>NC_084485.1:61209833-61520173 GCF_030035675.1 Rhineura floridana
TGTCTTTCTCCTGCTTCATTTCTATCTCCTAAGCCCCATTTCCCTACAATTCCTAATTCTTCTCTGTTCCCCACTCTTGCATTCAAGTTCCCCATGATCATCAGCACATCTTGTTTTGGTGTGTGATCAATTTCCTCCTGTACTTCTGCTTAAAATCTCTCCAATTCTTCTTCTACTGCATTTGCCATTGGAGCGTAGTCTTGGGTGATGGTTATGTTAATAGGTTTCCCATTAAATCTCATTGATATAACTCGCTCAGACCTTGTGTTTTTCGTACATTACTTCTCACTATTAAAGCAACCACATTTCTTCTTAATTTCTCATTTCCTGCATAAAATATTTTGTAGTTGCCTGATTGAAAATGTCCCATTCCTGTCCATTTTAATTCACTCACGTCAAGTATTGTAATGTTGATACGTTCCATTTCTTGCTTGACCATTTCCAACTTTCCCTGGTTCATGCTTATCACATTCCATGTTCCTATTGTGTGTGTCGTACAACTCCGGACTCTCCTTTTGCATCTGTGCGCATCAGCCTCTCGACTTCTTTTTGGCTTTGACCCAGCTGTGTCATTAGTCACAGCGCTACTCATACTTGTCCTTTGTTCTTCCCCAGTAGCTTGGTGAGTGCCTTCTGACCTGGGGGTCTCATCTTCCAGCACTATCTTGTGTTGCATTTTGGATACTCTGTTCATAGGGTTTTCGTGGTAAGAATTATTCAGAGGTGGTTTACCACTGTCTTCCTCTGAGTTTGGATGCATCTTAGTCTGGTGTCTCAGCTTTGACCATTCCGCCTTGGGTGCCCCTGCTAGGAGTCTAGCCTCTTGGTTTAGACTCCTGATGGAATTGCTCTCAGCTTCTTCAACACTCTCAAACCCCCTCACCACATTAAGGTGTGCATCCTAGAGGGGGCCAACCCTATTAAGAAGATATTATTGGTCTTTTTAGCCCCATATCATCAACCTTGAGTGACAGCTGCTCCTTAAGGCCTTTAGCACAGACCATTTTTCCCTTCAGAACCCCCCCCCCCAGTTACCCAGGGTCTAGGGGTGGGAGAAAAATCAATTCAGTTCACATTTCAAGCTGAATCTATCAAATTCACAGTTTTTTAAACAATATGAGAACTGAGACACAGCCACCCTTCAAGATTTACACTTATTTGAATTTTGCAACAGTTTTCAAACCAAAAATGCATATGTTAGGGGAAAGTGTGCGTAAAAATGAATACTTGCATAAAAATAACACAAAATGCATTATATGATAAGAAATGGCTTGCACATTTGTCAAAACTATCTACAAAAATTAGATACTCACACTAAAATGCTGGAGAACGTTCACGAGGATTTTCTAACTATATAATGTCTTTGTAGGCTGTCACACTGTCATGCATGGGGGTGGGGCACGGAGGCAAGCAAGGAAGGTAAGGAGTGGGGGAAGCAAAGATAGCAGACAAGGGAGTGAGCAAATGTTCATTAGGGGTAAGTGGATGAATTAGTGCCAGGCCGAGCGAGTGTTGTGGGCAGGTGAGCATCATGGGTGGGTGGGCGGGCAAGCAGGCAGCAGTGACAACACAGGAGGCAGGTAAGTGTTTGAGGTACAGCGGCAGCAGCAGCCTGGGTAGGCAGGAAGCCACTAAACTGCTTAAACAGGGCAGTGGTGTTCCTAGGGGTGGAGGCCTTTTGGGCGTTTTCTGGAGGGGAGACATTTTGGAAGTTGCCTGAGAATGGGGGACATTTTGGGAGTTGCTTGTCGGGGGGCCTTTTGGGAGTTTTCTGGAGAGGAAACATTTTGGACATTGTCTGAGGGTGGGAGACATTTTGGGAGTTGCCTGGATGTGGGGGGGATGTTTTGGGAGTTGCCTGTGTGTGCATTTGGAATCCCTGTGTAAGTGTTTGGGAGTGCCTGGTGCACGTGTATGTTTGAGAATCCCGGGGTGGGAGTTCTTGTGTGCATGCGCCTGTGTGTGTGCGTGCACATGTTTTTGTGAGTCTCTGGAGGGGAGGGTTGGCACACAAAGTGTGCAGGGCAAAGGTGTTTTTTTAAAAAAATCACAAATTGCTGAAGAAATATGGAGAACAATTTAAGATTGAAAAAATGAAATTGACAGATCTTTCCATCCCTAATCAGGAGAAAATCCTTAGAAAGGATTAAAAAACGGGGTTTGGAAGACTCTCAAAATGCCTTCCCCATTTGTCGTTCTATGCAAGAGAATTCACTAATTCATACAGCAGTCTTTGTGCTAGCTCACTTAGCTGGATTTTCACAGAAATCACTTTATTTGTATATTCTACAACCACTCCCAATTTAAAAAACATACAGGTTCGCATAACACAATTGTAACTAAAAATACAGCAAAAATATAGAAGTTGTATTTTAAATTTATTTAATACAATGTATTACAATCCCTTAATCTGCAAGAACATCTAAGTGGTTACATGAAACACATGTACATAATAAAATGGCATGTCTGGTTAGGCTTGCCTATTAAAAAAACAGAATAAAATAGCAGGGCTGGGAAATTGTGCAGTCCCTCTTGGTGAGGATCAGACCCTCAATAGGTACCTGTGTTTTTGGGGTGGGGCTGGGAGTATGGAGTGGCAGGAGTTCTGTTTAGGAAAAGAAAAGTGGCAAACTGTTTTAGCAGATTTCTACCTTATCTCATAATTTCTTTTTAAGGTGGCTTACAAATAATAATTTAAAAATTCTTAAAACGTCAGATAAAACAATAAACTACATGTAACTGAGCCCTCAAGGGCACTTGTATCTGTGACCAACCTATTGATTTTACACCCCCACTATAGTTATAAATAACAAAATGGATCCCTTTGTTTAAAAAAGGATTTGTTTTAAAATTGTGCTGATAACTTTTCTGTAGATGTAAAATAAAATCATATGCTCTTAAAATACACTTTTTCATAATTTCTTTGCAAGTTAAATGGCAGGATACAGACTCTGTTCTAGAGCAGGTTTGGGGATCTTAATGATTCTTATTCCCCACTATACTGAAATCTAAAAGAGCTACCCTAGCAAGTGAACCACCAGAAAAAGGTACTGCTGAAACATTTGTCCAGCATTCTGAAAAACCTGGTATTGGAACTTAGATAGATAGATCAAATGTTTGGGATACTATCCTAGTTGCATTATTAGTTTAGAGGAGATGCATACTTTTAACAATGCCAGACTCATAAATCAGACAGTTGCAGTTAAACTTTTAATAAGAATCGAGGCAGAACTGTCATCACTGTTTTATAATTACTCTGGGAAACTAAATCATACAGACATTAAGAGATTTGCCTAACTGGGCATTCTTGCTGTTCATTCCATAAGGATACTTTTTTTTTAACCTTCAATTAAAAGTTATTGCCAACACATCCTGGAAGAAGATGTGTGAAACAGTACTGGTAGAAAGGTCATATTTATTAAATATAACAAACAGAAGATATGCAACCAATCACCAATTATGTAAGTGTGGGCAGGTGATATTGAATTAACTTCTATGAGGGAAGCATCCCTCCAAAAATCCTGGCCATGTAGATGGATCCATTCCGTGGCTCCCCAGCAAAGGACTGTGAGAAATTCTCCTTCCTTGGTAAGAGAGCCTTGGATATGTGAACTCCAAATATGCTCCTAGGCTCCATGGTCCAGCATTCACCAAGATATGCAAACCAGGCTAAAGGGCACCCCAAAGGATCCCCAAGCCAGACACTGTAGAAGGTAACTCAAGAGTGCTCCTCTCTGTTTCTACTGGGAGGAAGGGTGGGATATAAATCAAATAAATAAAAATAAAATAAGAGTGTTCTTAACTCAATAATGTCTCAGGTTGCATGTCACAGAAAATTTTCACATTCAAATGAGCTTTCTTAATGACACACCATACACTCCCAACAAACTCGCAGCTTCAGATAACTGGCATTTCAATCATTAGGGTTTTGGTGTAGGATATATCCTATGCATCTTGCATACATTTATTCTTTCAAAACACAAAGAGAAATGAAACTGGCTGCCCTAATTCACCTTTAACCTCATTTACTTTGGCAGTTAAATTTCTGATGAGGGCCATGTTAATTTTTACTGCATTCCTAATGATGAGAAATATTTGGCAGATTAACATCATTTAGCTTCTTTTTCCTAAGAGAGGGAAGAGACAGAGAGACAGGCCAGAGAGACAAAGTATGTGTGTGCAGTTACCAAAAGCACCAGGCTGGGGGTGAGAATGAGCTCTGCAAAAGTGAGAAGGATTAAAATCAAATTAACAGAAATGCATGAAAAGTTCAGGAGCCCCCCTGCTACTCCTCTGTGAGGTTCTGTCCTTTATTTATTGCTGACAGCCCATCTGTCAGCTCCTAAGCCATGCAAAAGAAGAGATTACACCTGTCAACACGTCTGTGGGGTAGAGATGGAGCAGATGTTGGAATTTGCACCGCCAACACTCAAATTTATCATGTCTGGCATCAACCCGCTAATAAAGGGGAAATGGTAGCTATCCCCTACTATGCTTTTTGTTGTTGCTGCTGCTGCTGTTTCATCCCATCACCACAGAATTTCTGGAAGCTGTATATCCCTGCCAGCTTCACAAATGGAAAGATGGGATTCAGCATGGAAATTTAATTTTACTCATATTCAACCCAAACAGAATAATGTGTTTAATATCTATGCAGCACAAGTGAAAGAAAAGATTCATTTGCTCTGAAGAAGAAAGGCAAAGTGATGCATTAAAGCCTCTGTTTTGGTGCAGAAGAAATATAAATCCACTTTCACGAATGCACACAAATGCATTTAAGGCAAGGCCATGAAACAAATCAACAAAGCAAGTGAGACCCAAGTGCAAAGGAAAAACCTAGATCTGGGACTACAAAATGGTTGCTGTTATATATTTTAATATGTATTATTAACTCTTAGCAAAATGTGACTGTTGCACATAAAGGAGGAACGGTTAAGTAAATGGTCTGACAACATGCAAGAAATAAATGGAAGCTGAATATCAGAGAGGGGTCAGCAAAATCTATTGGACTGCAGCTCCCAGAAACAGCAATAGTCTCCATCAATTAGAACATGGAGAGCAGAAATGGATGGATGGAGTGTTAGAGTAATGGACTATAGGGAGCCATTCTGCCTTAGGTGGGAGGGAAGGAGGGAGGAATTAATAAGTATACTCAGCAGTTTTCTCCTCTGCAACACTTCCTATGCATTAATTAAGTAATATTCACAATTCCCAGAAAGGCTCCGTAAGCAATGGAGAGCATCTTCATTGTGCTTGGGGGCGAAACTGAGGTGCAAAGGCGCTCAGATAATTAAAGAAATAAGAATCACATGAGTACTGTACATAGGGATATGTGTTTATGGATAAGTGAATAATGTAGTGAAGATTGTATCTCCCCCCCCCTTCAGAAATGTTGCTTATCAAACGTCTTTTGGCTTATCTAAAATCCTCCAGATCTTTCACCCGAGGAGGAACTTCCATATTTAATTTTGGTTTTAGGTAGAATCTAGTCAAGTGATACATTTCTCAGACAGATTTTGTTAATTGTATCAGACTTTTTTGGTTTCTTCCAAAATTCCTCAGATGTTTATCTTGAGGAGCATCATTCTATGTTCATTTCAAAATTCACTTTAGTTAAAATTTAAGGAGGAACTCTAACGATTTTCCACCTTGATTTCAGCAAAGTGAAATATTTCCTAGATCAGACATGTTCATGCAATTTCTTATTGACAGGGGAACAAAAGCTCAACTTCTAGGAGAAGCTGTGTACTGCCTAGAGCAGTATGATGTTGGATCATTACCATCAAGGTGCATAGTGTATGTAGTACTGTAAGTATTAAGAGCGTGTACCTTATAAATTGACAGAGGAAATGGAGGGAGATGGAAGTGGGGATAACCTGGGAAAGAATATGCTGTTACTTCAAAGCTAAGGGATTGAGTCAGTGGCTTCACAGGAAAAAAAGGGTTTTAGGAGAGTGTTGGGACTTGAAGAGGACAAGGCAGAGTCACACTGCAGAAAAAGCAGAGACATTCCACTGGCAAATAGATAGGTAGAGTATTCATAGCAGCATCTAGAGAGGGTTCTTAAGTGAGCAAATGGAGAAGAACTTGAGATGTAAGTGTAAATGAAGTTGAGCATTTCCAGAGAGAAACTCCTCAGCTGGGAAGGAGGAGAAGGCTGGAGGCAAAGGAGTAGGAGTAGGTGTAAAAAAGGCCATGAAGGGATAAACAGAGATAACAGATGTAGTGTAAAGACAGAGACAGAAAGCAAGACTGGAATGGAGAAAGTTGGGGAAGGGGGAGGCAGGGAAACAGAAGTAAATGGGCAAGCCTTGCCCCAAAGGACTTCTGGGGGGTTAGAGGAACAAATAAAGGAATATTGAGGGGTGACAAAAATCACCTCAGAGGTGAGCTAGAGCAGAACAGGCAAGAAGCAGGAGCTGGGCTTTGTTATATATGTAATACTAGCTTACTGGGGGGAAGGAATTTCAGTGAGGAAGGGATCCCATGATGACAAGAATTCCAAACTCAAGGCAGGTTCAGTAGGATGTTTTAGAGACCTGGAATTCTGAGGATCCTTGGGACCTGGTGGCAAGCGCTTGAAGGTTTCACAGAAGTATTTGAAGGAACTGGCAGAGGTGGCATAACATACATGCTGGTTGGGATCCTCAGGCATAACGGGCAGCAAAGGGAAAGGGCAGTTATTCAAGGGTGATAGCTCAGTGGCAGAGCAACTGTTTTATGTGCAGAAGGTCCCAAGTTCAATCCCCAGCCCACTCCCTCACTCGTCCTAATGCCCCATCCCCGCTCTCTCACTCCTGCTTGCTCACCCCTCGCTCGCTCGCTCACTCCCTCATGTGTCCTAACGCCCCCAACCCCTGCTCTCTTGCCCCCACTTGCTCACTTGTCCCCCGCTCGCTCACTTGCTCACTCATCCTACTGCCCCGACACCTGCTCTCTCACCCCACCTGCCCCCCACTCCCTCACTTGCTCTACCGCCCCCACTCTCTTGCCCCCACTCACGCCCTCACTCACCCTACCGCCCCCTCTCTCTCACCTCCTGCCCCACCATGCTTACTCACTCGCTCACTCTCCCTACCACCCACCCACCCCAGCTCTCGCGCCCTGCTCACCCCCTCACTCGCCTAATCACCCCATCCCCTCTCTTACCCCCCTGACCCCCTTACCCCCTCTCTCACCCTGCTCCCCCACACACATAGACACAAAGTGGTACAGAAGCAAGGAACCTTGAGGAGCAAGCAAGAGGAAACATATGGCCTTTCATGGACTGGAATAGTCTTGTAACAGTAATACATGATTTGGTAACCTTCCATTTAGGCTACTGCAGTGTGGTCTATATGGGACTGCCCTTAAAGATGGTCTGATAGTGGCAGCTGGTGCAATATGTAGCCACCAGGTTAATGAGTGGCAGAACTAGGTGGGACCATGTCCCACCACTCGTAAAAAGATTTCACTGTTTGTCTATTTGCTATTGGATCCAATTTCAGCTTACTTTGCTATATAATGCCATATATAGCTTGGGACCTAAGTACTTGAAAGAATGCCTCTCCCATTACATGCCAACCTATGCCTTAAGATTTGCTGGGAAGCCGTGCTGAAAGTTCCATCTATAACTGCAACACATTCCACAGTGGCTCATAACAGAGCCTTCTTGATTATGTGGGGGACACTTCCCTCTCTCTGATTTACATTTCTTCCCCTTCTTGACATAACACCTGGTAAAGTTATATCTATTTCATCTGGCCTTTGGGGACTGAAGAAATGGTTGGCTGGTTTCTGTGCAATGTAACATCTGTATTGCTGCTATTGTGTAATTGAATTGTGAATAGTTTTCGCATTTTATTGCATTCTTTGTGTACTACAAGAACCTTTGTTGAAGGATGGTCTAAAAATAGAATGAATGAATGAATGAATGAATGAAACTATTTGTAGAAAGAAAATCCACCCCCTCTCACCCCCCTCTCGCTCCCCCCTCCCCCACACAGATAGACAATGTCCTCATCAACTTTGAAGTTACATACATCTTCTGTTGTCATTATTTTAGTCTTCTTGATGTTCAGCTGTAGTCCTGCTTTTGTGGTTTCCTCTTTAACTTTCATCAGCATTTGTTTCAAATCATTACTGGTTTCTGCCAGTAGTATGGTATTGTCTGCATATCTTAAATTATTGATATTTCTCCCTCCAGTTTTCACACCTCCTTCATCTTGGTCTAATCCTGTTTTCCATATGGTACATTCTGCATATAGATTAAACAAATAGGTAAAAATACACCCATCTCATGCCCTTTCTGACTGGGAACCAATCGGTTTCTCCATATTCTGCCCTTACAGTAACCTCTTGTCCACAGTATAGGTTGCGCATCAGGACCATCAGATGCTGTGGCACCCCCATTTCTTTTAAAGCATTCCATAGTTTTTCATGATCTACACAGTGAATTTGGCTAATGAACACTTCATCCTTTCATCAGAACTTTACCAGTGGTACTAAAATAATAAAAAAGAAAAGGGAAAGAGAAAAATGCTTTACATACATAATTAAGCTTTATTACTAATTAGATATAGATATAAAGGATAAATGACATTTTGTCAAAAGTATTTTTGCCTGCATTTTATACCTCCTCGTTTTTCCAAGCTTGGCATGGAATCCTTCTCATACAGAATTAATTTGAAATGCTGCATATTAATTATCATCATAACCATCATCTTCAAATCCTATCTCAATTCATGGTACATGGCTCTTCCCCCCCCCCTTCATTTTATTCTCACAACAACCCTGTGAGCTAGTAGGTTAGACTTGCCCAGGCAGGGTTATTCAGTGAGCAAAAATTATGCAAATAGGAACTCTTTTAATTGTGCTATCGACCTGCTTACTTCCACTCTGACAGGGGGGATCTTGCAGGATAGAGAAGAGATGGGAGCACACTTCACATGGCATCACAGCTGAAGTTCACCCATATAGGAGCATTATCTCTTATTTATTACAGACAAGCCAGTTGCAGTTTTTGCTGCTGAGAGCAACAGTCAGTTGGTGCAGCCACTTGAGTAACAGCTTGTTGATCCTGTGGAGGTGAAACTAGAAAGTGAAGATCAGAAAGGAGGCCCTCTGCATGAGGAGGAGGAGGGCATGAAGCAGTGCCAGTTGCCCACAGCCACATCTGCAGAACAGCAAGTACCATGGTTTGGCTTTGAGAAAGCTTGTATATTTATTTATTTTTATTTATTTTATTTAATTTAATTTATATACCGCCCTAAGCCCGGAGGCTCTCTGGGCGGTGTACAAAAAGATAAAAACCAGCACAATATATAAATACAATAAATACAATAAATCAAGAAACAAAACAAACAAACAACAAAAGAACCAAACAACGTCCAAAATACAGAAATGCTGTTAAAATACACTTTAAAATGCCTGGGAGTATAAAAAGGTTTTCACCTGGCGCCGAAAAGATAGTAGCGTCGGCGCCAGGCGCACCTCATCGGATAGACTGTTCCACAGTTCGGGGGCCACCAGAGTGGGAGAAATGTCATTGTAAGATGCAATTACTGCCTTCCAAGGATAAAAACTCTGAGATCAGCTATTTCCTCCTCATCCAGTTTGAAGAAACATTTTGAGGTGAGCCTTTGTCATGCTGGTCCAGAAAGAGTGTCCATTGTCTATTTATGTTTAAATTGTGAAGTGTCTCTTCCATTTTTTCTTGGATTAATGCTTTCTTCTTCCTCCTCAGAGGGTACTCCCTGAGAAGCTGAGAGCAATTGAAGAAGCAATAAAGGCAAAGAGACATGGTCATCCTGAACCAATGCATGATGCCCCTCCTTCCAAAATGCTGAAGCAGCAGCAGACAACCCTTGAGAGGTGGGGATCTGGCAGGGAGGCTGTCACCCAGAGCAATCTCGACAGGAAAATAATTGATTTCATTGTAGAGGAAACTGTGGACAAACCGTCATTCACTAGTCTGGTTCACACTGGACTCCCGAAAGATCTCACCATCATATGTGCCAAGACTCTGAGAGACAGAATTGAGAAGAGAGCATGCCACATGAGAGAAACTCTTGCAAACCGAATGGGTGCTGTGGCATATATAGCAACCACTGCAGATTGTGGGACCAATGGCAAGAAGAGAAACAGCCCACTGGATCAACCCAACTACCTTGAAACATGAGGTCGGGGCCTTGGCTTGCAAGTGTCTGAAGGGGCGCCATACATATGATGTTCTTGCAAAAGCACTGCATGATGTGCATGTGCAGTACAGGATTCACAACAAAGTTATGTGCACTACTACAGACAATGCGTCCAACTTTGTGAAAGCGTTCAGTTTTCATGGCCAACTGCAGACACCAGTGCAAATGACAATGATGGTGATAGCCAGGAGGAGGAGGCTGAGGTGGAGTTTGTGCCCATCTGTGAGATTCTGGACACAGGACCTGAGGCAGAGGAAGAAGCTGCAGACTCAGGAGAAGATTTTGTTTTACCACCACAGATGTGCTAGCCACACCCTCAACCTCGTGGCAACACAAGACATAAGAGGCCATGCTTTCTGACTCCTCCAAAAGTAGTCTCCTTGGTTCTTTCAAGAAACACTTTTGTTCCTTGATGGGAAAGTGCAGCAAGTTGTGGTCCAAGCAGAACTAGTCAGCACAGATTGCAGAGTACATCCATGCACAATGTGGTGTGTATCTGAAGGTACCAAATAAGACAAGGTGGAATTCCACCTTTGATGCGTTGAAGCAACTACATGAGCTCCTGTCAACTGTGCCACTAAAAATGCACACCATAATGGACCACTGCTCCTTGTCCAGGATCACAGTTGCTGAGACTGCAGTGGTGCAGGAATACACAGAGATTATAGGGCCACTAGCCCAGTCCCTAGATATCATGCAACGGGAGAATGGCATGTTCATGGGGTATTTACTACCAATGCTCTACAATCTCGACTGCAAGTTAGAAGAGCAGGAAAACAAACCTGTGAAGTACGCATACTGTTTTCAGCTGCTGAGAGGTGTGTGTGAAGCCCTAAAAAAGTGGTTTGCAGCTATCTGGGAGGACAAGAGGCTTCTTCTGGTGGCCTGCCTACACCCTCGCTTCAAACTAGAGAGGCTGGAATCTTGCCAGGCAACTACCCATACCAATGTTATGGTAAACAGGAGTCCGTGTCTCGCTCTGGTCTTTAAGAAGGAGTCAGATAGCAGTTTATAAGAAAAATATAAAAATATTTATTAAAAAAGACACTCACACAAACGGCAAGCTGTGTGGGTGGGTCGACCACAACTAACTTTGTTCCCTGATTTTTATACCCTTCAGTGAACATACAGGAAGCTTACAGTAGGAACTCCAAATAAGGTAATACTACAGTGTGTTACATTTAAACTGGCTCTCCCAGAGTATTCCCTGAGTCATGCTTCCGGCCACAGTGCATGATCAGCTTATATTTCTAAGATGGCGGATGCAGGACATCCGTTATGGAATGGAGGTGCTAAGTCATAACAGAACAGATGCGACCATGAAGGCGGTACTACATAACAGAATAAATTAACCCTTAACACTAACAAGTAAGAACATTAGGGAAGCCCTTTGGATGGATTACTTCAAGGGAAATGTCTCAAGGGAGGCATCAGAGGGCTTAAGGTGGTAGGCAGTGGCTGGGTCTTTTCTTCTTGGGGCTCCTCATCACAACCTTGGGTGCTGCAGGTAATCCTTAAGGGCCTGCTGTGCTGCCCCATGAGTGTGGTGACTTGGTCACCTTCCTGCCTTCCATGTCATCATCCACAGGCTCAGGCTGACTGTTGGACCCTGAACCAGGGGACATGACAAGCACCAGGAAATGAAGAGCAGATGATGGTTTCCTAACATATATGTGTTAACATATCCTCTCTCTTTCTTAGATACACAATGGAAGCCTTGTTGAAAGCGGAAATAAAGATTGGTGCACTTAATGAGGACAGTGATCAGTCTTCAGACAAAGACCAGGAAGGAGATGATTTGGAAAATGACTTCTTTAACATTCAGCCCCTGGGCAAGAAGTCAGCAGTGGACACTGCTGATGAGGAATTGTTGAGGTACCTGAGGTCTCTCAGCAGGGAACTGTCATCACTCCACAGCTTTCCACATGTACTGCAGTGTTTTTTGCAGCACAACACAGACATGCCTTCAAGCGCCACAGTAGAACGCCTGTTCAGTACAGGTGGCAACGTAATAACTGTGAAAAGACATTTCTTGTCTGACATGCTCTTTGAGCATCTTGTTCTTTTGAGACATAACAGAAATGTATTATAAAAGCAGCATTTCAAGTGTAAAATTTGATTTCAAGTGTTGGGGTATCGTCATTGCTGGGGGGGATGTAAGATTCTGTTATGCCATTCTGTTAATCTTATGGATAAAAAAATATTCTACTACCTTCTGTGTGTGTGTGTTTATTTTTAATGTTGCTTTAGGCTACTTAGATGTGCAGCAGCCAAGGCCAGCACCTTGTAGGCATTTTTTTTAAAAAAAGTAACTGAAATGTAACTGTAGTGATTACTTTTGAGAAAAAGTAAAGTAATCAGTTACTTTCAGAGCAATTGTAATTGTAACGGTAATTACTACTTTTGGGGCCATGTAACTGTAATTTATTACTTTTTAAAAGTAATCTTCCAAGCTCTGAGAACTGGAGGTACAAAGGTCATGGGCAGGGATGTATTGGGGTGTGTGAGTGGAGATCCAAGAGGGGCAAGGCCATGGAGGGTTTGAAGGTAAGATCAAGGAGTTTGAGGAACATATTTAGTTGCTTTGGTTGTTAGAGACATTTCTTAAATGACTAACTTGAATTTAAAGAGATCTCTATTGACTTGGCAAGATGGGCTTTACTTAAACTTACTATAGGGGTAAGGTTAATATACTTAAGATAAATATTTTGCCATTTTTTTTGTGCTCTGTGGCACTCCTTTATATATTTCCCAAGTGTATTTTCAAAGGTTTAATGCAGACTTTTGGAAGTTTATTTGGGGGTCCTATTCATCTTATTTTTCACATTAAAAGTCGCAGTTGCCAATAATGGAAGGAGAATATAATTTTCTAGAAAGGACCATTTCCACCTGCAATTACAGGGCTAGGAAGGCATGGCATATAATGTCTCATGAGTTACATTTTGATCCATACCCACATTCTAAATTAACTTTCTGGGGTAATCAAGATTTGAAAACAGAGAGCCAACCCTTTTTGTGGAAGAAGGGGGGGTCCATAGTGGCATTAATACATTAGATCAGTTAATATGATCAGATGGATAATTTTTACCATTTTCAATTTTGTGCTCTAAATATCATTTACCCTGTAGTGCTGAATGGCAATATCTTCAGCTACCACGTGTTTTAGTGTCTATTTTTGGACCATCAGCTTTGAGTGCCTCAGCATTTCCTATATTGCCAGAGGAAACAACTGGATCTTTGAAGAAAAATAAATCTTTAATAGTTGTTTATAAATGGTTTTTGGAATGTTGCAAAGTGTATGTCCAAGATCAGAGAAGTTAGAGTGTTCCATCCAGCTTTATCAATGGCAAGCTGCTTTAGCATCTATTTGTAGAGTTTCTTGAGATTTGAAATTGAGATTACTTCGATGAAAACGGATGCTTCTAGTATACTGGACTCCATAGTGCCTTTACAGGAAGGCTTTAACTAGTTCAGATAGATGCTGACGACATAACACTGAAAATGCCTCTTTGAGGTATATGATATGGGCATATCCTGCAATGCCATCTTTGTGGTTAGATAATATTGTTGAAATTAACTTTTGCTTTGGAGAAATCCTTGATACTTGTGGATGTTCAGACACTCTTAAATTAAAAGAAGTTTAGAGAAATTCATGGAGGATAAGGCTATCTGTTGCTACTAATCATGATGACTATGTTGTACCTCCACTGTTAGAGGCAGTTTGCTTCTGAATACCAGTGGCTGGAAACCACAGGAGGGGAAAGTGCTGTTGTGCTCAGGTCCTGCTTGTGGGCTTCCTGTAGGCATCTGGTTGGCCACTGTGAGTGCAGGATGCTGGACTAGATGGGCCACTGGCCTGGTACAGCAGACTCTTTTTATGTTCTTGTGTTCTTCTATCCATGTGGTATGGGAACTAACAAACAGAGAATAAAAGTGGATTTTGCAAGTCCTTATGGTGGCTAATAGACTTATGGCAAGGCTGAAAGAACAAACACTCACCATCTATTATTTAGTGGTCAGAAAATCTCACTACCCTTTCAGCTTTTGAATCAAAACATTATACTCATCAGTCTTGTTTAGACACCTAATTGGACATATGGACTTTCTATATGAGTGTCTGTGGTTTAAATTGAGATTGAAGAAATAGTTTTGTTGTCAACATCAGCTGACAATGTTTTGTTTTGTTTTGTATTTTATTATTTATTTATTTATTGCATCTATAGCCCATCTTTTCTCCAAGGAGCTCAGTGTGGTGTACATGGTTCTCCCTCTCCTCATTTAATCCCCACAACAACCCTGTGAGGTAGGTTAGCCTGAGAGTCAATCACTGGACCAAGGTCACCCAATGAGCTTCATGGCTGAATGAGGATTTGAACCCTAGGTCTCTCAGGTCCTAGTCCAACACCCTAACAACTATATCACACTGAGCCTTAAAAAGCATACTGCATTGGCTGGGAATCAACACTGGGTAAACTGCTCGGAAGGCAGCTATGCTTACCATTAATGCGACAGTATTTTTAAATTTTCTTTCTTTGCTTTCTTTTGTTATAGTTGCAACTAAAAATTACATTTTTAGAAAGATGTATAACCTACCTTTTGACCTAAATTATCCCCAAAATGGTTTATAATAGATTATACAATTCAGTACAAATCTGTCAATTTGTCTTGATAGTGGGGCAGCTGAACTACACACTGAAGAGATGTGATGCTAAAGCCTATCCCAAGCTTTCTCGTCTTCCTGTAGCTGCTGTCCTTATGAAACTTGTGGTGAGCCCAGTTGAAGAGGAAAAGATTGGCCATCAGAAGGAAAATAACACATCAGGCATGAACTGAAGAAGAATGGATTAAGAGGGAGGCTTCTGTTATAGATTCCTAAATATTTACATCCGCACTGTGGGTATTTTTATTTTTGGCAATCTCTTTAATTATGTACGGAAGTGGAGCACTTCATCCTTTACATAAAGATACTGAAAGCTGGACAACTATTGAGGAAGCAATAGCCATACGTAAATAAATAAATTATACAGCCACAAGCCATCACATTCTGCAATCTTAAATTGAAAATACCCCCATGCCATTCTGATGCTTCCCATAAGCTCATTTCAAAACAAAACATTACAAAACTTATAGTCCTGAACTCAGAAATGCTTGCTTAATAACTGTAAATTTTCATGGTGATACACAAAACAGTCAGAGAGAATAGAGAGTTCAAAGTCTAAAAAGAGAGAAAAAAATCCCAGAGCCCTTTTGTACCTGGTGTGGATGTGGCCAGGGACAGCTTTGGTTTATATTTGGATGAGAGACTACATGTGCCTTCTGTAGAATAAAAAGGTACGGAAAACACTGAAAAACAATACTGTTCCCAGTGTTTTCTTTTTGGAAAGGAAAGGGGCTTCCCCTCTGCCCAGAGCCTGGCGACCCAATCTCCTCCCCTCCTCTCCTTCTCCCTCCTCCTACATTCCCTGCCCCTCCCCTAGGTCAGTGTTGGGCTACGACCTGGGAGACCATGGTTCAAATTCCCACACAGCCATGAAGCTCACTGGGTGACCTTGGGCCAGTCACTGCCTCTCAGCCTCAGAGAAAGGCAATTAGGAAAACGGAGCAAAATATAGCTCCCTTATATTTGTAAAGGTATCAGTGTGATGATACTAAATCAGAGTATATTCGCTTTACTTATTATATAGCCATGAGAGTGGTTGTATACTGTAGCCAGCATGGATTTTTCGCATTCCGCAATGTTAAACTCAAAATACACCCCATGCCATTCTGACGCTTCCCATAAACTCATTTCAAAACAAAACCTTACAAAACATATAGTCCTGAACTCAGAAATGCTTGCTTAACAACCCTCTAAATTTTCATGGAGATACACAAAACAGTCAGAGAGAATCAAGAGTTCAAAGTGTAAAAAGAGGGGGGGGGAACCGAAACCCCTGTTGAACTTTTTTCTGTCAGAGTTCTCATCATTTGTTGAAATTAATTAAAAATCAGCCATGTTCAAAGTGTACCTGTAATCCTATTACTGAACTTTCCCCCTACTCTGACCTTCATCTTTTTAAAAGTTAAAAAAATGCCTGGCTGATTTTTAATTAATTTAAGAAACTAAATGATAAGGCTGGGCATGCTCAGTAAGAACCAACTGTCAGTGTTCTAAAAGCCAGACTCACAGCTCGCTTGCCTAATAAGGGGGGCCACACCCACAACAGGCCTTTATTTTACCTGAGACAGTCATGGCTTCCTCCAAAGAATCCTGGGAAGTGTAGTTTGTGAAGGGTGGTGAGAGTTGTTAGGAGAACTCATATTCCCCTGACAGCTCCAGTAGTCAGAGTGGTTTAACAGTCAGCCACTCTGATTGAAGCTCTGTGAGGGGAACAGGGAATCTCCAAGCAACTCTCAGCACCCTTCACAAACTACACTTCCCAGGATTCTTTGGGAGAAGCCATGACTGTCTACAGTGAATTAAAGGTCTGGTATAGATGTGGCCAGTTACAGCTTTGGTTTACATTTGGGTGGGAGACCACATGTCCCTGCTGTAGAATGAAAAAGTGGGGGAAACACTGAAAAACAATGATACTGTTCACAATGTTTTCCTTTTGGAAAGGAAAGGGGCTTCCCCTCTGCCATTGCCCAGCCATCCAATTTTCTCCCCTCCACCTCCCCTCCCTGCCCCTCCCCCAGGTCGGTTTCACCTGTCCTAACATGATTGCACAGGAGTAAATCCCACTGAACTCAAAAAGCATGCAAATGATCACACTTCCCCTCCTCCTCCCTCCTATCCCCTTCCTCTTGCCCCTTCCCTCCCCCTTCCTTCACCCCTCCCTTCCCCTCTCCATCCCCTTCTAATGCCCTCTTTCTCCCTCCTCCTCCTCCTTCCCCTCCCCTCCCCCTCCTCCTCCCCATGGTCAGTTTTACCTATCCTAAGCATGATTGCATGGGAGTAAATCCCATTGATCAATAAGCATGCAAATGATCAATCCATTCTTAGCAAACTTGCATAAGATCCCATTTCTTGCCTCCCAGATTAAAAAGCAGAGAAATTCATTAACAGGCAAAATCCCAAATGCTTTAACTATTAGAGTATTCACTTTTTCAAAACTCCTATCTGCCATAGCACAAATGGAATTCCTTCATCCACAAAGGCATTCCCATTCACTTCAGTGTAGAAGACAAGTCAACAACAGAAAGGAATACATATGTGCATTTTGCAAGCAACACAGGAAGTGGATTGGACTATGAAAGACCAACCCAAATTGTGTTTGCATTTTTACACATTTGTAGGGCAGTACAATATCTCAGAGAGGAGGTCAGGTCTCCTGCTATGCTGGTGCATTCACTAGAGCTGCCCAATTTCCCTGCTTTTAAAAATTTAATAGAAATATCTGTTGGCTATAGGTATATTCTTTATAGGTACCTTTATAGGTACGTTTTTTGCCTATTAGTAAATAAATGCATAACATTGTTTTGATGCGATTATGAACCTGAAGAATGAGGTTTCCCTCTGTGATATTCCACCAGAGCTTCTCCAGCTAACTCCTTTGTTGGAAGTCTTTCTTTCTTTCTTTCTTTCTTTCTTTCTTTCTTTCTTTCTTTCTTTTTCTTTCTTTCTTTCTTCTTTCTTTCTTTCTTTCTTTCTTTCCTTCCCTAACTATGCTAAAATATTTATGTCTAACCTTTCATTCTCAGGCTCTATGAAATCTTACCCATCTTTAGATGTTAAGCAAAGACCTTTCTCTTCACTCAGGCCTTTGGCACTTGATGTGTGCTGTCCCAATTATTCCTTTTGTTATTTGGTGTTTTTTAAAGTCTTTATTGGCCATTATGTAGGTCGTTTGGCTTTTAGTGCATTGAAGAGTTTTAGATTTTATTGATTTTATGTGTTTTTATCAATGATTATTGTTTTAAATTTCTGTATGTTTTTTTTTAAAATCTGTTGTAAGCAGAGACTGCTTGATATTAGGGAACTAACAAAATTAATAATAATAACAATAATGTATAATGCCAGTAAAAAAAAAAAAGTTTCTCCTGAGACCATTAGGTGTTTTAGTATCAAATGCCTGCCTGGTTTCAAGCTAATCTGTGATCATTTTAAGTTCTAAAGAAAAAAAAGAAAAAATATTAATCACATTTTTTAAAAATTTTAACAGAAAATTTATCTATTTCTTCTCCTTTCCTGAAAAGTCCCAAGATAAAAATAAAGATTATGCTGGGAATAAAGGACTTCTGGGCATCTATAGCTATTTATCTACACTGTTATAACACTATACACATACACCCAAGGAGAGATGTGTTGGGATTTTTAACGTGGAGTCCCAATGTGCTATAACAGAATGAGTGCCCACAGAAGAAAGAGTAGAGAAAACAATAAAGAGGCGGCAGACCAGGATTTAGAGTATTGTAATGGACATGGTGGTCCCTCCGTGGCGCAGAGTGGTAAGCGGCGGTAACGCAGCCGAAGCTCTGCTCACGGCCGGAGTTCGATTCCAACGGAAGGAGGAAGTCGAATCTCCGGTAAAAGGGGTCGAGGTCCACTCAGCTTCCATCCATCCATGGTCGCTAAAATGAGTACCCGGCATATGCTGGGGGGTAAAGAAAGGCCAGGGAAGGAACTGGCAATCCCACCCCATATATACGGTGTGCCTAGTAAACGTCGCAAGACATCACCCTAAGAGTCGGAAACGACTCGCACTATAAGTGCGGGGGCACATTTACCTTTACCTTTAATGGACATGGTTTGTTGTTGTTTTAAAAAACAAAGATAGATGTATAGCATTTTAAGCTAAACCAGCAATGATTACGTCAGAACAATAGAGAAGGCAAGCACTGTGCTAATTTGACCAGTGCGGACAAGAGAAAACCAGCATAAAAGGATATACAGTATGATGGGGAGAGAGAGAACATATTACAGCTGTCACTGAATAAGGAAGGAGGAAGAAAGCAGTGAAATAGACAAAAGAGCAGTGAAATTATATTGAGGGAAGGATCCAAAATGATCCAAACCTCTTCCAAGACAGCATGAGCAGATTCAGCATATTGGACAGCTCCTTGAAAGTTCAGACTAAAACACGGAGCAGATTCCACTGCCCCACTGACATAGAGCCACCAGCTGCCACTGTCCTTTAATAACATCCAGGCTTTTAGTTTGGCATTCCCATCATTTGTTCAGTCACTTTTTTACCTAGAATCCAGATAACATTGCTAACCTGCTGCAGTCCAGTGTTTTCTGTGCTGTCTTTTTTCCGACCTGATTTGTGGTATGTGGTTTTCCCCCCTGCACATATAATGCAATTGCAATGCCAGACTATCCAGTGTGAAAACACATACCACTATTGAGGCCTTTCAGGGCTACTATGTCTTTAATTAGAAACTTCCTCTACAGGGATGAGTAGCCTTTTCTGCCTTTCTCTGTTTCTTGTTTTATGTAGCCAACATTTCTGGAGAATAACTGGTGAATAACTATTGAAGACATTTGAAGACAACAGGCCTATATAGCTGTTTAAAATGTTTTTTGAGTAGCCAGTCATTTTAATGATTATTTAGAATTGTTTTTAAATGTTTTATATTGCTGTACACTGCCCTGATGTTTTGCAATGTTTTAATAATAATAATAATTTAATTTTTGTGTCGCCTATCTGGCCGAAGTCACTCTAGGCGACGTACACAATTAAATTCCAGTAAAATTACAATTTAAAATACAGAACAAATACAATACAGCATCATAAAACAGTGTATAAACAACGGGCATTCGGTAATATTGATAAAGATTAGCCCACCCCGGAGGTCCCGAAAGCCTGTTCAAAAAGCCAAGTTTTTAATGCTCGGCGAAATGCATCCAGGGAGGGGGCATGTTGAAGATCGAACGGGAGGGAGTTCCAGAGAGTGGGGGCCGCCACTGAGAATGCCCTCTCCCTAGTTCCCACCAACCTAGCTGTTTTTGTTGGTGGTACTGAGAGAAGGCCCTGCGTGGCTGATCTGGTCAGGCGGCTTAATTGGTGGTACTGGAGGTGTTCCTTCAGGTAAACTGGGCCAAGACCGTATAGGGATTTAAAGGTTAATACCAACACCTTGAATTGGGCCCGGAAAACAACTGGAAGCCAGTGTAGATGAACTAACACCGGCGTAATGTGGTCACGGCGGCAGCTATTTGTGAGCAGACGAGCCGCCGCATTTTGTACCAGCTGTAATTTCCGGACCGTTTTCAAGGGTAACCCCACATAGAGCGCATTGCAGTAGTCTAAACGAGAGGTGACCAGGGCATGTACTACCAGTGGGAGCTGATGAATAGGGAGGTTTTGTATATGAATACTTTTATAAATAAATAAAATAATAATAATTGTCCTGCAATGATCATATATTATCTGAGCGGGTGAGTGGGATTGTATTACTTACTTCATTTCACTATTTTTATTCTTTTCTTTCTTTTATTGTGGTGCAATAACATTTTGTTTTATTTTTTTAAGAAAAGCCATTAATACCCTCCATGACCTGGGTTTCCGGTTAAGATATTAACAAGGTTCATATCAGAACAAGTGGGCTGGATGAGGGCCAATAAGCTGAGCATGAATCCTGGGAATACAGAGGCACTGTGGGTTGATTATTCCTGTGTCCGGGACTCTGACCAGCTGCCTGTTTTGGATGGGATTGCATTCCCTCTGAAAGGACCGTTTCAGAGTTTGGGGGTGTTCTTGGATCAGTCTTTTTCACAGGAGGCTCAGGTAGCCTCAGTGGCTAGGCATGCTTTTTACCAGCTACAGATAGTACATCAGCTATGGCCATTCTTGGACAGGAATACTCTGGCCATGGTGATTTATGCATTGTCAACTTTAAAGCTTAATGATTGCAATACAGTCTATGAGGGGCTATCGTTGTGGCTGTATTTACATTCTTGTGACTGTATTATAGACCAGTTGAACTTTATGAACAATATTCACATGCAGTCCAACATAAAGTGTATTACAGGTTATAGTAATCTAATCTGGACTATTGTTAAAACTTTTCAAATTATTTTTTTCTAAAATTGTGAGAAATTTTATTTCAACCACTATCACGTAGCAATTTCAAGCAGAAGCCATTACTGAGCTTCTGTCTCTCTTAGCACTATGAAATATTGTGGCTTTAAAGAAAAGAAAATTAGCCCTTCAAAACCTGCAGCAATTAAACTGCAATCTTAAACCCAGTTACTTGGGAATAGGTCCTGTTGGGCTCAATAGTACTTATTTCTGAGTAGATACATTTATGATTTCACTTACAATGTTCCTTCGTAGACATTTGTTTTAATCCTCACTTTTTTTAAAAAAAATTATCCATTATTGAAATCACACAACCCGGTATACCTGCAAAAGATTTGATTCATTTTGTGAGTTCAACCCCAAGAAAAATTATGAAAATTGTCTACATGCAAGAGAATCAATACCATCTGCTCATAAATCAAGACTGATATGACAATTATTGCAGAAAGATGTATTGGAAGTGGTATTATAACCAATGTTAGTTTGCCAAAGGCTAGCAAAAGTCTGTGGGAAAGAGAAAAACTTTGACAACCATATCAATGACTTGAAATCCCATATTTCACTCCCACACAGTGAACCCATTGTTCCATATCATAATAATTAAAAGGCAAATAAAATGTACCAAACATTTCAGAAGTTGAATTTTTTTTAGAGGTGTGCATTTGTTTGAGACAAAATCTGAATTCTGAGCCAAATCAGGACACTTCAGAGTGATTCAGGGCTCTACTAAGGCAAAGCAGGTGTCCTCCAAGTGGAGCCATTTGCACTTGTCTCACCTCTACCACTGTACTCCACATAAGAACTGTCCACATGGAGGGAAAAGGAGGGAACTGGATCCAGGAGGGTCTACAATACAGTCACAAGAATATAATTACAGCCACAACGATAGCTCCACATAGAGTGTACTGCAAAAGGATGGCCAGCTAGTAAGACAATCTACGCATGTTCAGCAGGCTTCCCCACTTCAGACCTCATGCAATACATGGACAATGTATGGGTGGGACCAGCATAGCCAGGGGGGAGCAAAGTAGTGGCTGGTGGGGTGGAGTGAGGCAGGGATGTGTTGCTTATCTGACTTACGCAGAGGTCACTGCCAGTAACTGAAAGGGACAGGAGCAAGGAGGTGGGGAGGCTGGCATGCTGAAGGCACAGTAGCATAGCCAATCTGATGTTCCTGCCACTGCACCCATACCATGCCAACCTTCCTGCCACTTCACTCCTCTTGGTTACCAGCAGCAACCTCCACGTTGACAGATCTTTCCATCCATACCTAGGATCTTCTTTGTTTTTTCTGGCCTGGCATTCTAAGCAGCGTCGGCAGGTGGATCTAGACATCCTTTTAATTTCCCACAATGCCCTGGACCTGTCATTGCTTTGGAAATTTGTGGGAAATGGCTAGACCTAGCTGCCTAGCCCTGACACTGTAGCCAGGAATGCCCACCAGGGCCTACAAGCAGAGGAGCTGCCAACCAGCAGATGCTTTATCCCAGCCCCCCCCTCAAACCGGAAACTGGCTCACCACACAAGTGAAAATGGTGTGTCACCACAACTGCCATTGCAGGAAAATACTATGGTGGGGGGGAGATACTGTTTTGTGTGTGTAGGAAAATGACTCCTCCAACTGTAGTCTAAAAGTTATCTAAACAAGCAGGGGTCAATAGTGCTGGATTAATTCCCACTGGCCTCGTGCTACTGGAGAATATTCGCAGTAGAAACCAATTTGCATGTGCAAGATGAGAGGGCAGAGAGTTAGGCTGAAGGAAATTAAGCAGTCTGTCCACCCCAACACCCTGTTTTATTTTATTTATTTATTATTTTATTTATATCCCACCCTTCTTCCTAGCAGGAGCCCAGGGCAGCAAACAAAAGAATTAAAAACACTATAAAACATCATAAAAACAGACTTTAAAATACATTAAAACAAAACATAATTAAAAACATTTTTTTAAAAAGTTTTCAAAACATCTTTTAACAAAAAAGGTTAAAAACATTTAGAAGAAGAAGAAAAAGGTTTAAAAACATATTAAAAAGCAATTCCAACACTGACACAGACTGTTTCCTTTCAGCCTGGGGGCTAGGAGGAGGAAACTGGATTCCGAAAGTACATATCCTGGATTGCATGGCCTGTGTGCCCAATTCTCTCTTCCAAAGATCTTGTAATCTGCATGGGAGAAATGCCACTTTATAATCATAAGGTTCATGCCAGAGCACAACTGGCATCAGTGGATGTGTAATGCTTCCAAGTCCAATCTCCCGTATAAGAACCCTTTAACCGGGGGCGGGGGGGGGGGGAATGGGACTGCAGATTATGACTGAGCTGTCAGATTGCTCTGTGACTCTACTACACCACCAATATTAGTATAGTATTAGGGGCCATTCACCCTAAAGACATCTGTAAACTTTTATAGCCATTGAGGATCTGACCCATTAAATCTCGAAACTTCTGCTTCTCAGTGGCCAGTTCTACAATAGTAATAAGAAGGAGATTCATCTTGCCAGGAAGCCAAGCATGCAATACTTGTGGTTGTAGTTACGGGTGGTTATTTTTCTGCTGCTAGGTTTTTAATCACTGTCAACCTACCACTGTGGTCCAAACGCACACATAAATAAAAACATGGGAAGAAACTGTGTTCCTATTTCTTGATAAGTCAGTCTTGTGCGTCTTTGACTCTTTGCTTCCTCTTGTTGCCAGCCTAATAAGTAAAATAATATGATACAGAAAGTGATTTACAAGTAAATCACCACTGTATTGACTAAATCTTCACTGGCACGAAGGGGGGGCAACTCTTTTACTCAATAAGTGACTGTATACACACATACACAAATGCAGCAAATGATTGCAGCTCTTGATATCACAAGTTTTTAAATAAATGCAGATGGCATGAAATAATATTGGAAAGCAGCTAATAGAAGTTTAATGGCATTTGAAAGAAAAGAAAACGGGGAAAAAAGAATTGCTTTTGTAATTGACATGAAAGGTATATATGCCATTGCAAGATGGTCTGGGCCTAACATTGGCACACATTTATGCAGGCAGATACCTTTGCTCATTATTTATGTGTGGTTTAAATAGCAACTGCAATCTACAAAATATTCAGTGATGTGTCTGCCTAAAGTGGAAGTTTGCATTATGCAAATGTCATGTATGATGAATGAAATGCACCAAACATCTTGAGGAGTCACAGATGTTAAGCATGCCGGAAACATGGAAAGAAGTAAAGACTGTGAGTTAATTGATTTCCATGTTACAACTATCTAAATACAAGCAATCAGGCAGCAACACACATTGTTAATGTTAACTTTCCTATTCATTTTAAAAGGCTATCCGTCACCTCTGACTTGATTTGCGGAGGAGCAAGTTAACAAAAGTTGTTATTACATGTAACTAATCAGGAGAAAGCTTTATATTCAAAATTCAGTCAGGCATGTTTACAAATAGGAATGGGCAATAAACCCAGACACAACAGCAGCATTCAGAAGTTTTACTCACACATTAGAGCAACTACTAAGGCCATGTCAAGTAGACTCATGCATACAGTGCTAACATCTCCCATTCCTGCAGATAGGGATGAAAAGGCCTGTGATATTCAGTTCTCAGTTTTTCATTTTTCCAATCTTAAATTCAGTTCTCCACATTTCTGCAGCAATTTGTGATTTTTTTTAAAAAAAAGTCCTCATGAAAACTCTCCAGCATTTTAGTGTGAATTTCTCCTAATTTCTCCTACATTTTTGTAGGCAGTTTTGACAAATGCCCACGTTTTTGCAAGACATTTCTCATCATATAAATACATTTTGGCATGTTATTTTCATTCATATATTCATTTCTATGCACATTTTCCCTAATATATGCATTTTTGTAAACATTGTTTGGCTTGTGAAATGCATTTCGAAATTCGAATAAGTATGAATTTCAAAGAATGGCTGTGTTTCAGTTCTCTTATTGTTTCAGAAAGTGTGAATCTGACAGATTTGGTCTGAAATGTGAACTGAATCAACATTCTCACCCCTCCCTATGTCCAGGGCACACAATAGCTGTTGAGCCTGGGACCCTGGCATTTTCCAGTAACATTTTCCTAGTAACTTTACACAGACTAAAGAAAAGAAAAGAAAGCAACAACATGCAACAGTTACAATAAAAGTTTGTGTGGGTCAGCCAAGGTGATAGGAAGCAAGAAGAAGATAAAAGAGATAAGAGTTCATTCCCATTACAGTTACATTCATATATGACTAAAAACGCCAGACCAGACTCTCTCAAACCAGACTCTTAAGTTCACAGTTCAGCAGTGAAATCCCATTTCATTTCAATGAGACTATATTACACTGGGTGGACCAGGACCAGTTCAGGGTTTATTCTAAGCTTTTTTTCCTACTGCACAAGCAGCTAGCATACGGCCAGCCCCCAAACTAGTCAAGTAATTTGTCCCATAATATACTATTAACAGGGCTTTTTTGTGACAGTACTCATCAGTACGGAGTACCTGCTGCTCTTTTTTGCCAGCCATTTTGTTTTGGCTCCCACAACACTTTTATTAATATGTGAGTACTGGCACCTCGTTATTATTATTTTTACCAAAAAAACACTGGCCAATAGTATAAGGCTAAGAGGATATCTTCATTTTCTATTTCTTTTTATCTTTTCTCATCTATTTCTTTTAAAGAAACTAGCTCCTTATTAAATCCCATATGCTCAACTGCACAACTTAATTCGCACTGTACGTGTTTTTTTTTTGACACTGCACAAAATGTGTCTAGCTGCACATTAGAATAAAACTTGGCCCAGCTATGTTGGCTTAGGTCATTTAAGGATCATTGTCCTGATCCAGCTAAATTACTTGTATTTAAGCTTTATGGAATCCAATGGAACACATTAAGTTGTGTCGACAGCAAGTCTCCTTGCTTTCAATTGGAGTTAGTCAAGAATACTAAGTTTAGCTAGACCAACAGCATCCACATTATTTCACATAACTATCACAAGAGGCATGAAATAGCACAAAGACTGTCAGATATTAAATGTTTCACTGGTCTGGAGGGTGATTAGTGTAAATATTCTCTAAAGGTGAAGCAGCAAAGTCATCCAAAATGATTGCTTCTCCCCCTCCCCCTTTCCAACGCTTATACTTATCCTTCTGAGACACTCAAAGGAACTCAGGCATCAGTGTAAAACAACTCACTCTAGATAATCCTCTCTGAGTCATGAATTTAAATACCTTGTTCCCATTAGCACCTTTAATAGCCTCTTCTAAGAAGCCCTGATGAGGTTATGGCTGCATTTGCCAGAGGGTCACAGTGGTTCATGGCACACGCCGTAATTCTGCAATGCTCTACTGAGTAGGAGGCCTGTTTCTCAAATGGAGCATTTAAAATTATGGCTTAATGATGGGGAGATTAAAAATGTGACTGTCATCATTATTAACTAATAAAATCAGAACATCACTGCTTTGGAGCTGCTTACTCTTCCACAACCTTATATGCCCCTAGGATAAAGTTCATATAAAAAAAGTTTCAGAGAAGTCAATGCCAATGAAAAAAATATCATGCAGGGAACATGCCTTAAACACTTCCATTGAACATTTATGTATATAGCATGTTGTCTATTCAAGATATGAGACACAAGATATGAGACACAGATGGGGGGGAGATATAATCCATTGCTTTTTTAGTCATGAATAAGTAACCATATGTTTGCTATCATAATGAACAAGTAATTGCCTCACTAGTTTATTTTTTTAAATGATGCTTTGTATTTCTGCAAATCTTGGGGTTTCCCCACACATGCTGATACCTCCTTTATAATTCCCAGTTTTGCCTCCATTTCTGTTTGCTGCACTCTCACCCCCTGTGTTTGCTATTAAGAGAGTGATATAAACATTTTATGGATTTTGTATTATTCCTAGTTTTAATTTTGGAGTTTTTTTTTAAATTGCTTTTATGTATTGTCTTTTATATCGTCAAGTTGCTTTGAGACTTTTTACTGTATAAAAGACTGATAATGTAATAAATAATATATGTTAAATATGCACCATATTCATGACAGCAGGATGGTATTCATGTTTGACAGCCTTCATGTTTGTTTTTTCTTGAAACTGGAAACATTTCATTGCCAGACTTTTAGAATACAAATAGTGTTGCTTTCAGAAAAGAGTCTGCATCTGACTTGTTAAAACAAGAGTGCTGACCTAGATGGCCCTGTGGCCTGATCCAGCAGGCTCTTCTTATCTTCTTATGGCCAGCTAATAACAATCCAGAGAACTATACAACTTTTCCTTCTCCTCAGGAGCATTCTCTGTGCTATGACAAGCTACTTTTGAAAATCGAACAAGTGCCACAGGGTCAGTTGTTTGAAGGAGGCACTTGTTCGATTTTCAAAAGTACCCTTTTTGGCAGCGTAAGTTCTGCTTGGTTGCCACGACATGTAACTGAGCTGAAAGAGATTTGCAATAGGAGTAAATCTTTCCTTGCCCGTCCTGCTCCCACGACACTCCCAGAATGCCCCTTTTGGGGGACTTAAACCACCTTAAGTTCCACCAGCTTAAGATCCATGGGCTGAGCCACAGCTGAGCCAGCAAATCCCGAGACGCTCCAGGCTGAAGGAGTTACACTGGCATATCCCCAGCTGAGCCCAAGATCTGCCTATTCCAAACTCACACATCATGTGTCAGGATGCAGGATTGGGGCCCTGATGTTTCAGAAGATGTGGAGAGGGAGGGGGTCATTTGGCCAGAGCTGTGTGAAGAAGACGCAGAGGAGGGGGAGGGAAGCTCAGAGATAGAACTGTCTGGCAGCGAAGACCTTGAATGTCCAACAGACACATATCCTTCCTGTGAGGTTCCCACGCCTCCTCCCCCTTCCAGCTTAGAGCAGTTGGAGAAGGAGGGAGGACAAGGGGGAATCCAACCTCCTCCTGATCCAGGGAAAAGCAAGGAGCCAGATGGTTTAGGCCTTGCTCCCCCCGCTTTCCCCCATACCTGAAGCAGAGTCCTCAGACGGGGAGGGGGCAGTGGCACCCCCGTCACCACGTACAAGGAGACAGCAAAAGAGGCAGCAGAGGAAGGGTGAGAGGAGGGGTGTGGATGAAAGCACTTTGAGGCGGAGTGAGAGAATTCGCGCTCGATTGCCCCCTTCTTAAGGGACAGGGGGAATAGTGGTTCCTTGTTCTGTCAACTCTCTTCCTAGTTGCAGGTTATGTTTTGTAGTGAAACTTCATGAGACGGCGTAGTCTTTGTCTGGATATTACTTTAATAAAAACTGATTTGCTTTCACCAACTGGTCTGGTTCCTGAATCCCAACCTGGACACGACATCATGGCAGATCTTGAACTGGGATTGTGCTGTTAGCACAAGTATGGGATTTCTCTTTGTTGTCCGTCTCCGGTGCATTCTGTTACTGATAAGGTCACTTCACTTGGAACTCTGCACGTGCCACAAAACCATGTGTAGAATTTTACTTTGCTGTGAGCAGCAAGAGCAGCATTATTGCAAAGGAATAGGAGAAAGCCTATTGGAAGAGTCATAGGAACCCAGAGTAGAATTGGATATGATTCTAATAGTTCTGAGGTTTACTGGGAAGAGGAAAGCCCCAAAGCCAGACTGAGCAAAAAAAAAAGAGGAAACCTGGGCACAGGGAGATTTCCACAATATTAACTGATGATCTGCATTTATGGTGTGTGTGTGTGTGTGTGTGTGTGTGTGTGTGTGTGTGTGAGAGAGAGAGAGAGAGAGAGAGAGAGAGAGAGAGAGATGTGTCCCCTGCCAGTCTATATTGGCCTCCTATGCTGGCCTTCTGGTGGCCACTGTTTGCAAAGTGACACCAGTGTTACTCTGCTGGCATTGAGCTTCTCTCTTCATCACATGAACCTATGAACGGAAGTGCTACTAGTAGGACCTCAGCTGGCATCAGCCTGCAGAAAGCCATGAAATGGGACTGACAGAACGGGGCGGAGTTCAAGAATGTAAAAACCTCACCTGAATCACCCACATTTGTGTCATAGGGCTGCCTTTGAAAACGATTCGGAAACTACAGTTGGTCCATAATGCAGCAGCCAGAATGTTAACAGGAGCATGGCGCAGGGAGCATATCACCCCTGTGCTTTATCAACTCCACTGGCTCCCAATTTGTTTCCGAGCCAAATTCAAAGTGCTGGTTTTGACCTTTAAAGCCCTAAATGGCCTTCGACCAGTGTATTTAAGGGACCACTTGCGTCCATATGTTCCTAGATTTAAGATCATCTACCTCTGGTCTCCTCTGCGTGCCTGAAATGAAAGAAGTTAGATTGTCAGGCACGTGGGAGAGAGCCTTTTCAGTTGTGACTCCCAGACTTTGGAATTTCCTGCCCCAAGAAGCCTGCTTTGCTCCCTCCCTGGTGGTCTTCCGGAAACTTGTACAAACTATTTTGTTCCGGAGAGCCTTTGGTTGGGATGGACAAGTCAGCCTGACACTGTTTTAAGTTTTTTATCTCTTATTTTTATCTTTTAAATTCTTTTATTCTCACTTTCTTATATGTGTATGCACATATATACATGTTTTATGTTTGTATGTGTATGCATAATGCATTTTATGTATGTATGTGCATAATGCATTTTATGTATTTTAATAGTATTTTATGTATTTTAATTTACTGTAATGTTTTGTGTTTTTATTGTGTATTTTATTATATATGTGTGCAATTTTATTGTAGCCGCCCTGAGTGCCCTATTGTAGGGTAGAAATGTGGCATAGAAATATTTTAAATCAATCAATCAATAAACAAATAAATAATTCAGGACATACACAGAGCCAATACACACCCCTAATCTTTACAGACTAATTGTGTCCACTGCAATAACTTCTGTGGTGAACAATCAACTCCAGTAAAGATCCCCAAAGCAATAGTTTCATGAACAAGCATATAAGATACCGTTCATTTTATTTTATAGACTACTGTGCAGCCTTTGGCTAAATCTCAAAAGGCCACATAGGAAGTTTCTGCCTCTGTAGAACAAGTGTGAACCCTGGCATAATCGTATAAAAATGTAAGCCCCAAATGCAAGCTAAAACTGATTGTCATCATCAGTGCTGCCATATTACACCCAAAATATAAGTGTGGGGCTTAGGCCAAAAAAACAGAAACAAAAAGAAACTGTAAAACAATCCAGCACTTATATAGTTGCACTGACTGAGACTCAGGTCTTTACCTTTCATAATAAAAATAGGCAACAGAAAAGGCAGCAGAATTCTGATGTTTGATGTAGGTTTTTAAAGGACAAACTACATGTTGCGCTTAATGCATGGTGTATAGCTATGTCCCCATTGTTTATTAAACTAAATATGGGGGGATTGTTATCAAGACCACAGCACATGGGAAGGGAAAGTTTACCCCTTCCTAGCTGTCTTACAGACAAAATTGTGTCCCCGTACAGTTAGAAGGGTTAGTTGTTTTTTCTAGCCCTTGTAGCTAACTGTACAGAGGGAAGCTATTTTATAGATAGAGGCAAGGGAAGTAAGGAATAGAACTTTCTTTCCTGCATGCTATCCCCCCTCCCATGCAATTAATTTATGGGGGAGAGATGTACCTGTACACTATCCATTAAGCATAATATGTAGTTTGGCCTTAACATTTCACCAGAAAGGTAAATTTTCAACAGTTGTCAAAATGCTACAGCAATTATGAAAGAAATGTGAGTTGTGTGTATCACACACACACACGTACTAGCTATATCAAAACTCATGGTCAGTCTTTCAAATTACTGGAATTTATTTATTTATTTTATTAAATTTATATACCGCCCCATAGCCGAAGAAAGAAACATCCCTTCTATATTATTATATTTCTTCTCCAAACAGGGAAGTGATCTTGCAAATAAAGAGAATGAAATGGACAATATTCAACCACTTCACTGTAATCCCCAAGTTCACCCTGGAGTTATTTTCAGCCTTAATCCATATTTATAGCTTAAAAGCCCACAATGTGGGCCTCACTATCAAAGCTTTTAAAAGCTACCTATAGATAAAAATCAATGGGAAATTCACATGCCTGATGTTAAGTGACTGCATGGATGAAAGAGTTGTGGCAACCTGCTGACCTTTGGTGCAAAACACACACAGAGAAAAACAGTGCATCTCTTTCAACCCCCACCCTCCTTCCCCCTGATCGGGTAAAATTATATCAAGCTGACAGCGCCTTTGTTTTTCCCACTGGCTAGTCTCCCCCACCCCATTTTTTTGGAGTAATGATCAACCATTGTTGCATGATCCCCTTTATGGTAGAAATGCTGTCATTTCAAATCTAATCTGGATCCCAGGTGCTACCCAACCAGTAAGTCTGTAAACCCTTAATGAATATACAGTATAAGATGTCTATAAATCTAGAAAACAGGTGTACTTTAGTACACAGCCTCATTAACAAAGTGATGGACCTTGTAAGAGAAATTGCCTTTTGTTCAGTTGTCATAAGTGGGTTTGTTAACAATGTGCGTTCCGACCTTGATGTCCAGAGAGATGTTGTATAACTCAGCTATTGTGGAGATTAGAAAGTAATCACTTTTTATATGTTGAGGTATGACAAACCTTTGTTAAAAATGGATTTTCATTGAGTCCCTGTGAAGGTCACAAGTTTCTAAAATCTTGGCATCAGCCTATGAACAGACAAGTAATATGAAAACACTGCCATATACATAAGCAATCTGGGAAGATTTATCATTTTGTTTAGCAACTTCACTAAAATTTTATTTAGCAATGGGTAGCTAATGTGGTGCCTCCAGATGTTACTGGGTTACAATTCCCATCATGGTAAACCACTGGTGATGCTGACTGAGACTGATAGGAGTTGCAGTCTGACAACATCTGTAAAGCAAACCCTGCTTAACTGTTTTGTGTAGGAGTGTGCAACGCCAACAAGATTCAGTTTGAAGTCTGATTTGGTGCTTTGGAAAACAGACCATTTGTTTTGGGGTAATTTATAGGCTGTCCAATTTGATTCAGAATCCACCTACTTTGTGGTCTCCCCCCCTTTTGGCAGAAGTGGATGAACTTTTGCAGGCACACTAGACCCTCCAGAGTGGATAAAGCCTGCCAGAATACAAGCGAATAGGTACAGGGGCTTTGTGTTGCATACCTCTGAAATGTGTTTTTGTTTTGTTTTTGTTTTTTTTAAAAAGAAACTAAAACTGTAAAAGAAATTGGGCAGAAATAGATGAAATTTGCAGTCACAGCCACCCCTTCTGGTTTTCCAGCAAGGGCAGCTGTTACAGATTTAGCTTATGCAAAAGGGGGGGACACTTAACCTCTGCTAGTGTTTTGTGGGTAATTTGTCTGAAAATTGCAGCCATGAGAGAGGGAGCCCTGGGTAAGAAATCTGCAAACTGCATACAGATAGGTCCAGAGGCTTTTGTGCTAGACACCTGGATGTCTGGATCACCAGAGTGCCACAAAGTGCTTCAGGTGTCACCACTTCAACTCATACTGCTTCATAGGGACCCCACTTTGCTTGTGACAAAATAAAAATCCTTCCACTGCACTCCTAACTGAAACCAGGCCATTTCTCTCTCTCTAAAAAAGAGATGCAGCTGACACACCAGCCACAGCTGGTGAGTGGTGCTCTCTTCTATGCATGCCACCTGCAAATCCCACAGCAACACTGGATGCAAAAGCATGTCCAGCATGTGTGAATATATGCTGTAAGCTTACTGACTTTGGAACACGTGTAAAAAAATTTCAGCATGCCTTGATAATTGATTCATCCCATCAAAAATCACCGAGAATGTTTGTATGTGAATTGATTCTTAATTCTGCCTGTGGAAGCAACCAATTAATACAAGTGGGCAAGTCCTCAGAGGCAAGTGGCTTCTGGAAAAGATGTCAGAGACATCTATGAGGCTGTCAATGGTATAGTCACCCAGGGTCTCAGGGGTCTTAGACCCTTTACTCTTTGGGGCCCAGTAGGGTCCCTATGTCTCCAGCATCCTATGAGCCAATCAGCATGAAATAATAATAATAATAATAATAAATTTAATTTTTGTGTTGCCTATCTGGCCGAAACCACTCTAGGCGACGTACAACATTAAATTCAACAATACATAATAATACAATACATAATAAAATACAATGCAGTCAACAATAACCATTTTAAAAAGCGGCAGTACAGGGCCATCAATAGACAATTTTAAAACAATATAAAGAAATTAGCCCACCCCGGGGACCCCAAAGGCCTGTCCAAAGAGCCATGTTTTTAAGGCTCGGCAAAATGCATCTAGGGAAGGGGCATGGCGAAGATCGAACGGGAGGGAGTTCCAGAGAGTGGGGGCCGCCACTGAGAATGCCCTCTCTCTAGTCCCCACCAACCTAGCTGTTTTCGTTGGTGGGACGGAGAGAAGGCCCTGTGTGGCTGATCTGGTCGGGCGGCTTAGTTGGTGGTACTGGAGGTGCTCCTTCAGGTAAACTGGGCCGAGACCATATAGGGATTTAAAGGTTAAGACCAACACCTTGAATTGGGCCCGGAAAACAACTGGAAGCCAATGTAGATGAAATAACACCGGCGTGATGTGATCATGGCGGCGGCTGTTTGTAAGCAGGCATGCCACCGCATTCTGCACCAGTTATAGTTTCCGGACCGTTTTCAAGGGTAACCCCACATAGAGCGCATTGTAGTAGTCTAATCGAGAGGTGACCAGGGCATGTACCACCAGTGGGAGCTGATGAATAGGAAGGTAGGGTTGCAACCTCCGTATGAGGTGTAGTTGATACCAAGCTGCCCGGCTCACTGCCGAAATCTGAGCCTCCATGGACAGCTTGGAATCAAGAACAACCCCGAGGCTGCGGACCTGATCCTTCAGGGGCAATTTTACCCCATTAAGATTCAGGTCAGCAACACCCAACCTTCCCCTGTCACCCACAAGTAGCACCTCGGTCTTATCAGGATTGAGCTTCAGCCTGTTTCTTCCCATCCACCCACTCACGGATTCCAGGCACTTGGACAAGGTCTCTACAGCCAACTCTGGTGAAGATTTAAAGGAGAGATAGAGCTGCGTGTCATCAGCATATTGGTGACACCGCAGCCCAAAATCCCTGATGATAGCTCCCAGCGGTTTTACATAGATGTTAAATAGCATGGGAGAGAGGATAGAACCCTGTGGTACTCCACAAATGAGGGGCCAAGGGTCTGAAACCTCATCTCCCAATGCTACCTGTTAATGCCTGTCAGAGAGAAAGGAACGGAACCACTGTAAAACAGTGCCTCCTATTCCTAATCCCCCCAGGCGATCTAACAGGATACCGTGGTCGACGGTATCAAAAGCCACTGAGAGATCCAGGAGGACAAGAAAGGTGAATTCTCCCCTGTCTAATGCCCTCCTCATATCATCTACCAGAGCGACCAAGGCTGTTTCAGTCCAGTCCTGAAACCCGATTGGTATGGATCTAAATAATCCGTTTCATCCAAGTGTGCTGACAACTGGTTAGCCACCACTCGCTCAATGATCTTGCCCAAAAATGGCAAATTCGAAATGGGGCGAAAGTTGTTCAAAAGGGGAGTGTTAGCAACTAAGAAGAGGCCGCTAACATGCTTCCTTGTCCTTTCCTGCTGATTGGAGCCAATCAGAGTGAAAGGAGGTGAGTCAGTCACTCAGAATACTCTTTTCAGTAGATAACAGCAGATAAGTGGCAACATCTCATCTGCTTATGAGTGGCAAAGAGAACTAAATTAAATAACATGAAATTACCATGACAGTTCAAACCAAACGTTCTGTGGATCTGAATGCTAGAAGACATTCCCACCACCCTTCCTTTCACACACTTACAAACTGGCAGAGTGAATACTGCCCAAAGATACAGGAGAGATTCATGGTTCATTCATGGTGAATGAACTTTGATTTATTCCTGTTCCTGCTGGCAATTTGATATTAACGACTAGGGTTGCCAGATGTCCGGCTTTTGCCCAAAGTTTCTGGATTTTTGAGGTCCTCTCTGGGTCTCTGGGTGAGCCAGGTTATTCTCCAGACTCTCAGCTTTCATTTTAAAAAAAATAAGTTTCTAGGTGGTCTGGTTTGTGAGATATACACCAAAACATCAGCCCCCCCCCCGCAACTTCAGTGAAATGATCTCTTAGCTGGGTGCTCTAACCTCATTCAGGTTTGTAGCCAATAAGTGAAATCAGGGTTGTAATTAATAAAGGATTTCTGGGCCCAGGCAATACCTAGACTGCATTGCAAAGGTAGAAAAGTGTTGTTTTTTCCTGTCTATCTGAAAATCTCATAAATTGAGTAAGTATATAGCTTTCAGCAGTACCAAAAGCCTTTTTTTCTCATGTGTTCAGGAGTCAAACAAGTTTACATTTTCCTGGGCTGTTGAAGAGGGCAATGTTTTGAAAACCTTCCCAATATAAAGCTTTAATCCAATACTTGCTTTTCTGGGTGTAAAGATGAAATACTAAGCCCACATAACCAGAGTGAATCCCATTGAATTCAACAAGACTTACTTCTGAGTAGACATGATTAGAATTGTGCTGTAAATTAATGGGACTTTTGAATGAACGTAGCAAAGGATTGTGCTTGTGTTGTAAAGCTTTATCTCCCCATCCAATCCTATTTCTTCACGCAATTAGGCACAGCTTACACAGATATCACTGCTTTTATTATGTAGGAAACTAATACTGTTGTTATTTTTTTAAAAAAATGTTCTGCAATGACCAACTAGTTTTGACAATGAACTATTATATGGGGTCTGTGTATTTTTACATCTCCACTGTGTGTGTGTGTGGAGACTGTGAAGTAGGATTGCAGGTTGGAAACCAAGGCAGCTCACAAGAAATAAATCCCTTTAAAATCCAATAACCATAAAAACAAGCATTAAACAGTTGCAAAACAAGGTAAAGTGGCATGATTCTGAATTTTGGGTTGAGTGAGTGTTCCTTATCACTTCAGGTTGCAGTTCTCTGCATGCTTCCCTGTTTGAGTAAGCCCCACTAAATACATTGGGCCTTCCTTCTGAGTAAACAATCATAGGATTGCACTACAAATATCTTTACAGGTTGTGTGAGTAATAAACATCTTTGACAGTCATGCTTATATAAATATTTCTTCATACCAGGTCCTGATAAATATTTGATTTCATACTATGGTTGTAAATTATTACATTGTCTACATTTTAAGTGTGCCCTTCTTCCTTGGGGTGTTCATGGTTCCCGTCTGTTGTTTTCATCCTGAAGGGCAGATAGGCTGAGAGATGGTGAGTAGCCCATGGTCACCCAGTAAACTTTATAGATCATTCCCATTTTAAAAAAATAATTAAAATGATTTAGATGCAGGCAAAGTTTCTTAAGTATATCCACACAATACATTTAAGGGTCATCCAACTTTCATTTAATGTGCATGACTTCTCCTACAGAATCCTGAGAAGTATAGTTTTCCCCTCACAGTTATTGTTCCTACTACCCTTAACAAACTACAGTTCCCATGATTCTGTAGTAGGATTCACATGCTTCAAATATGTGTTGAATGTGCTTTAAATGAATGGTGTGGATCTCCCTTAGGTATGACGCACATTCATTAGTGAATTGAAAAGAACAATTTTAAAATATACTTTTTTAAACAGGGGAAGGGTTGTAACTCAGTGGTAGGGAATATGCTTTGCATGCAAAGGCGCAAACTTCAATTTCTGGAAAAGACTATTGTCTGGAATCCTGGAGAGCCAATGCTAGAAGATAGGGCAGGGCATTCTAGCCAGGGGGTTGCCAACCCTGCTTAGATATGAACATCTTTGCAGAGAATCCCTAGTCAAGCTTTACCAACAGCACAATCAAAACCCTATCTACACAGAAGTAAGTCCGGTTGAGTTCTATGGGGCTTTGTAAGTGTGTTTAGAATTGCAGCCTTCAGAGGCATCCATCTTTACTCCTGAATGCTCCTATCTAACATCTCCACAACACTAGGCTCCTTTCTTCCTTCAACGGCCTTCTGGTGACAGAGCTGGCCTGAGGGCACTTAAACCCTTCTTGCCAGAAGCAAGTAGGCTAGATTAAATGTTCCCTACCCAGAATCTATCATTTAGCTAAGATTTCTATCTTAATTTCCAATCAGAGAAATGTTTTTGTTTGAATTGTATGCTCCAAGCAACTGCGGTTGATGCTTAATGTATCATGCTTAATGACATCACTTGGGCCCACCCTGGGACATCACTACGGCCTGTCCCCATGACATCAGTACAACTTGCCCCCATGACATCAGTAGGGCCCACCTCTGAAATCTCAGGCTTTGAGATGCTTCTGACCTGGCAACCCTATTAACAACCGATTCAATTTTAAATTGTTCTTTAGGGTTCTTGTTCGAAACACCAAAAAATAGTATTTTGTATTTTTTATTTTGCAACAGAGAAGGTGTTCATTTTCCTTTCTGGTGGTTGCACCTATGCTCTGGACCTTCCCTTCTGAGAAAGGTTTGTCTCACCCCCCTCTTTGGTGGTCTTCTAACATATGACAAAAACCTTTCTTTTTGAAAAGTATTTTGATTATTTTGATTGAAACACAGCCATCCTTCAATTTGCATTTATTAGAATTTTGGAAATGCAATTCACCAACTAAACATTTACAAAAATGCATCTATTAGGGGAAAATGTGCATAAAAATGAATACATGAGTGAAAATAACAGGCAAAAAGGCATGAAATGATGAGCAATGTTTTGCAAAAATGTGTACCTTTGTCAAAGCTGCCTACAAAAATGTGTTTATTTGGAGAAATTTGCACTAAAATGGTGGAGAATTTTCAAGAGGATTTAAAAAAAAATGCACTGATCGCCACAGAAATGAAGAGAACTGTATTTAACATTGGAAAAAGGAGAAACTGAGAGAAGCGAAACTGACAGATCTTTCCATCCCTAGTAGACATAGACAGAAAATGCAATTAATTATCACCTGAACAATGTGGACCGTGGAATCCCTATGTACTACAGAAGATTCTGAGGCATGTTGTAGAATGTGCACTCAGTTCCCACTGGGTTGTGGTCAGACCTGTTGGTCCTCATCATCACCCAGCTTCAATGAAAGTAGATTTCAGTAAGCCACATGTGCCTGATATCAAAATTGTGAAACAGTTTGGCTCATTTTTTAGCAAATCCAAATTCAGTGTGCCTGAGCTTTCCTTGCAAGCCTTCATGCCCTTCCCTCCTTTTTAACCAGCCAACCAGCTTCTACCTGACGATTATTTACTTATTTATTAAATTCATTATTATTCATATGCTCTTGGTTTTTAAAAAATTCACAAACCACACTGTCAAATACATAACATAGCAAAATAAACCATAAAATCCTCTTCGACCTGTAAACAGCAGCAAGTAAATAGTGTGATAGATGGTTTTAAAAATCAAAGTTTCCTGAGCCTCAGAAAGGTCTGAGTGAAAACGTACATCTTTAACACCGGACAAAACGGGAGTAAAAATAACGACTGAGAGCTCCAGAGGCAGACAGTGCTACAACTTAGGAGATCCTCAACTGAGCCATTGCCCCTTGGGACTCACTCAGCGACAGTGCCCTAAGAAGGTCCTGAGTAGTGCATCCAGTTCTGGACACTACACTTGAAGAAGGATGCAGACAAATTAGAACAGGTTCAGAGGAGGGCAACAAGGATGATCAGGGTGCTGGAAACAATGCCCTACAAAGAAAGCCTGCAAGAACTGGGCATATTTAGCTTTGAGAAGAGAAGACTGAAGGGACATATGATAGCACTCTTCAAATATGTGAAAGGTTGTCACACGTGGGAGGACCAGGATCTCTTTTCGATCATCCCAGAGTGCAGGACTCGGAATAATGGACTCAATTACAGGAAGCCAGATTTTGGCTGAACATCAGGAAAACCTTCTTAACTGTTAGAGCGGTATACCAATGGAACAAATTACCTAGGGAGATGATGGGGTCTCCAACACTGGAGACATTGAAGAGGCAGCTGGACTGCCATCTGTCAGGGATGCTTTAACCTGGATTCCTGCATTGAGCAGGGGGTTGGACTCGATGGCCTTATATACCCCTTCCAACTCTACTATTCTATGGTTCTACAATTCTGTAATATGATTCCATGAAGGTCCCCCTCAAGAGAAGGGTTGGCACATTCTATAGGGGTGTTGTATTTGGGCCCTGGGTTGTTTACAGCTTTAAACATGAATAGCAACTTCTTCTTAAATTAGATTAGTAGTGGATGTGCAACAGTAGCAGATGGTGTGGTGGGGCTCTGCCATTCACCTCACTCCCCCACAGTTGTTACTTCATACCAGGATGGAGAGGTGGAGGGACAATGAGGCCACAATTTGGCCCTCCTGCCAGTGCATTTGTACCACACTGACCTTCCTCCTCACCCTTTACATTTATGGGCAACTTATTTTAGCAAACCTTGAGTGTTTATGTGTATAATATGTATATAATATTATTCATATACTAATGAATATAGTATGTGAGAATTGTTCCTATTTTATTTGTAACTATATAAAATAATCTTGCTTCTCATTGAAATGAGATGGTGATTTGAAAAAAGCTTTACATCAAGATTGTCAGAAAATTATATTCCTATACCAAGTTTCTTTGGATCATAGTTTGAAACCCACTGCCCTAACATATCCAGGTTACATATATAAAAGTTTTCCTGTACAGGGAAATTCTGGCATTGGTTGGTTTTAGGGCCAAAATGCATTACAGGAGTACAGTAATAAGAGTCTGTCTAAATGCAAGCCTTTCCCAATGATCCAGAGACTTTAAATATGAAAATTCACCTTAGCCACTAGGATTTTTCCTGTCATGTCCTACAAGCAGTTGGAGATATTTTTGAGTATTTGATAATAAACCATGTTCCTTACACACTGCATTTCCTGGAGCAAATCTGAATTTATTCAAAGTAAAAATGGCAGTGAATCAGGAACTGCTCATAATAATAAAGCTTCCTATAATTTGCATGATAAAATTCTGTTGATTTTAGATGGCATTTTTTTCCAGGACAGATTCATGACATACAAGCTATAGAGAAGGAGAATAAATTATTTGGCTATGTTCCAAACTGATGAGAGTCATGAATTCTGATTCACAAGCATTCAGTTCCAAAGAAAAGTATAGAACCTTGTCTTACGATGCAATGAAGCACAGATACCCAGGAAATACTAACAAGTTTTAGATGTATGTAAACGGAAACTATAACTCATTTGAGAAGGGAAGAAGCTGCTGCAGAACCCATGGTTAGCATGTTAAGATATGGACTGATACTGAGGCTGCAATCCTATACATCAGGGATAACCAACATAGGGCCCTCCAGATGTTGTTGGACTCCTACTCCCATCAGCATCAGCCAGCATGACCAGTGGTCAGGGATGATGACAATTGTAGTCCACAAACATCTGGAGGGCACCATGTTTGCTATTTATTTATTTATTTATTTATTAAATTTCTATACCGCCCCATAGCCGAAGCTCTCTGGGCAGTTCACAACAAATAAACATCCAATATACAATTAAAACATATATTAAACAACTTAAGATAAAGTAATTCTACCAAAAAAACCTAAACATAATTAAACACATATGCAGCTACAAAACTCAATACTAAAATATTAAATGTTAAAAAAGTATTAAATTTGTTGAAATATTAAGGTTTTAAGATGTTAAATATTAAATATTAAAATATTAAAATGTTAAAATGCCTGGGAGAAGAGGAAGGTTTTTACCTGGCGCCGAAAAGATAGCAATGTTGGCACCAGGCATACCTCATCAGAGAGAGAATTCCATAATTAGGGGGCCACCACTGAGAAAGCCCATTTTCTCGTTGTCACCTTCTGGGCTTCTCTCTGAGTAGGCCCCCGAAGGAGGGCCTTTGATGTTGAGCGGAGCGTACAGGTAGGTTCATATCGGGAGAGGCGTTCCATCAGGTATTGTGGTCCCAGGCCGTGTAAGGCTTTATAAGTTAAAACCAGCACCTCGAATCGAGCCCGGAAGCATATAGGCAGCCAGTGCAAGCGGGCCAGAATTGGTGTTATATGTTCGGACCTCCGAGTCCCTGTTAACAGTCTGGCCGCTGCATTTTGCATGAGCTGTAGCTTCCAAACCGTCTTCAAAGGCAGCCCCACGCACAGTGCATTGCAGTAGTCCAATTTAGAGGTTACCAGTGCATGGACAACTGAAGCAAGGTTTTCCCTGTCCAGATAGGGACATAGTTGGGCCACCAACCGAAGTTGATAGAAAGCACTCCGTGCCACCGAGGCTACCTGTGCCTCTAGTGACAGGGATGGTTCTAAAAGAACTCCCAAACTACGGACCTTCTCCTTCAGGGGGAGTGCAACCCCATCCAGGACAGGATGAACATCCACCATCTGGTCAGGAGAACCACCCACTAACAGCATCTCAGTCTTGTCTGGATTGAGCCTCAATTTATTTGCTCTCATCCAGTCCATTACCGCAGCCAGGCATCAGTTCAGCACCTTGACAGCCTCACCTGAAAAAGATGAACAGGAGAAGTAGAGCTGCGTGTCATCAGCATACTGGTGGCAGCGCACTCCAAAACTCCTGATGACGGCGCCCAGCGGCTTCATGTAGATGTTAAAAAGCATGGGGGATAGTACTGACCCCTGTGGAACTCCATATTGGAGGGCCCGGGGTGCCGAGCAAAACTCCCCGAGCACTACCTTCTGGAGACGACCCGCCAAGTAGGAGCAGAACCACTGCCAAGCAGTACCTCCAACTCCCAGATCAGCGAGTCTTCCCAGGAGGATACCATGGTCGATGGTATCAAAAGCCGCTGAGAGATTAAGGAGAATCAACAGAGTTACACTCCCCCTGTCTTTCTCCCGACAAAGGTCATCATACAGGGCGACCAAGGCCGTCTCCGTGCCAAAACCGGGCCTGAAACCCGATTGAAATGGATCTAGATAATCGGTCTCATCCAAGAGTGCCTGGAGCTGGTCCGCAACCCCTCTTTCTAGGACCTTGCCCAAGAATGGAACATTCGCTACCGGCCTGTAATTGTTAAGAGTTTCTGGGTCCAGGGAAGATTTCTTCAGAAGTGGTCTCACCACTGCCGCCTTCAGGCAGCCAGGGACCACTCCCTCTCGCAATGAGGCATTAATCACTTCCCTGGCCCAGCCAGCAGTTCCAACCCTGCTAGCTTTTATCAGCCAAGAGGGGCAAGGATCCAATGTAGAAGTGGTTGCACGCACCTGTCCAAGCACCTTGTCGACGTCCTGAAGCTGTACCAATTGAAACTCATCCAACAAACCATGACCAGACTGCTCCGGTTGCATCATTTAATTCCACTGCTATAACATTGGAGTCCAAGTCCTGACGGATGCAAGAGATTTTATCCTGGAAGTGCCTAGCAAATTCATTACAACGGGCTTCGGTTGGATCTAGCATGTCCTTAGGGCCAGAATGTAATCTTAAAAACCTCCGCCGGCCGGCAGATAGAAGATTGTATAGTGGCAGCAAAATATTGTTTTTTTGCTGCCCGCACTGCCCCTAAATACAACTTGGTATAGGCACTTACCAGTGTGAAATTCCATCCATCAGGAGTTCGTCTCCATCTGCACTCAAGCCGTCTCCTATGCTGTTTCATCGCTCTCAGCTCTGGAGTGTACCATGCAGCTGTATGAGCTCTACCCAGGAGAGGGCGCTCAGGAGCGATCATGTCAACTGCCCGGGTCATTTCAGTATGCCATAATTCGACCAGGGTTTCGACAGGAGCGCCAGCCTTATCAGCCGGAAAACTCCCCAGAGCCTTTTGAAAACCATCCGGATTCATTAGTCTCCGGGGGCGGACCATTTTAACAGGTCCCCCACCCCTGCAGAGCGGGGAAGCCGCTGTAAGTCTAAACTTCAACAAGCGGTGATCTGTCCATGACAAAGGGGCTGATGTAAGACTCCCTACCTTCAGATCACCTTCGCCCTGTCCAGTTGCAAAAATCAGGTCTAGAGTATGCCCTGCCACATGCATTGGGCCAATAGCGTATTGGGACAGCCCCATGGTTGTCATGGAGACCACGAAGTCCTGAGCCGCCCCAGATAAGGCTGCCTCGGCATGGATGTTGACATCCCCCAGCACCAAAAGTCTAGGGGATCTCAACAATATATCCGAGACCACCTCCGTCAGCTCAGTTAGGGAGTCTGTTGGGCAGCGGGGTGGGCGGTACACCAACAGAATCCCCAATCTGTCCCCCTGACCCAACACAAGGTGCAAACACTCCAGGCCAGTAGCTAAATGGACAGGGTGCTTGGAGAGAGAGATGGAACTCCTATAGACCACAGCAACCCCCCCCTCTCTGGCCCTCAGATCTACCCTGATGCTGAACCAAATACCCAGGTGGGCACAGCTGGGAGAGACTAACCCCACCCTGCTCACCCACCCTGGTCTCAGTTATACATGCCAGATCGGCCGCCTCATCCACAATTAAATCATGGATGAGAGAGATCTTATTGTGAACCGATCTGGCATTTAAGAGCAGCATCCGGAGATCTGAGAGCTGGCTGATATGGCAACCAACAAACCTGTGGGTGCGTGGGGGACCGGAACACGGCACAGCTGTTAACTGTCTGGGCCGTGTTCCCCTCACCTGGCAAGTCCTCCACACAACGCCATATCTCCCTTTACCCGTCACTACATTAATTGGGGCCCCCAGAAATCCTCCCAATCGACCTTGACTCCTCTCTCCCAGGCACATATTTCAGGCCCACACACACGCACACACTCAGACCATACACTCCCCCCACACACCCACAGAAGGCAAGAGCTACTGCAGGGTCACTCCTTCTCTAGTGCAGCTTCGTCATTGGAAAATATGTCAAGCCGCCTTCCTCAAGAACGAGCAGCGCCACCAGCTGCTTCCTGCTCCGTTGAGAATAGCCTAGCCATCGTCCTCGTCCACCAAGCAGGGCGAGAAAATCATAGATGATAAGGGCAGGCCCTCCCAAATCCACCCGCAGCTCCTGCCCGCGGGTCGCGAACTCAGAAGCAGTTTGTTAGCACCGCCAGGTCGTCTGGGCGCCGTGATCCACAGGTCCATGCAAAGCAGTACCAGGGAGTCCAGTCCCGGAAAAAAAACAAGGGCCCCCCGCCCCATTCATCAATGACCACCAGAGAGAAAACAAGGGAAATAGGAATAAGTGCTTTTGGATCCCATTTCTGGCTGACTAAAGACAACGCAGGAGCCAGCGGCTGTTTAGCAGCCGGCGACGGGCGGGCGTTTGCCTTGGCGACTGAGCGAGCACAGGCAGAGATTGTGGCGGCACCTGAAGGCAGGCCTGGGCTTCTTCCTCAGGCAGCTGCCGCAGCCCAAGCCCTACTATATACACTTACCTAAGAATACGTTTGAACTCAGTGAGATTTACTTCTTGGTACACATGCATAGGATTGCACAGTAAGGCCTTGCAAACTGAGGTTTTGATGTGTAACTGAAAATGCAGAGAGAAAAACAGCCAAATTATTCCTTTCAAAAACAGTTTTCCTGGTTCTGATGTCTACTGTGCTTGGGATTTGTTGGATACCTGTGCAGGTCAGCTTCATTTATCCAAATAGGTTGGGAGATAGCTACAATATTTGATCACAGCTTCAAAGAGATGGGAGGCAATTTTTGAAGGATTACATTGATGTGGGATACATAGACAGCCAGACCCAGTGAGCACTGATGCCTACAAGTTGCAAATGTGCAAGGTTCAGATAATTGGGATTATTTTCTATTTGAGATGCATCTGAACTGATACTCAAAGCAAATAATTTCATGAGTTCACAAAGTAGGGATCTGAATTCTCACTTGCATTATGGAACTTTCTTTTCACTTTGGTAAAAGGTTCACTAGACGTAAACACAACTCATCTTCCTTGCCTTTACCCTGCATAAACTATAACTTATACTTGAATATTACTGCTACAGTTTAGCTTCCACAACAAACGTAGTATATACATAATGCGTTATTTATCTATTGACAAAGTAAACCCAAATTATAACACCACCAGTTCTTATATAAAAACTGAATTAATTCATTAATTCATCAGTTATTTCTATGAAAGTTTCTGTGTGTGTACACATCAATACAATGTAACATAATGAAATCTTGTTTATAAAAATGATCAAAAGTATACATTAGACGGATATAAAAGTCACACTGATATATGGAGAACTTCAAAGTAATTTTGGATTTTTGAAAACATTTGTGAAATGGTGGTTGAACCCATACTCAGATTGAACATCACGGGATTTAACTAAATCTATAACTATTAAAACAAGGAGATCTCCAAATTAACGGAACCGCAGAGCAAGCAAATCATTAGTGAAGACATGACAAGTTTAATGAGCATCAGCATCTTCTAAGCTATCAGCAAACTTAGAACAAGCTGCTTCTGACTCTTCACATCATACATCTCTTTGTGATGAGGGAAACTTGCCCGCATTGCATCCCCCTGAATCCCAAAGCTGTGGGTGCATCATGTTGACAAACCACAGAGGAATTCTGTTCTCCACTTCCCAGACCTCATAGCCCTGTAGTTAAGTCTGTAGAATCTCCCTTCACCTTCTTGGTGCCTTCAGGTGCTCATTATTATTTGCTTTCTTATTTTCTTTTCCACTCTGTATCAGTAGTGTAGTGGCAAACTGAGAAGTGCAGGGTCCCTTTGTGAGTCATGCCACACACCCCACTGCCACACCCCCTTCTAAGATTATATACTACTGACACTCATAGGGGCCTGCATAACTGACTTGGAAAACTTCAGCAATAAAGAAAAAAAATCCATGATGTTGTATGGAAGCTTCACCCATGGACGGATCCCTTCCCATTTGATTCACCAGCACACATAGATTAACCAACCAGCTCACACACTCCCACCCCCACAACACTCACCAGACAAATACTGTGGCCTGCAAGTACTTCAGAACCTGCATTTTTGTAATTTCATATAGACAACAAATAGGAGTTTTGCCAAGTCTCTGACAAACCACCCTGCATGGCTAATAGGCTTTGTTGGTCACAGACTGCATAGGCCGGCTGGCCTTTGTCAGATGAGACTACTACAGGTAACTTTTATTTTTATTTTTTTGAGACAACTCTTTCTCAGTATATTAAAGAAAGAAGTTAAGCAAGTCTAGGAAGATAGACAGGAAGACAGGAAACTGCCTTATACTGAGTCAGATCCTGGGTCCATCTTGCTCAGCATTGTCTACACTGATCGGCAGCAGCAATCCAGAGTTTCAGGCAGGAGTCTCTCCCAGACCCACCTGCCAGGAATTCAACCTGGGATCTTCTGCATGGAAAGTGGATGTTTTGCCATGGAGGTACGGCCCTTCCCATTTAAAGCCTGTTTTCATCAAGGAATTTTTTAAACAGCACATTGTGGTTTTAGAAGCTCATTTGTTGAAAGATCCTTCCATGCCTTTGTGATGCTCCTTCCCTGGCTCTCCCTGTCAGGTTCCTACCTGTGCGTGGTTACTGCCTGTCTCTAGGCACCACCAGGGACTCCACCAGTCCGGACTGTCCTTTTTTATTGTTTCTCTCCCCGCTCTAGCACAGATCCCAACAGATCCCCCTGCTAGGCAACCACCAGTGACGTCCCAATACTAGTATTCCCAGAGACTCTGAATACTGGTATTGCTATTCTCTTCACCGCTGCCACCATTTGTTACAGTTCCCCTTCAGCCTTGGTCATTACCTTACCCTCCCTTCTGGTCTGTGAAACCCCAGCCAAGGATCAGGCCTTTGGTAAACCAAATTAAATATTTAGTAAAGATAACAAAGCTAACAAGATTAACAAGATTTCTTCTTAAGGCACATAAGCATATGGTTTTACTCAATACTAATCCGAACTCCACCTCCCTCCTGGTAAACAACTCTCTAAACCCCACCAAGCAATCCACTCTTTCTCTTCTCCCCCCCCCCCCGATTCCACTCTCACTCTTCCTTTTATACATTCAGCCATTTTAAACACTCAGCCAATCATCTCGCATTCTATTGCCCATTCACTCCCCCTCCTCTTTCACTCCACTTACCATGTATCTTCTAAAACAACAACACTTACCATATATACATTAATATAGGAACATCACAGCCTTCTCCACCCCAAGGTTATGTACCTAGAATAATAAAATGACCTTAGCTCACATGAATTATTTAACTATCATTCTTCTTGTCTCTAATCTTGTCACACAATCCAGCCAAAGAAAGAAATTAACAACCTATTTTATCAAGATAAATCTGTTACCCAATCATACAACCCAATCATTTGCATATTTCCTCATAAGCAAGCCCCACTGTGATCAATCCCAAGTAAACCAAGTTAGCTTTAACATGTTGCTGCCTTCCTAGCTGAGAAAATTGCTTCCTTGTTCATCCTCCCACAGCAGCAGCATCCATTCCCCACAGGCAGCAGGTGAAGGCTGCAATCCAATATGTGTCTACTCAGAAGTAAGCTCCATTGGGTTCAGCCTGTTAATGAGAGAGACCAATTTTGTCTGGGCCGAGTTTGACAGAGAAGGAAAGACGTTGCATTGAATAATCTGCTGTTCATATAACAAACCAAGACAAGAAGCACCCAACCATTTTCCTTCTGCTTTTGCAAATTATAATGCTTTGTGTCCAGAATACTTTCAGATGCATGGGGGGAAGGGCATCAGAGGGGGGAGAAGGTGGGAAGATCTCACAAACATGTAAAGCCTCTTTTTTTAAGAGCGAGAGAGAAAGGGCACAATTCTTCATCCGTTTCTAATGCTTTGCAATTAATGTGCCCTTCCTCCTCTTTTGAAACCTGAACTGATCCATCACCTCTGGGAGGGGGTAAAAAACCCAAGACGCAAGCACAACATCCAGTTCCTTCCTAGGCTGGGTGATTTGAAGTCAAAATAATCATTCCTGGGGTCACAACTGCCTTCCACCCCTTGTGTAAACTCCTTCCCTCACCTTCCATCATTGTCGCTACCGTCCTCCCATGTAAACTCCTTCTCTCAAGTGCAGGATCCCTTCATGCCACCTCTCTCCATCACATACACACACATACTCACAGTGCGCCGCTACAGATCTGCCACCCCCACTACCACAGAGAAGGCAGAGGCAGGAGTCTCCTGGGCACATCCATACAGTGGAGGCCACAGCAATATCTTCTCCAGGAATGACAGCCCACAGAGGAGGAAGAGCCACCCTGCAGGGCAAGAGATAGGCTGTAGGCTGGGGTGGGCAAATATCTGCTTAATTTCAACCCCCCCTTGAAATTAAGCAGATTTTTCACCCTCTCTTGCCTCACAGTGTTGCACCTCCTCTCCCTTTTCCTCCTCCACCTGCTCAGAGAAGCTTTGCAGAAGACTCTGCTGTATGGGTTGGCTGGGGAGACCCCTCCTCTCCTGCCTCCTTCTTTGCCCTGGTATGTGTGTGTAGCGGGTTGGAGGGGGCCCACTGCAGAAAAAGTAATGAGATGAAGTCCCGACATGTTCCCCCTTCAAAACACCTGCTGTGTATGTTGCGACCACCACCTCTAATGGTAACAACCTCTCTCCTTTCTCTGAAGTGCATAAGAACATATGAAGGGCTGTGCTGGATCACATGGAAGGCCCGTCTAGTCCATCATCCTGTTCTCCCAGTGGCCAACTTGATGCCTATCGGAAGCCCGCAAGCAGGATCAGAATGCAGGCACTCTCTTCACTCCTGATTCCCTACCACTGGCATTCAGAGGCACGCGAACATAGAACACAGCCAGTGTGGGTAATAGCCATTAATAGCTTTATCCTCCATGAATTTATTTAATTCTCTTTTAAAGCCATCCGCGTTGGTGATCATCAGTACATCTTAAAGGAGCAAATTGCATAGTTTAGCTATGTGTTGTGCAAAGCAGTGCATTCACCTTCATTGGATAGGCACAGGTTCTAGTATTACGAGAGTTTTTCTCCCTATCTACTTTCTCCACATGATTCATAATCTTATGCAACTCTGTCACGTTTCCTCTTGCTCTTCTTTTTCCTAAACCCCCAAAGACCTCAAAATTATAACATTTCCTTATAAGGGTGTTATTCCAGCCCCTTAATTAGATTGGTTGCCTTTTTCTAAACCTTTCCCAGGTATGCAATATTCTTTTGGAGGTGAGGCAGCCAGAACTATACACAATATTCTGATTGTGGTTGCACTGTTGTATAATGGCATTACAAACACTTACACACAGAGAGAGAGAGAGAGGCACCAATCTGATATAAAGGGCAGGAGAAATTGGTCTATTTGCCAAGAGCTATCCCTGCACAGAATACAAAGTGTGTGGCAGGTGCCGCAAGCAAACTGAATTGCTTAGGGAAGAGGCAAGTGAGAAATGTACAGAGCATCCACTAGGGATGGGTGAATCTATCAATTTCCGTTTCTCTCAATGTCTCATTTTTCCAGTCTTAAGTTCAGTTCTCCACATTATCACATCAGTTTGCTATTTTTTTTAAAAAAAAACATCAGCATTTTAGTGTGAATTTCTTCTAACATCTTTATGCAATTTTGTCTAATATGCACATTTTTGCAAAGCAATTTCTCTAATATAATGCATTTTAATGCACACTTTAACCCAGTATATGCATTTTGTACACATTGTTTGACTAGACAACTGCATTGCAAAAATCATTGAACTTTTTTTAATTAAAAGTTGCACAGTGTACAAGCACAATCAGTCATACAATGAAGCAAAGAAGAAAAAAACTACTCCAACAACAAAAACCCTAAAAATAAATTAATAAACCAAAAGTAGTTGCTGAGAATGTAAAAAAACATACAAAGGAAAATACAATATACTTATACATTCTGTTAAATTAACTCTGTTAAATTAGCCAATCATCACTCATCACTAACCATCACCCAAAATGCTGTATAATGAGACTTAAACCCAGCCCAAATTAAGTATCATGGAATGGCAAAGAGCATGCACAAAGCTATTGTAAGTAGATAAAAGCAAAATGAAACTAGGTAAAAACTAAAATAAAATAAAAAATTAAACAATAATACATAAAAGTAAATAGAATGAAACAAAAAGTATCCAAAAGCATCATTCCACAAGGAGTCATGATTAGATGGTGACAGAAATCATGTTCCTGCATTGCCACATAACTAATAAACAACATAAACCATTTTAAATGAAAATTATTTTGTTTATGGCACAATCCAACTGCTATTTATGCCGGGCTGAGGGGAGGTAGATATGGCTGAGTGGAGGTGGATATGGTTGAAGGCATGTTCGCAGTGTTCCTGCAGATCCCAATTCAGGCAAGTTACCCTGGGAAAAAGGTCAGTCTAAGAAAACAAATACAATAGAACTCAACAGTAAGAGCTTGCTCCCCGGTAGGGGTATTTGGGAAAGCAGGCTTTTATTTTCTGGTCCCTGCATGCAGCTTCCAGCTGAGCCAAAATTCAACCAACCCAGAAGCTCCTGAATAGCAGTTGGATGTGCTGGAACTTTACGCCAGCTTCTCTTGTGCCAGCACCACTTGCGCTAGCTTCCCCTGAGTTGGATTGCTCAGCCTGCCTCCTAAACAATCCATTCTTGTTGGCAGATTTTGGTATGTGGAGAACCTGGAAAAAATAATTCACTTAACTTTGAAGGATGGCTGTGTTTTGTATCGCATATTGTTTTGGAAAGTGTGAATTAAGTTCATCTTCAAATGCAAACAAAATTGAATTTCTGTCCCATTCCTAGTATTGACTCACCTCCAAAGGGCACACCTCTGGCCATTTTCCACTGTTCACTTCTGTCTGTGTCTTCAGTTTGGTAGTCTATAAGTAGGCCTTTGTGTAACTGGGAAGAACTCTCACTTGCTTGTTCATTCTGAAAGATAAAAAGATGCAGATTCAAATGTGTGTTGCTAATGTTATGACTTGTAAATTCTAAGTGCTGCCTTGATTTTGACATTTTTAATCTATCAAGCTAAAGTTCTGCATAACTAAGCTACAGTTCATTTTGTTTCTTTTCTTTTCTACATACTTTCTTAATATATATATTCGATTTGCTTAAATAAACCATTTCAGTTTTTAAAGAATATTTCTGAGTTTTTTCCTAGGTTTTTAGAATCCCATATATACTTTTGAAATGAGGTTGAGAAAAACAATCATAAAAAAAAAATGCATTCATACTGACACCCTTGGTAAATGTGAGGGGTTTTTTTGGGGTGCGTGTGACTTTTTCAAAAAGTTATGGGGAATGCTTACTATTGGTATATGAGCATTATTACCAGTCATTCTTTTCTTCTTTGTGGTGGGAAAATGTAATGTGGGAGACCACCAACTCTGCACAGCTGCCAAGCAGGGAAGGGTTTCATCTCATTACTATGTTTCATGCCACCCCAATGTCCAAGTGGTGTGAGACTTCCAGGGGTTTTTGCACTTACCAAGGATTTGTTTTCCTTAGAAAAAAGGTCAACGGAGACTATGGTGTCATATATGATATATGGTTTTTATTTACACATATTCACAACCTGAGCATAAGGTGGAGGGTTCTCAGCATTATCAGTTCAACAGATCTTGCTTTCCAATCAGGTTTGTAGGGAGGTACCCCAAAGCCATGATGCAGAGAGCAGGCCTCTCTGTGCATCTTTCCAGCTTCACCCAAGATGAGACCAAAAACCACACGCCTCTCCTTGGTTCTACAATGTAGAGGAGGAGGGCCTCTCCCCTGAAAAAAGTTCCAAAGCCACAGGCTCTCTCTTGGCCATATCCCTTTGGATATGCAGATTGCCCATTCAATAAGGCCATTAATTCACAGGCTGACCTAGCTTAACAAAGGAAACTAGTCTGACCAGTGGAGCGGGTTTTTCCACTGCAGATGCCACTCTCAGATTAAAAGTTATAGTCTTGAAGGTAGGGTTGCCAGGTCCACTGCCTGAGACTGATCCTGTACCTTTAGGAGAAGAGAAGGTCAGCCAAGTGCAGGTGTCCTTGCAACTCTGTAATGAGAAAAAACACAAGGTGGAATTCTCCCTCCCCCCTCCACAACTTTTAAAGATACAGAAGACCTCTTGGAGGCTGGGCCTGGCAACCAAGAGGTTTTCTGTATCTTTAAAAGTTGGGCAGGGGGAAGGGAGAATTCCACCTTGTGGTTTTTCTCATTACAGAGTTGCAAGGACACCTGCACTTGGCTGACTTTCTCTTCTCCTAAAGATACAGGATCGGTCTCAGGCCAAGAACCTGGCAACCCTACTTGAAGGGGATACAAAAAACATCATCAATCTCATCTCTCAATCCCATAACAACTAAATTACTGACTCAGCTAGTACGGCCTCCAGTTCCAGTGAGAAGAAAGGTATTGTGTGGGAAAGACCTCCATTCTACCCAACTGAAAAGAAGCAACTGCACATTTCTTAGGTGGAAAAACATGGCTTGAAAGGTTCCTTAGATCATAGGACTGCATACACTTTGGGAAAAAAATTAGGAGGCTTAGTGTGTATGCTTACCTTAGGAAATGAACAAGGTGGCCAACAGCTGTTTTCATTTTGTTCAAACACTATAAAAAAGAAGTGCTCATTTGCAGCAACAGAGGGCTCTTTGCTGATAGGATTTCAGCCTGGCTGAGTTTTACTTATTTATTTTTATTTATAAGAGTATTTCTAAACCATCAACGTATAAAAATATATCATGATGGTGTGCAAGAAAAGCATTAAAACATCATAAAATACAGAACAAGTGACAAACACTGTTTCATTAAAGGACCATGTGACCACATAATATTGTGTGGCTTCACGGTCACTCTAGGAAGCCCTGCCAGTATAGAATCTTATCAGCAAAGAGCCTTTCATATCTCTGCAAGTAAGTATGGGTCTTTCCTAATGTTTTAAGAGCCAAAAATACTCTTTAGAAATGCCACATCTTTGGACACAAGATTCCAGACCAACAGGGCTTCCTGAAGTGATCATGCAATGTCACATAGTCACTCCAGGAAGCCTTGCCAGACTGGAATCCTATTAGCAAAGACCCCTACACTTATATGAATGAGCACAGACCTTTTATTTTTTTACAATGTTTGAAAAAAATGAAAAGAGCTGTCATCCACCTCACTCAATTTCTGTGGTAAGCACAACCCCTACCCTCTCCCTTGAACGTTTTTCTTCTTTTTTAAAAAAGCAAATTTCTACTCCTTTTTCCCCCTTTTTTCAGCAGCAATTTCACTTTGCTTTGCACCACCTTTGAATGGCTGAAATATAACCACCTGAAGTTTAGGACAGCCCTAGAAATAACCAACTACTGTCACCACACTTTAGGACCTGCTTTGGGGCTTGCTACATTTGAGTTTATTTCAAATTCAGTTATCTTTCCCCTCCTTGTACAATGTTTCCCTTCAGATTTGCAAAAGCTAAAGTGTGTTGATAAAGGCCAATTCTGAATTTGTGCTTTCTGTAATTAAGCAGAGCTTATGTCTTTCTTTTGAAACATAATTAAGAAAGAGGTGCAATGTAGGTTGACTCCCACCATATGCATGTTTTCATAACAGAGCTCTAATTATGTTTTCTGTGACACAATGATGATAATCTTTGGCACTCCCAAGTGCTAACGTAATAATGCTCTGCACTTATCAAGCACCTTTCACCCAAGGGACATGAATAGGAGTCAAGCATGCTCAAAACCTTATAAGGCTGCATCCTTCTGCATCACGGCCATTAATCAATTAAGAACTGGAATCAAAGCACTACAACATTGTGGTTTAATGCGATGCCAAATTCTACCAACTAATTTTCCAAAACTCTTCACCTCCTGTAAAAGAAGAGGTCACTTTGCTGCCACTTTTGGGAGGATGGGAGAATTTCAGCGAAATTTGTGGGGGGCGGGAGGTTGGTGCTTACCTTAATAATATTACGAGGTGGCTGAGTGGTGTTCTTCCTTTTTACTCTTAAAAAAATTGTTGGACAGCCGTCTGGCATCTCTACAAGCAGCTTCCCTTGCCATCACACTTCCTGACATAACATCCTCCTATAGGCAGTTTGGGAAGCGTGGCAGATGGCAGAGTACCAGGGAGTGACTGGGGGATATTTGTGAATGTTCAAAAGGAAGAGTATCCCTCAGACACATCATAACATTAAATATTAATGTAAGACTAGATGCCAAACGCTCTAAGCCCATCCATCCCTGAAATTTAGCAGAATTATCCTGCCTCTTCTCAATTTGGGAGGGGGGAATTTCTTTTCACCCCTGTTCCTACAAATGGCCAAAAAACCTCAAAGTACTGGCTCAACACTGTTGTGGTTACAATCTGCAGAAGTTAAGCAATGAGAATATATTCAGCCAAGATGTTAGTTTTAAAAGCAGCAAATCTGCCAGCTTTGGGAATGCATATTTAGTGTTTCCCGCAGTGGGCCATATTCAACTAACTTGTCCTATCAGCAGCATAAGGATTATGGCTAGCCCAGCAGGACCTTCCCCAATCCTCAACCCTGCACATGCCCACTAGCCTCCCTAAATCTGCTCTGGGGGATTGGAGGAACCTCTAGAACAGATTTGGGGGGGGTCAGGGGAAGAGATGGGGAAAGTCCCATTGCACTAGCAGTAATCCTTGGATTGACAGGACCCTGTCTTGGCCCTATTTTGGATACAACCCAAAGTCTGTGATTTTTCAGAAACTCTGTAAGCTAAGCAGCCGCTAAATTTGAAAATAGGTTCTTGAAAATGGGTGAAATTTTCTTCCAGTGAACTAGTGGTGTTAATCAGAAAGTGGCCAGAGTCAGACAAAAATAAAATAAGTTGGAAATATTTATTTACATGAAAGCATATTTTGATTTCAGACTTAGCAATTTGAAAATTAGCATTTGAAACTTAGATTTCAAACGTAGCAATTACTGAGGTATAGGAATAAAAAGTATATATGAATGAAATATAAGAGCAATTTATAAATGGAAAACAATACTAGATTGGCAAATAAAAAATAATTAACCAAACAGATACCAAGAAAGTGTGTATATTGCTAAGGCCTAAACTGCATCCTCCTAAAACTTCCATCAGTCTAAACTAGTTAAAATTTCCAGCCTTATATAGTTTAACCTAAAGATTAGGGATGAGAGATTAAATCAATCCAAACAGGGATCCAAGGAACTGGCTTCTGTGGGTTCAGGGAAAAAGATGAGAAATGAATTCAGTATCCAGTGTTCAGGATCCAGAATGGTCCAAATGGGAAATAAATTCAAGTTAAAATTCTATGGAAAATGCTTTAAAATTGGAATAGTGATGTCTGAGGCTCGCAAGGGAATAAACAGAGTAAAGTAAAAAATAAAAAGGATTTTAGGGAAAATAAAAACCTAGAAAAACTGCACCTATTTAAAACTGTTCATGAGCAAAATATCCAGGGCCAAAGGTTGGCTCAGAGAAAATGAGGAAGCGGAGCTTCAAAAGTTGAAGGAGAGACATCATCAAAGCAATAAATCCTCTTTAAAAAAAAAAAAAACTGGGCTCCAAAGGCCTCAGGACAAGGAAAAAATTGCAATGCCAAATAATGTTCATAAAAATGAATATAATAAGGGAAAATGTGCTTTAAAATGAATATATTGGTCAACATAATATACAAATTTGTTTTATATTAGAAGAAATGGCTTGCAAAATGTATACATTAGTCAAAACTGCATTCAAAAATGTGTGTATTAGGAGAAATCTGCACTGCTGAAGAATTTTCATGAGGATTTTTTCTTTAAAAAATCACAACTTGCTGCAGAAATATGGAGAACTGAATTTAAGACTGGAAAAATGAGAAACTCAGCAAAGCGAAAATGAACAGTCCTTCCAACCCTACCCCACACTGAAGTCACTGATCTGTGCCTGTCGGAACCATCAGAAATATCACCGAGAGAGTCCTATGCTGCTCTGACCTTTAATATAAGTTCTGGACTGATCAGAATATGCCATGTGATTTATTCGCTAAACATAGTCATGGGCCCCATCTGCACTTTAAGCACTATCAAACCACTTTAAACAGTCATCCCCAAAGGATCCTGAGAACTCTAATTTGTTAAGGGTGCTGACTGCTGGGAGTTGTTAGGAGAGCCCTATTCCCCCCATTAAACTGCAATTCTCAGAGTTCCCTAGGAAGAGTGATTGATTGTTAAACCACCCTGGGAATTGTAGTTCTGTGAGGGGAATAGGGGTATCCTAATAGCAACAAAACTACAGCTCGCAGGATTCTTTGGGAGAAACCATAGCTGTTTAACCGTATGACACTGCTATAAATGTATAGTCCAGGTGGGGTCATGGTAACTAACAGATCTATAGGATAAATGTAATGCGTAGATAAGCTTCAAAAAGAACACAGCTGCCATTAAGGCAATTAATTATAGGTCCATTTAAAAAAAATGCAGCTCTAAATAGTTTCCATTTTACACTGGAAGGTTTACACACACACTTCACAGTTCAAGAAAAATGCAAAATAAGTTCATTTTTTGAAAAACAAATAGCACACACATAATGCAGTTCTAATCTCTGGGAAGTCTGCTTTTCCCATTTCTTTTCATCCCAGGAAAGATATTGCTGCTATTTCTCCTTTGTCTCCATTTCTATATCTTGCATCCTCCATCACCCACCCCTTTTCAGATTGAGAATAGATTTCACATTAGGCAGAATATTCATAAAACTGAACTGCCTGCCATCATTTGAATGATGAACCCTCAGCCATCCCAGTCATGGCTGTTGGAAGTTGGTGCTCTGTGGAGCCTAGGAGGCATTAAAGATGGCCGGATGGAAAGTTCTAATTGCCTTTTCCAATGGCTGGCATAAATCAGCTGCCTCCCTACAGAGGGGTGATAATTTTGGAGACAGAACCCTGATGTCACATCTGACCCATTCTTCATGTTCACTTCCAGTTGTCCCTGCCTCTCTTTATAGCATGCTCACTAAAGAATAGAGCAATGATTTATTATGACTCACCCATCCATCTTTATTATTATTAATGATGAAATATGGAGACCAGGATGCTAATGAGCCTAAACTCCCTCTTGTTAGTTTATTTTTCTTCTCCCTTCAGACTGTCAGAGTAAATTATTTTTTGCGGCACTGTTGTCAGGCAACATTGTTCAGTTCTCATCCTTATTCCCCGCCCGTACATACATACATGAATACATACATGCACGCACGCAGGCACACACATACACACACACATACACACACACACACCTCTTCCACTTCCTTTAAAGATTTGTTCAGTGTATATGAAGCGGAGTTGAAGGAAATCTGCCAATATATATGATGTAAGGGGTATGCTGTGCCAGAATTATATATTTGGAACCCAATATATATTATGCAGCGTTCATTAAAACAATTGCCTATGTCTAAGTTTATTTTTAATATCAATCTGTATTATATAATAGTGCACTTTGTCAGAATTATTTATGGAAACCCAATATTTATTATGCTGGGTTCCAATATTTGTCAATTCCCAAATTTATTATTGCTACTTATTTTTAGCAATAATAATAATATACTGGCTCCATGGCTTTCTGTCTTTTGGGCTTGTTATAATGCAACCCAATTGAGCCAGCCATTTTTGCTGATGTCTGAAAAATTATAGTTTGCACTTTGTGAAATTCACTCTAGCACTGCCTGATTCCCTGCTCTGCTGCCACATGGTAGGAAGATTTAATTTTGCCAGAGGGATTTTTTTTTTCAGGTCAAGTGTAAAGCTCAGAGCAGTGAAGGAAACAGAGTTTTGACCCAGAGGTTACACCTCCAATACCATATATACTTCCCCAGGAGTTTTATACTTGTATGGCTTTGTGTTTCTAAAGAAAACTTGATTGCAGGATGTATAGAAAAATCCCATCTCCCACTGTCAAGAATTCTACACACACACAAAATATCAGGACTCCCCTTCGTTATTAAACAAATTAGAAAAAAACATCCTTTGCTGTTTAAAGCAAGGCATTTTTAAGTAACAGTTGTGTATCCAAATGGACACCCAATTCTAGCTTTTGGATAAAAATCAGTGGACACAAATCCAGTGGACACAAATAGACATATAAAATGTAATAAATGAACTAAGTGTCCAAGTCATTCAAATCTCAGCACTTCATATTGTCAATATTGTTCTTCAGATGCAGAATGCACTTGTAACCTTACAAGTTATGGCCGCCTGAAGGATTCATGGGGGAACATGTTGTTCCCAGAGAGGGAGCCATAAGAGTCAGAAGAGAAAAGTCAAAACCCCTTTCATCCATAGGGAAAGAGTAGAGACAAAATCCCCCTTTGTACAGCACAGTAGACATACTGACACCATCTTTCAGCACTATGGAGCAGCTCAGGGGACAGGAGACTTAACTTGTTGGTTCAGCAGCAGCAGCAGATTGCGTCTATAACTCTCTTATAACAGTGGTTAAGAACATAAGAAGAGCCTGCTGGATCAGGCCAGTGGCCCATCTAGTCCAGCATCCTGTTCTCACAGTAGCCAACTAGGTGCCTGGGGGAAGCCTGCAAGCAGGACCCGAGTCCAAGAACACTCTCCCCTCCTGAGGCTTCCGGCAACTGGTTTTCAGAAGCATGCTGCCTCTGACTAGGGTGGCACAGCACAGCCATCATGGCTAGTAGCCATTGATAGCCCTGTCCTCCATGAATTTGTCTAATCTTCTTTTAAAGCCATCCAAGCTGGTGGCCATTACTGCATCTTGTGGGAGCAAATTCCATAGTTTAACTATACGCTGAGTAAAGAAGTACTTCTCATGGTTGGATGTTTATTTGATGGTCACTCTCCCAAGTTGTAAGGTATTTTTTATTTGACTAATGAATTATGATCTGTTCTGTGAAAAATGGCCCAGAAAAAAACTATTCCACCGAGGGTTTCCAGGTGTCTAGTTTCTGCCCAGAGACTCTGGATTTTTGGGGTGATCTCCGGGCGAGTCACCTTAATCTCTGGACTCTCAGCTTTCATTTAAACTAAATTAAGTTTATAGGTGGTCTGGTTCCCAAGATATACACCAAAATGTCACACACACCTGCACCTCAGTTAAATGAGCTCGTAGCTGGCTGCTGTAATCCCACTCTTTCAGGTTTGCAGTCAATAAGTGAAATAATGGTTGTGATTCACAAGGCAGTAACGAGCCCTTTGCAAATCAGAAAACTTATTTTTTCCTGCTTTTCTGAAAATCTCATCAACTGAGTAAGTATTAGGGTTGCCAGGCTCAGGGCCTGAGACTGATCCTGTATCTTTAGGAGAAGAGAAAGTCAGCCAAGTGCAGGTGTTCTTGCAACACTGTAATGGGAAAAACCACAAGATGGAATTCTCCCTTCCCCCTGCACAACGTTTAAAGATACAGAAGACCTCTTGGAGGCTGTGCCTGGCAACTAAGAGGTCTTCTGTATCTTTAAAAATTGTGCAGGGGGAAGGGAGAATTCCACCTTGTGGTTTTTCCCATTACAGTGTTGCAAGAACACCTGCACTTGGCTGACTTTCTCTTCTCCTAAAGATACAGGATCAGTCTCAGGCCCTGAACCTGGCAACCCCAATTCCCTTCTGTTGTTTTCATCCTGAAGGGCAGATTAGGCTGAGAGATGGTGAGTAGCCCATGGTCACCCAGTAAAATTTATATTTATTTATTTAAAATATTTCTGTGCCACATTTCTACCCTACAATAGGGCACTCAGGGCGGCTACAATAAAATCACACACATATATAATAAAATACTTCAAGACGCTAAAGAAAGAGGAGGACTGGGATTACCAAATTTGAGACTTTATTTTGCTGCCTGCTGTTTAGTCTGGATAAAGGAATGGATCTTATTGAGGAATAAAAGACTATTGGATTTGGAGGGTCACAATCTGAAGTGGGGATGGCATGGATATCTATGGTATGACAAAGTAAAAGTAAATGTAGACTTTAATAATCATTTTATAAGACGTCCTCTGTTGAAAATATGGAATAGATACAAACCAAGGTTTTATTCGAAAATACCATTATGTGTCTCAAGTCAAGAAGCGTTTTATAGAAGAGAAATGTCTGGAAAAGAGAAATGGTTAACTTATCAAGAACTATTAGAAAATGTACATGGAGAATACATAATGAAAGAGAGAGAACAATTGATAAAGGAAGGATATAGTTTTCATTGGTTTGCATATTTACAATTGTTAGAAAGATATAAAATGGACAAGAAAATGTATGGGTTTGAAATAAATAAATCTGATTTTGAAATAGGTTTGTGTACAAATGATGAAAACATAATTGCAAAAATGTATAAACTTTTATTGAAAATGGATATGGAGGAAGAACAAGTAAAAGAGTGCATGGTAAAGTGGGCAAAAAATTTTGGTCATAACATACAAATGGATCAATGGGAAAATATGTGGAAAAAAGGCTTGAAATTTACATTATGTTATAATCTTAAAGAAAATTTTTATAAAATGATGTACCGTTGGTACATGACTCCAGAAAAGCTGTCAAAAATGTATAGTAATGTCTCTAATGTTTGTTGGAAATGTAAACAACAAGAAGGATCTTTTTATCATATGTGGTGGTCATGTAAAAAGGCGAAATTATTTTGGGCACAGATAGGTAGGAAGATGCAAAAAATTCTAAAGATAAATATTCAGTCAAAACCAGAATTTTTTTTATTGGGTTTTATGGATAAACAAATAGAAAAGAAATATGGAAGAATAATATTATATATGATTACGGCAGCAAGATTATTATATGCACAAAAGTGGAAAATGGAATCAACACCAACAATGGAAGAATGGTTATTGAAATTAATGGACTTAGTAGAAATGGATAAATTGACATGTTTACTTAGAGAAAAATCGACAGATACATTTCTTAAGGAATGGAAACCTCTCTTAGACTTTTTGTTGAAAGATCAAAATAAAATGATGATACTGGGATTTGACGATTAATTAAGACAGCCTATGGAGAAAAGGGACTCTGTATGTATACATTAAGGGACAGGTTTGATGTATATTATATACTTATAGCTGATCTGCGACAAATCGGAAGTCAACTATTTTATTTTCATTTTTTTGTTGATGTATTGTTATGTCTTTTTGACTTTGTTTTGTTTGTTTTTGGAAAAATTTGAATAAAAATTATTAAAAAAAAAAAAATACATAAAATGCATAAAACATATATATATATGTGCATACACATATAAGAAGGTGAGAATAAAAGAACTTAAAAGATAAAAATAAAAGATAAAAAACTTAAAGCAGTGTCAGGCTGACCAGTCAGTCCCAACCAAAGGCTCTCCGGAACAAAATAGTTTTTACAAGTTTCCGGAAGACCATCAAGGAGGGAGCAAAGCAGGCTTCTTGGGGCAGGGATTTCCAAAGTCTGTGAGCCACAGTTGAAAAGGCTCTCTCCCACGTGCCTGACAATTTAACTTCTTCAATTCCAGGCACGCAGAGGAGACCAGAGGTAGATGATCCTAAATCCAGGCTAGGAACATACGGACATAAGCGGTCTCTTAAGTACACTGGACCAAGGCCATTTAGGGCTTTAAAGGTCAAAACCAGCACTTTGAATTTGGCTCAGAAACAAATTGGGAGCCAGTGGAGTCAATAAAGCACAGGGGTGATATGCTCCCTGCGTCGTGCTCCAGTTAACATTCTGGCTGCTGCATTTTGGACTAACCGTAGTTTCCAAATCCTTTTCAAAGGCAGCTCCACATAGAGTGCGTTACAATAATCGAGGCTCGATGTCACCAATGCATGTGTCACCGTGGCCAAGTCAGCTGCTTCCAGGAACGGACGCAGCTGGTAGACCATTTTGAGATGGCCAAAACCACCCCTGGCTACCACAGCCACCTGATATTATAGCAGCAGGGCAGGATCCAGAAGAACTCCCAGATGGCAGACCTGCTCTTTCAAGGGGAGTGCAACCCCATCCAGAACAGGTTGCAACCCTGTCCCTGGGATAGTTTTTCCCTTGGCCAGCAACACTTCTGTCTTGTCTGGATTAAGTTTCAGTTTGTTCACCCACATCCAGCCCTTCACAGCCTCCAGGCACCGGTTTAGGATGAGCAGTCCCACCTTGCCATCAGATGGAAGGGAGAGATAGAGTTGAGTGTCATCAGCATGTTGATGACATTGCACTCCAAATCTCCAGATGACTTCTCCCAGTGGTTTCATATAAATGTTAAAGAGCATGGGAGACAGAATGGAACCCTGAGCTCCAATGGCCAGGTGGTTGAGCAGTAGTCTCCCAGCACCACTTTCTGGGTCCTGTCCATTAGGTAGGAACGGAGCCACTGTAGAACAGTGCCTCCTAGGCCCATCCCAGTGAGACGGCTCAGAAGGATACCATGATCGATGGTATCAAAGGCCACCGAGAGGTCCAGCAGCACCGACAGCAATGCACTCCCCCTGTCCGATGCGTAGGTCATCAAGCAGGGCAACCAGGGCAGTCTCTGTCCCATGGTCAGGCGTGAAGCCTGATTGAAAAGGGTCTAGATAATCCGATTCATCCAGGAAAACTTGGAGTTGCACCACCACCATCTCAATCACCTTGCCAAGAAAGGGGAGATTAGAGACTGGCCGGAAGTTATTAAGATCCGCAGGACCTAGTGAAGGCTTTTTTAACAAAGGTCTAATCACAGCCTCCTTCAACAATGTTGGCATAGAGCCTTCCCTTAGGGAGGTGTTAATCAGATATGTCAACCAACCAGCTACTCCCAATCTGGCGGATTTAATTAGCCAGGATGGGCAAGGATCAAGCGAGCAGGTAGTGTCCCTCGATTCTCCCAGAATCCTGTCCACATCCTCAGGTTTTACAAGCTGAAAAGTATCCATGGAAAAATGACCAGAGGGAGCAACGGGGGCATCTGGCACAACTGTAATTAATGAGGAGTCCAGGTCAATCTGAATGCGAGCAATTTTATCTGTGAAGTGCCTCGCAAACGTTTCACAGCAAGCAACTGATGGTTCAGAGTCTGCTGTCGGGCCAGATCCCAAAAGACCCCGGGCCACCCGAAAAAGCATCGCCAGATGGCACTGGGCAGACACAATGGTGGCAGAGAAGTAAGCTTTTTTCACCACCAGCACCACCGCATGGTAGGCTCAAAAATGAGCTCTAACCAGTGTTCGGTCAAAGACAGATTGAGTTTTTCTCCATCATTGTTCTAGCTGTCATCCCTGCCATTTCATCAGGCCCAAGGCTTGAGTAAACCAAGGTGTATTACAGGCCTTCCCTGGTGGGAGAGGGCGCTTTGGAGCTATAGTGTCCACCGCCTGGGTCACCTCTGTATTCCAGAGGTTGACCAGGGCTTTGGCAGTAGTGCCAGCCATGCTGGGAACATCCCCTAGAGCGCTCAGGAAACCATCAGAATCCATGTCTCCAGGGGCGGACCATCTTGATCGGACCATCACTCCTGCAGGGGTTATCTGGGGCACAAAGTCTAAAACTAAACCTAATCAGGTGGTGATCTGACCATGACAATGGAGTCACCGAGAACCCCTCCACCCTCAGATCCCCAGCTTCCTGTCCCGAACAGAACACAAGGTCAAGCGTGTGTCCTGCCACATGAGTTGGTCCAGAAGATATTAAGGACAGCACCATGGTTGTCATGGCAGCCAAGAAGTCCTGAGCTGACCCTATGAGATTAACCTCAGCATGTATGTTGAAATCACCCAGGACTATCAGCCTGGGAAACTGCAACACCAACATCGAGACCAGCTCCACCAGCTCAGGGAGTCAAACTGTTGGGCAGTGGGGTAGATGGTACACCAACAGAGTCCTAACTCTGTCACCCTGAGCCAATGCCAGGCACACACACTCAAAGCCAGAGGAGTTAGGAACAGGATACCTAACAGGGGAGATAGATTCCCTACAGACAATTGCAACACCACCTCCCCATCCCCTGGATCTGGGCTTATTTCCATTTCAAAAAATTAATTAAAACGATTTACATGCAGGCAAATTTTCTTAAGTAGATCCACACAATACGTTTAAAGCACATCCAACTTGCATTTAAAGCACTTGACTTCCCCTAAAGAATCCTAAGAAGTATAGTTTCCCACTCACAGTTATGGTTCCCACCACCCTTAACAAACAACAGTTCTCATGATTCTGTGGTGTGATTCATGTGCTTTAAATATGTTTTGAATGTGCTTCAAATGAATTGTGTGGATCTGCACTAGGTATGCTATGCATTCATTAGTGAATTGAAAAGAATAATTTTAAAATATATTTTTTTAAACAAGGGAAGGGTTGTAGCTCAGTGGTAGTGCATATACTTTGCATGCAAAGGTCCAAAATTCAATCTTTGGAAAAGACTATTGCCTGGAATCCTGGAGAGCCAATGCTAGTCCATGTCATCAGTACTGAGCTAGATGGCATCAAATGGCCTGGGTAGGTATCACAGATTCCTTTGTTCCTAAAAATGGAAAGAGACCCAAGGACGACAGTGACTCTAAAATTTATTTATGTATTTTAATTACAACATTTATACACCACCTTATTGTAAAAAATATCAAAGCAGTTTACAGAAAGAATTAAAACAATAAAATTATTGGCAAAAACAATTAAAGACAGGAATTTAAAAATATTGAAAATAATAAAACCAACAATGCTTTAAAATAGATAAAAACATAATAGCTTCCACATGCCTGGGTAGGCTTGCCTAAAGAAAAATGTTTTAGCAGGTGCCAAAAAGAGTACAATAAAGGCACCTGCTAATGTCAGTAGTCAGGGAGTTCCAAAGCATAGGTGCTGCAACACTAAAGGGCGGATTTCTTACAAGAGCAGAACAAGTACTATATGGCACTCATAACATGGAAAGTATACCTTGAACTTGGCCTGGTAGTAAATTGGCAACCAGTGCAGATTTCAGAGCAGAGGTATTATGTGCTGATAGGGTCTCACATGCATCAGGAATCATGCCACAGCATTCTGCACTAACTGCAGCCCCCGGGGATTTCTGTGACCTTGGTTAACTGGCTGCCAGGATTTTTTTAATTTTGGTTTTTGGTTAGGAATCCTGACTGGTTCTGGGTGTCTCCCAGAGTCGAAGGAACCAGACTCAGGCAGGGTTTGTTCTATTTCTTGTTTTATTAGTGTGATGGTTACATCCGAAGTGGTGTGCTTCATAAACCTGTCTACTCTGACTCACTACTTTCCCTAACTAGTCTACCTAAACAGACTCTGCCGATTGTGGGGAGAGTTGACTCAGCACTAGAGTCTGGGAGGGCACCTGCTTAAGTAGGGAAGGGCTTCACATGTAAACAAGGGCTCCGCCAAAGTTTCACCCTCTGAAAGTCTCTTCTCATGCCGCCTCATGTGGGGCAAGGGGGGGCGAACCTCCAATGGCCCATCCAACAGCGGGGCTTCACTAGGTGATGGCGGAACCTCAGGAGGCAGGAAGCTGTTTGGCGGGGAAGCGTTTGAAGTGCCAGACAGGGATCCCAGCACAGGCGGGGTTGGCATGCCTGAGGGGTCACTTCCCAACAGCTCAGGTGGGGAATTTGCAGGTGGAGCTGGACCTGCCTCAATGGGGTGCCAACCGAGGAAATCTGCGGGCTGGCAGAGTCCCCCCTCCTCCAATGGCCCCAGGGATCTCATCCTCATCTGACTCCTCTCCCTGATCTCACTCCCCGTGCAACTGGGGTACAACAGTGGAATGCTGAGCTTTCTACCTTACTCATAGGAATCTTGTGGTTGGTATGGTATTGCATTTAGGAAATAATCACTGTTTTTTGTTTTTGTTTTTCTATTTGCATTTCATTTACCTTTATCCTCACTCCCTTTCATCCATAGAAGTACCAATAGTGGTTCCATGCACTCTGCTCAACCCCTTTAAACCCACTGATGATGCACCTTGTTGTTTGCATGATGGTTTGTTCCTTGCCCAATAGCGGTAAAAGAGAATTCACATACTGGGCAGCATGGCTGCAATTGTTGTTCCCAAGCTGCTGCCTATGAAGGTAGACTAAACCATGTGTGTTTTCTCTCTGTCAATTATTATTCATTGGAATTGCATTGGCTGTCAAAGTGAGTTTATAGCAGCCTGCAGGGGAGTCAGAAAGAGCAGAGAATCTTCTTATGCTTACTTATTTCTCAGATGTCTTTCTGAAGTGAAGGGTCAAAACTGTAAAGAAATTTGGAGCAGCCATATCAAAATGTAGGGGCAGGGCATTCCAGGCAGGGGGTTGCCAACCCTGCTTTGATATGGATATCTTTGCAGGGGATCCCTGGTCCAGCTTTACCAACAACACAATCCAAACCATATCTACTCTGAAGTAAGTCCTATTGAGTTCTATGGGGCGTAGTCTCTTAGTAAGTGTGTTTAGAATTGCAGGCTTGAGGGGCATCCATCTTTACTCCTGAGTGCTCCCATCTAACATCTCCACAACACTAGGCTCCTTTCTTCCTACAATGGCCTTCTGGTGACTGGACTGGCCTGAGGGCAGTTAAACCCTTTTTGCCAGAAGCAAGTTGGCTGAATTAAATGTTCCATACCCAGGGTTCCTAAGCAGGCTCCATCTTTTAGCTAAGATTTCTTAATTTCCAATCAGAGAAATATTTTTGTTTGAATTCTATGTGCTAATCAACTGTGGTTGCTTAATGTATCATGCTTAATGTTATCACTTGGGCCCACCCCTATGACATCACTAGGGTCCTTCCCCAGAATCTCAGAGTTTGGGATACTTCTGACCTGGCAACCCTAATGCCACCACATCCCTTGTGTAGTTGCTTTTTCGTTTTGGTTAGGTTTACTTTATATATTCTGGTAAAGGAATTCTGTATATGCTCAGAGGTCAGGCCTTAATTCCTATGAAAAGTGAGTGGGGAGGGGTTTGGAGGGAGAGCGAAGGGGCAAGAGAGAGGGGAGGGTGGAGAAGGGGGTTTGATCAGTTGTATACTTTTTGAGTTCAATGGGATTTATTTCTGTGCAATCATGTTTGAAAATGGAAATGGACTGCATTCAAGTAGATTCCAACTTATGACGACCCTATGAATAGGGTTTTCATGGTAAGCGGTATTCAGAAGTGGTTTACCATTGCCTTCCTCTGAGGCTGAGAGGCAGTGACTGGCCCAAGGTCACCCAGTGAGCTCCATGGCTGTGTGGGGATTCAAACCTTGGTCTCCCAGGTCATAGTCCAACACTGACCTGCGGGAGGGGCAGGGAGGAGAGGAGGAGGGGAGGAGATTGGGTGGGTGGGCACTGGGCAGAGGGGAAGCCCCTTTCCTTTCCAAAAAGAAAACATTGTGAACAGTATCATTGCTTTTCAGGGTTTCCCCCAACTTTTTATTATACAGCAGGCACATGTAGCCTCCCACACAAATTTAAACCAAAGCTGTCCCTGGCCACATCCACACCAGACCTTTATTTCACTTTAGACAGTCATGGATTCTGTCAAAGAATCCTGGGAAGTGTAGTTAGTGAAAGGTGCTGAGAGTTCCTAGGAGATGCCCTGTTCCCCTCACAGAGCTTCAATCAGAGCAGCTGACTGTTAAACCACTCTGGCCACTGGACCTCTGTCAGGATAATAGCAGTCTCTTCTCAGCACCCTTCACAAACTACACTTCCCAGAATTCTCTGAGGGAAGCCATGACTGTCTCACGTGAAATCAAAGTCTGGTGTGGGTCTGGCCCCCTGATTAGCCAAGCCAAGCAGCTGTGAGTCTGGCTTTTAGAACATTGACAGTTGGCTCTTACTGAGCATGCCCAACATTATCATTCAGTTCAATGCAAAATTTATTTAATCAATTAAAAATCAGCCAGGCATTTTTTAACTTTTAAACTGCAGAAGATGAAGGTCAGAGTATGGAGCAAGGTCAGTAAAAGGATTACAGGTCCACTGTGAACATGGCTGATTTTTAATGAATTTCAACAGATTCCCTCCAACTGTTTTGTGTATTGCCATGAAAATTTACAGGGTTGTTAAGCAGGACTGAGTTTTGTGAGGTTTTGTTTTGAAATGAGCTTATGGGAAGCATCAGAATGGCAAATTGGCTATTTTCAATTTAACATTGCAGAATGTGAAAAATCCACGCTTGGCTATAGTATACAGCTACTCTTGTGGCTGTATAATGACCACAGAATTAGGTCAGACTTTTGTGGCAGAATGTAGTATTTGAAGTATCCAGATCCCCATTCTGTTATGGTGAAACATGAAAGATGAAAGGGTGAAAGATGTCAAGATTTTCTAGACATTATGTTTGATCCTGACAGGTGGGATTGATGTGATGGAGGAGCATGCTACCATGAATTCACCAGTGTTGAGATTTCCACTATCCACCTCTCAGCACCAAGACTTCTTTTTAAGGTACTTTCAGGCATGACAATTAGATCAAGCTTTTCCAAACAACTAAAACTTTGAAAGTGAGCCTATTGCCTGGCTTTTTGTGGGACTTGCAGGTCTTGAATGTGCCTGGGAGAGAGGACTCGGAGCCAAGTGGGGAGATTTGAGGGGCCCCCAATTAGTATAGTGATGGGTAGAGGGAGATATGACATTGTGAGGAGGACTTGCCAAGTAAGGGGAATGTGGCCCAAGCAGTTAACAACTGTGCCTTGTTCTGGTCCTCCCCACACTCGCAGGTTTGTTGGTTGCCCTATCAGCCAGCTCTCAGACCTCCGGATGCTGCTCCTAAATGCCAGATCGGTGCATAAAAAGATCTCCCTCATTCATGATTTAATTGTGGATGAGGCAGCCGATCTGGCATGTATAACCGAGTCCTGGGTGGGTGAGCAGGGAGGAGTTGGTCTGTCCCAGCTATGCCCTCCAGGGTACTTGGTTCAGCATCAGAGTAGACCTGAGGGTCGGGGAGGGGGGGTTGCTGTGGTCTATAGGACCTCCATCTTCCTCTGCAAGCACCATGTCCATCTGACTACTGCTCTGGAGTGTTTGTACCTTATGTTGGGCCAGTGGGACAGACTGGGGATTCTGTTGGTATACCACCCACCCTGCTGCCCAACAGACTGCCTAGCTGAGCTGATGGAGGTGGTCTCGGGTGTACCGTTGAGATCCCCCTGATTGTTGGTTCTGGGGGATGTCAACAGCCATGCTGAGGCCACCTTAGCTGGGGCAGCTCAGGATTTCATGGTCTCCATGACAACCATGGGACTGTCCCAATATGTCATTGGCCCAACACATTCTAGACTTGGTTTTTGCAACTGGACATGGAGATGGTGATCTGAATGTGGGGGACCTTACATCAGTCCCTCTGTCATGGACAGATCACTGCTTGCTGAAGTTTAGACTTACAACAGCTTTTCCCCTCTGCAAGGGTGGGGGACCTATTAAGCTGGTCGGCCCCCAGAGACTAATGGATCTGGATGGTTTCCAAAGGGCTTTGGGGAGTTTTCCACCTGATAGGGCTGGCGCTCCTGTCGAAACCCTGGTTGAACTGTGGAATACAGAAATTAACAGGGGGAGTGTGACTCTGTTGATTCTTCTTGATCTCTCAGCGGCTTTCTATACCATCTTCCATGGTATCCTTCTGGGAAGACTGGCTTAGTTGGGAGTGGGAGGGACTGCATGGTGCTGGTTCCGCTCCTACTTTGTGGGTTGGCTCCAGAAGGTGGTGCTTGGGGAACATTGCTCAGCACCCTGGACTATCCAGTTTGGGGTTCTGCAGGGGTCAGTTATGTCCCCTATGCTATTCATCATCTACATGAAACCGTTGGGTGTGGTCATCTGGAGCTTTGGAGTGCATTGCCATCAGTATGCTGATGACACGCAACTCTATTTCTTCTTTTCATCTTCTTCAGGTGAGGCTGTCAATGTGCTGAACCGATGCCTCTCTGCGACAATGGACTGGATGAGGGCTAATAAACTGAAGCTCAATCCAGACAAGACTGAGATGCTGTTAGTGGGTGGTTCTTCTGACCAGATGGTGGATGTCCAACCTATCCTGGATGGGGTTGCACTCCCTCTGAAGGAGCAGGTTCGTAGCTTGGGGGTTCTTCTAGAGGAGCCCAGGGCGGCAAACAGAAGCACTAAAAACACTTTAAAACATCATAAAAACAGAGCTTAAAATACATTAAAACAAAACATTAAAACATTTTTTTTAAAAAAGCTTTAAAAACAAGCAATTCTAACACAGACGCAGACTGGGATAGGTCTCAACTTAAAAGGCTTGTTGAAAGAGGAAAGTCTTCAAAAAAAGAGGAAAGTCTTCACAAGGCGCAGAAAAGAGCAGAGATGGCACCTGCCTAATATTCAAGGGGAGGGAATTCCACAGGGTAGGTGCCACCACACTAAAGGTCCATTTCCTATATTGTACAGAACGAACCTCCTGATAAGATGGTATCTGCAGGAGGCCCTCACCTGCAGAGTGCAGTGATCGACTGGGTAAGGGGTATGACGGTCTTTCAGGTATCCTGGTCCTGAGCTGTATAGGGCTTTGTACACCAAACCTAGAACCTTGAACTTGACCCGGTAGCATATGTGAGAGCAGAGCTTGGAAAAGTTACTTTTTTGAACTACAGCTCCCATCAACCCAATCCAGTGGCCATGCTAGCTGGGGTTGATGGGAGTTGTAGTTCAAAAAAGTAACTTTTCCAAGCTCTGTGTGAGAGCAGTAGCATAAGACCATGCATCAAAAATGAATGTTAGTGAAAGAAGCAAGACACGAGTTGTGGGGAGGAGATGTGGGGCACTGGCAGCCACATATTTGTAATGTGTGCTTTGCACCTATGGATCCATTCATCAGTTCAACCACCTCTATGTATGATTGTGTACAATGCAGCCTCATAGGCACAGCTTGTTCCTATGGAAACCAGAAAGGATGATTCAGAAGGGTTAACATTTGCAGTTGGGCCTTTCATTGCTTAGCCCTATAAGTTGTATTTTTTTTCCTTTGAAACTGTAAGCCTCTTTAATTAATGTGTTTGTATAATTTGTGAGTGCATGGTCTACTTTGTCTGCACAACATTAATTAAAGAATACATCAATTAGGAAAACAACACAGGTTGAAATATTACCACCACTAATAGTTTCTCCACATGGCTGGCTCTTAATAGACGTGGTGGAAATTAAGAATTAGGCATTTTATCAATTTTCACAGATAATGGTTTTTTTTCCACACACACAAAAAAATCATTTTTATTTCTTTGAAATGTTTGTTTAGAATTCATTTGATTTTAAATGTTTTCCACATCCTATAAATTGTATGTTTGTAGTAACTGTATTTTTATTTATTTAATTATTCATTTATTTTAAATAATACCCATAAGTGAGATAGACTTTGGGAGCTTCCAGATGGATTGTGTATTCACACAAAATTTGGTTATTATCCTACACTTTCTAGCGCAATTATCCAGTCACTTTTCTAACCACAAAAAGTCTGATAAGAAAAGTGGTGGAAAATTGACTTGCTGGATGGAAAGTATTACATGGTAATGCCATTTAGGCCACATCTGCAGTATACATTTAAAGCAGTATTGCTGTATACCACTTTAAATAGTCATGGCTTCCCCCAAAGAATCCTAGGAAATGTAGTTTGTTAAGGGTGCTGAGAGTTGTACCCAGAGTGATTTAACAATCAGTTCCTCTCCCTAGGGAACTCTGAGAGCTGTATCTCTGTGAGGGGAATTGGGGTCTCCTAACATCTCTCAGTACCCTTAACAAACTACAAATCCCAAGATTCTTTGGGAGAAACCATGACTGTTTAAAGTGGTATAATACTGTGTTAAATGTATAGTGCAGATGGGGCCTAACCTCTGTACAAATATATTAGAATGAATGCTCCATAAACAGGTGATGTCATATACCCCCACCCAAGTTTTAGATGTGCCCTATGTGAAAGATATTGAGTGGGTCTGACTATTGCCCAATTCTCTCAGAAGCCTACTAGGATAGCTGGTTCAGGTATGTTTTGTTGGTGGGCTCTTGTTGTGTCCATATCAGGTGTTTAGGAGGAGACTTAGTAAGGAGGGACATGGGTGATGCCACCACAATGTCATTGATCATGGACAGAGGGAGGTATAGCCATGGGGAGGTGGTGAGTTATAATAGAAGATGAGGGCAAGGCGATCTACACCTTGTTCCTTGCTCCCACTCCTCCAATGGACAGGTTCCTCATTGCTCATCTGCTGTGCCCACTGCCCTGTCTGTGCAGTTGTTTAACACCAGATCGGTACATAATAAGACCACACTCATCCATGATTTGATAATGGATGAGGGTGCCAATTTCATTTGGCTAGGTGAACTAGGAGGAGTTGATTTGACCCAGCTTTGCCCACCTGGATACTCAGTGCAACACTACCACAGGCTGCAAGGACGAGAGGGAAGAGTTGCTTTGATCTACAGAAATTCCATCTCTATCACCAGAAAACCATTCTGTCTTGGAGCTGGCTGTGAGGGCCTGCACCTTGTGTTGGGCCAAGGAGACAGTAAACTAGGGTTGCTGCTGGTGTGCCATCCAATCTGCTGCCTGGCAGCTTCTCTGACCAAGCTGGAAGAGGCCTTCTCAGCTGTGATATTGGAGGAGCCCAGGATGATAGTCCTGGGTGATTTCAATGTCCATGCTAAGACTGCCTCTAGTGTTCTGGCTCAGGACTTCATGGTCTCCATGATGACCATGGGGCTGTCTCAAGTGGTCACCTGCTGGACGCATAGGGCAGGGTACACCCTTGACGTGGCTTTTACTCCAGATGGAGGAAGGGGTGGTTTGGAGATAGCGGGGGGTGAATGTTACTCCATTGTCATGGTCAGACCACTTCCTGGTGAAGTTTAGACATATGGCTCTGATCCTCCCCTGCAGGGGTGGTGGACAGATTAAGATACTAATAGATGCCACTGGATTCCTGAATGCCCTGGGGGAGTTCCCAGTAGACAGAGCAGGTGATCCTGTTAAAGCCCTTGTCGCACTATAGAACAGCGAGTTGCGTCAGGATCTTAACATGATTGCCCCTGAGTGTCCCCTCCGGCATTGTGGAGCCCAGTTTGCACCTTGGTACACCAGTGAGCTAAGGGCAATGAAACAGGCTGGAAGATGGCTAGAGCACAAGTGTGAGGCTGATCGGGCACGAGTAAAACATCATAACCATGCCTATTGTGTGACAGTGAGGGCGATGAAGAAGGGCCACTTCTCTGCCTCCATCACATCCTCAAGTAGCTGTCCAATGGAGCTTTTCCATATTGTCAGGGGTCTGTTGACATCAGCTCCAGGAAATTGAGTTTTAGACCCTCTGACACTTAGAGGATAAAGTTGCTCACCTCTGTAGCAATCTTGATACCCATGATACTCTAGTCTCCACTGAAGTGTCCACTCTGCTGCAACTTCTTGGGATCAGTTTCAGTTGATGCCGCCTGATGACATGGACAAGGTGCTTGCGATGATGCAGCCAGCAATGTGTCCTCTTGACCTTTGCCCTTCTTTGCTTATTAAAGCTTGCTGAGGGGGTTTGACTGATGGATCCAGAGTGTGATCAACGCGTCTTTGTTGGAGGGAGTGGTTCCGGCTACTCTGAAAGAGGCAGTGATCAGTCCATTCCTGAAAAAGCCCACCCTGGACCCATTGCTTTGTGACAACTACTGCCCAGATGCAAATACCCCCTTTTTAGGGAAGGTCATTGAGAGGATTGTGGTGCACCAATTACAAGTACTATTGAATGAAACAGATTATCTCGACCCATTCCAATCTGGGTTCAGGGCTGGTTATGGGACTGAATCTGCCTTGGTTGTCCTGATGGTTGACCTTTATCAGGAGAACAGAGGGAGTGTGATCCTGTTATTCTTACTTGATCTCTCGGCGACTTTTGCTACTATTGACCATGGTATCCTTCTGAGCTGACTTAATGAAATGGGTATCGGAGGCACTGATTTACAGTGGTTCTGATCCTACCTCCAGGGTGATTATCTTTTGGCCCCCTGGCAGTTGTGCTGTGGGTTGCTACAGGGTACCATCTTGTCCCCAATGCTTTTTAACATCTATATGAAGCCCTTTGGAGACGTCTTCAGGAGATTTGAGGCAAGGTGTCAGTACTACGCTGATGATACCCAGCTCTATTTCTCTGTAACATCCGAACTGGGGGAGGCCTTGCAAACCCTGGACTGGTGCCTAGACCTGGTGGTGGGCTGGATGAGGGCCAGTAAACTGAGTCTGAATCCTAGCAAGATGAAGGCACTATGGGTTGGTGGTTTTCCAGTTCAGATAATTGGTCATTTACCTGCTTTGGATGGAGTCATACTCCCTCTGAAAGAGCAGGTTCATAGTCTGGAGGTGCTCCTGGATCCATCTTTGTCACTAGAGCCCCAGGTGGCCTCAGTAGCTAGGAGTGTCTTTAACTAGCTTCAGCTGGTAAGACAGCTGCCACCATTTCTGGACCAGAATAGCTTTACCACTGTTGTCCATGCACTGGTAACTTCCAGGCTGGATTACTGTAATGCGCTCTATGTGGGGCTGCCCTTGAGGTTAGTCCGAAAGCTTCAGCTGGTGCAAAATGCAGTGGCAAGACTGTTCACTGGGGCAAGCTATTGCCAGCATGTCACCCAGCTGCTGAAAGAATTGCATTGGCTACCTATTAGCCACTGGGCTAAGTTCATGGTTCTGGTTTTGGTGTACAAACCCCTATACAGCTTGGGACCAGGATACCTGAAAGATCATGTTACCCCTTATAAGCCCAGTTGATCCCTATGGTCTGCAGCTGATACCATCCTATCAGGAGGTCCATTCCACACAACATAGGAAGCAGATCTTTAGTGTAATGGCACCTACCTTTTAGAATTCCCTGTTAGACAGATGCCATCTCTCCTATCTTTACAGCTCCTACTGAAGACCTTCCTCTTTCAACAACCCTTTTAAGTAGATACCTTATCCCAGTCTGTGTCTGTGCTGGAATTGCTTTTTAAGATATTTTCAAACCTTTTTTTAAAAAAAGCTTTTTTAAAAGATGTTTTGTTTTAATGTTTTTAAAGATGTTTTGTTTTAATATATTTTAAAGTCTCTTTTTATGATGTTTTAGAGTGTTTCTAGTTACCTCCCTGGGCTCCTACTGGGAGGAAGGGTGGGATATAAATTTGATGTAAGGTGATGTAAGGTGAACTGGTGTTTTTCTGGCTCTCAGCTAGGAATGTACAGATCAGTCAGTTTTGTTACTCTCAGATTCTCACTTTTCCAATCTTAAATTCAGTTCTCCACATTTCTGCAGCAATTTGTGTAGTTTTTTTTTTTAAAAACCTCATGAAAATTTTCCAGCACTTTAGTACTGATTCCTCCTAATAAACGCTTGTTTGTCTGCAGTTTTTACTGATGTATACATTTTTTCAAACAATTTCTTATCATTTAATGCATTTTTGTAGTTTATTTTTACTCATATATTCATTTTTATGCACATTTTCCCATAGTATATGCATTTTTGTAAACATTATTTGGTTGGCAAACTGCATTGCAAAATTCAAATAAGTGCAAATTTAGAAGGCTGGCTATGTTTCAGTTCTCATATTGTTTTGGAAATCGCATATTTGAGAGATTCAGCTTGAAATGGGAACTGAATCAAATTTCTCCACCATCTCTACTGTCAGCCTGCACTATTTCAGCTATTCCTTGGTTCCAAATTATGGCTTTAATCACTGTTTTTTTATCTCTACCTTTTGCATGGTGTTTAAATTCAAAGTATAGGCCCTAGAAAGAAATATTTAAGGATGAGTTCAAGTATCTTGTCCCTTTGGTGCACATCAGTTTGTCCCAGCGATGCAACTATGTGAACATGTCACTGAAATTTATAATTATCTGATTCCAAATACAAATTTGACAGTTTTTTAATGTTCCTTTGTAACATTTAACACTACTTCTCCAGAATTTCTACTCTACTTAAAACTTAAAATAAAATTCTGCACATGCATGGTCAACACATTATTTATTTATTTATTATTTGATTTATATCCCGCCCTTCCTCCCAACACATGTAAGTTTCATGCACAAAAAGTCTAATGCAACCCCCTTTTTCTGAATGAAAATTGCATTGATAATTGCAAAACCAATTGCTTTTCAGGACTATGCATAAAAGTTCATTAATGTCAGTCCCTTACTCTCCCTGAGTCTCTCTTTGACTGCATTGAATGATGTGCCCGAACTACCAGATAGATTCAGCAGCCTTTTGTTTGGTATGCTTCTTTTGGTGTGCATGTTTGTGGGGTTGAATTTCTAAGTGTCTCTCAGTTACTTTCAGTTAGAACTGATTATAGCTAAGAGACATATAGAAATTCAACCCTGAATTTCCCAGGGGTCAGTGCAATAAGATGTGTATGGGATGCACCATCAGCACACTTATACCAACATTGTGCGCTGGAAGAGAACTCTTGGGAAAGAGCCTTTTTTGTTTTTTGGAACACTTACTGAGAAAGCTCATAAATGTGAAACATAAGTCAGAATTTAGCTGAGCATATTTCATTCATGACTAATAGCAAAGTTCTTAACAGACATGGGATATTGCTGACAGGCCTAAGATGAAGAACAACCATTATGACTTTTCTCATTGTTTACAAGCCTGGACTCTGCAGAAGGGAGATGGTGAGCAGCCCAACCCACCAATATTTTTGCTTTTCCAAGCTTACCCAGACATACTTTTCTGTGACCTAATTTTATAGATTTGTTTGACCATTACTTCATTGACCAACACCTTTGATTGGACACTAGAAGTGACAGCATCATATGCAGTTGGGCTTGAAGATCAACTCCAGTTAATCTCACAGATGTACTAAGGGCTTCATTGTCATGACAGAAACATGTCAAGGAGGAAAAGTTCCTACTGAACAAGAAACCTTTCCGTGTTTTCTAAGTAAATAAACTGTTTAAACATAATCTATCGTTGTAGATGTCATATATTTAATAAAGTCAGAGCTTTGCCACTTTTGCTACCCCCTTTCTGCTCCTAAATAAGCAGCATTGCCATTCTCCATTATGTAGAGGCTAGTAGGATTGTTGTCTCTAAGACAAAATCCTACAACTGTTTGGGCTTCAGGAAAACCAAGGACCCAGTTATATTAGAAACGCACTTGCAATTCTCCTTGTCTAGATTTGTCCCTGGACTTTGGAGCTCTGAATGTATTAGTCTTATTTTTGAAATGAAGCCAATGCATAAGGAATTAGTCATTGTTCCATTTTGTAATTTTTAAAAAAATTGTATGGAGCACTGCACAGGCACACTTTGCTGCAGCTTTCTTTGCATTTTGTTCTCTTATTCCTTGGACTATGACCTGGGAGTCCAGGGTTTGAATCCCCACATAGCCATGAAGCTCACTGGGTGACCTTGGGCCAGTCACTGCCTCTCAGCCTCAGAGGAAGGCAATGGTAAACCACCTCTGAATGCTGCTTACCATGAAAACCTTATTCATAGGGTCGCCATAAGTCGGGATCGACTTGAAGGCAGTCCACTTCCAGTTTTCCCTTTATATTACTGGTGTGCATTGATAAAACCTGGCAAAACCAGTCAAGATGTGATTGTATGCAATCATCAGAATCAATCAATCAATCAATCAATCATTTATTATTACAGTCAATGACCAGCACTATAAAATATTAAAATAACATGATTAAAAATATCAATATTATTCAGAGAAGGAAACAAACAGCAGCAGCCTGAGATAATATGGCACTAATGGTGTTGAATAAATGCATCAATGGGCAATAGCCTCTCCAAGATTATCTATTATTGTTATTTGCCGTCATCACTCTCCTACAGGTAACAGCTGAAGCACAGAATCTTGCCACATTAACTGTCACCCGCTGGTTCCTATCTGAGAGTAAATATTCTAAATAAAACTGATTTCCTCCTAACAAAATTGTTTGAAAGCTAAAATTCCGGCAAGGCTAAATTTTAGTGAATCCAAATATCTGTCCGATTGTGAATGTATTGATATGAAAAAGTCCCTAATTGAGAAATACTAGTTATACAGGGATCAAAATTTGCCAGCATTACCTCCTGAATGGTTTCAGTTAAAGAGGAGATACAAGGCTTTAAAGGAAAAAGATCAGACCCTGCAAATTACAGACCTATTAGCTTGCTAAGGCCAGTTTTAGGATGGGTCGCTCCACAATCGATCAAGGACTTGTTCTTCAACATCTTGCTCAAAAGTATGCCTTATCAGTGAAGGAGGGGCTTCACACAGCTTTCATTGATTTTAAATCAGCATTTGATTCAATTTCAAGAGACAAACTATGGGAAATATTTGAGGCCACAAACATTGACAGGAGGCTCCTTATATTAATGCGTAGCCTTTATGAAAACACATGCTTGAGGGTTAAATGTGATCGTGTTGGTCATTTAACAGGACCCATTCCCACTTTTAATGGAGTTAAACAGGGATGCATTTTAGCTCCCACATTGTTTGACTTCTATATTAATTCTTTGATCAAATCCTTAGCAAAGGTAAATTCACATCCTCCCAAGTTAGCAAACAGATCAGTGTCAATCCTTCTCTATGCAGATGATGCGGTACTTCTATCTTTGTCAAGTATAGGTCTGAGAAGTCTTTTAAGTGCTTTAGCCTCATATTGCAAAGAAGAATGACTGACAATTAACTATGACAAGTCTAAGGTTCTAATTTTTAATAGGAGGAGGGGTAGGCATTGATGGCAGATCAATGACCATAAAATTGAGCAGGTTATTTTCTATAGATATTTAGGTGTAACCTCCCATTCAACAGAGTCTTGGAAAGTTCAAACAAAAAATGCCATTGTGAATGCCTAGAGAAGCAGAAAGACACTTCTATATATATATATTTTTACACCAAAGGTGGTCAGTATATCCCAGCGGCCCTTCAGGTTTTTGTTGCTAAGATCATAGCCCAGATGCTGTATGGTTCCCAGCTATGGGTTTTTGATAATTTTGCTCCTTTTGAGATTGTTCAAACTAAATTTATAAGAGCAATATTAGGAACCCCATTATGTGTCCCTAATATAATTTTGTGGCTGGAGGTGGGTCAAATCTCTGTAGAGGCTCGTGCATTGATATATAAGATAAACGTCTGGCCAAAACTAATGTTCATCCCAGTGGGTTTAGCTCCTTTGACTCTGGTAGATACTTTTCAATCTAGATGGAAAAGAGAATTGTCAATGAAATTGTCGTATTTGGGTTTTTCTATTCCCACTATTATGGCATTAGGTTATACTCAAGCCAAATAGGCTGTCTCCCAGCGAATCATGGACAATGATTTACAATCATCAGAATCTTATAAAAGGTTCCATTGATGCGCACATGCTCCTGAGTGCACTGATAAAATGCTGCAAAAAAACAACTTTTTGTGACTATACATAAATAGGGTGATAGCCAACAAAGTCATACTCAGAGCAGAACTATCGAAATCAATGGACTCAAGTCCTTTGAGTTCAATGGATCTATGCCGAGTATGACTAACTTTGGATATCACACACACAGTTGTATCAAGATTATTTTTGTGTGATGTTTTCCATTGAGCAGGAATGCAGGAGTGCATCAGTTTTAAAATGTGTAAAAATATTAATGCAATCATACATATAGCCACATTGCCAATATCAGGGCTGTGTCCTATGTTTGGCTGAGGCCTGAAGTGAATAGGGCCTCTTTGAAGGCATTTGGGCCTTTGACGAGTTGGGTTCAGTTAGGCACCGATCGCTACAGGTTGGGCTGGATGACTCAGAACAATCTGTGGCTGTGAAAGGGCAGGGCATAGGGCAGGAAGAAGAGGCAGACAGAGCAGGAAAACAAGGCCAAGACCTACCTCAGATCCCAGCTGTGTCTTCCTGGAGAAGGCAGGCCGAGCTTCCTGCCTGCCTCCGCCTCTCCCCTCCTGCCCCCAGCAGGTTTGATCCCTCAATGATTCTGCACAATAAGGTGAATGCTGTGCAAATGGCTTTCCTAAAGAAAAGTCACTTGCTCAGTATCACCGTGCAGAATCACCCTCCACTGATCAGTTGTTCAGCAGAGGGGTGGATTCTGCATGGTGCAGATGATGCTCTGCAAATGCGGAGCAACACTAGCACGGGATCACCCCCTCTGTTCAGCAGAGGAAGTGATTCTGCAGGTTGCTGCAATGCCTCCTCCCCAATGCCTCTGCTGAGGCATCGATTGTGGAGGGAAGCATCACAGCACCCTACAAAATTGACCCCTGTCTCGATCGTGGGGAGGAGGAGTAGATATAAGGTCTCCTTTTCCCACCACTTTTCCTGCCACATGTTTAATTAGGGCTTTAAACACTAATTAAATAGTAGCCCTGCACCCAAACTTATTCAGGAGCAAATCTGAGGCAGGGCAGGGAGCAGTCCTGAGAAAAACTCAGGACCGGTTAGCTGAAGACCAGGGGAGCTGAATTGGAGTCATGGGGCAGGTAGGGGACTGTGCACAGCCCTAGCAAATATGTGCATTCTTAGCATGAGGAAGTGAGAATAGCTGGAATGAACTGAAAGCTATGGCAAATTGTACATAATTTCTTTAAAATTCTCCTTGTTGAGCAGAGTGGAATTTCAGAGGAGCGAACTAGAGAAGTCCTCTCATTTCATTTTCACCAGCACCATCCTCCTCATTTGCAGTTAAGGTCAGTAATTTTGAGGAGAGGGGCCATAACAATGAGACTGCCCCTTCAGAAATTCATCAGTCTGGAAGTTGCATATTTCATTTCACTAGATGAGAAGTTTTGCTGGGATCTTGCCTTTTCATGACCATTTTAAACTGTGAACAATAGCAACAAAAACATTGCAGCAAAAATTTGCCAAAGTCTACTGAGACCAGAAAGAAGTAGATGATTCCAGTCAGGTAATTTTCTCAGCTGGCTTTGAGCTTGGCTGGAGCTACTTGCAAAAAAAAAAAAAAAGTCCAAACAGATGTGCAGTGACTTTTGCCTCAAAGTCCAGGCACTTATTTGTTGCTAGCTACGAAGTCATACTGTTGCTTCTCTTCAAATGCCCAAGAGAGGAGGAAAGGGCACAAGTATAATTGACCAAACTTCTTTTTGGTATTTTGCTATATCCTCATGAGAAGGCTCTTGAAGTTGAGTCAGGTAACCTTTACAATATGCCAATAATAAATATCTCTAGAGAACAAATACAATAGGTAACATCAACAAGAGAAAGTTGAGTCACTAGATCTGGCTAATACAAGTATGTATTTTCCTCTACTGTTTCCTTCCTTGTGAAAAAAAGCATTATCTTTTATTTGTTCTCTTCATACCACAGAAATATGAGAGTAGTTCTATTAGCTATATATCTAACAGATATGCATACTTTGTAACATCTGAATATGCCTTTTTCTTGACCTTGTGTTAGAGCAGGGATAGCCCATGTGGTGCCCTTCAGATGCTGAATACATTCCCCATCCTCCCTGGGCATTATTAGCAATGCCTGCAGGGTACCATGCTGGGTGTTCCTGTGATAGGGAGTGCTCACAGACACACACCTGTAATGGACTCATGTCATCATGCTTCCAAAGCCAACTAAGCTGTCTTACATAGCAATTATGTTTTAAAAAATGTTTTTAAAGATGCTTTGTTTTAATATGTTTTCAAATATGTTTTGTTTTAGTATGTTTTAGAGTGCTTTTAGTGTTTTTGTTTGCCACCCTGGACTCCTTCTGGGAGGAAGAGCAAGATATCAAATAAATAAATAAATAATCCTGCAACAAAGGCATGCTATGGAGCAAGAAATGCTAGATGTCCAAGCTGGATTCAGAAAAGGAAGAGGCACCAAAGACCATATTGCAAACATACGTTGGATAATGGAATGGACAAAGGAATTTCAGAAGGAAATCACCCTGTGCTTTATCCTTTACAGCAAAGCCTTTGACTGTGTAGATCATGAAAAACTATGGAATGCATTAAAAGAAATGCGCACAGCATTTGATTGTCCTGATGTGCAACCTATACTCTGGACAAGAGGCTACTGTAAGGACAGAATATGGAGAAACCAATTGGTTCCCAATCAGAAAGCGTGTGAGACAGGGGTGTGTTTTATCACTCTATTTGTTTAATCTATAAGCAGAACATATCATATGGAAAGTGGGATTGGACCAAGATGAAGGAGGTGTGAAAATTGGAGAGAGAAATATCAATAATTTAAGATATGCAGACGATACCATACTAGTAGCAAAAACCAGTAATGATCTAAAAGGAATGCTGATGAAAGTTAAAGAGGAAACCACAAAAGCAGGACTACAGCTGAACGTCAAGAAGACTAAATATTTTAGACTAAAGAACAGAAGATTTACGTAACTTTAAAGTTGACAACAAAGACATTGAACTTGTCAAGGATTATCAATACTTTGGCACAGTCCTTAACCAAAATGGAGGCAATAGTCAAGAAATTAGAAGAAGGCTAGGACCGGGGAGGGCATCTATGAGAGAACTAGAAAAAGTCCTCAGATGCAAAGATGTATCACTGAACACTAGAATAAGGATCATACAGACCATGGTATTCCCCATCTCTATGTATGGATGTGAAAGTTGGAGTGAAAAAATGGATAAGAGAAAAATCAACTCATTTGAAATGTGGTGTTGGAGGAGAGCTTTGCGCATACCGTGGACTGCAAAAAAGACAAATAACTGGATGTTAGAACAAATTAATCTAGAACTATCATTAGAAGCTAAAATGATGAAACTGAGGTTATCATACTTTGGACATATAACGAGAAGACACGATTCACTAGAAAAGACAATAATGCTGGGAAAAAGAGAAGGGAGTAGAAAAAGAGGAAGGCCAAACAAGAGATGGATTGATTCCATAAAGGAAGCCACAGACAGTATCTGAACAGGGTGGTTCATGACAGATGCTCTTGGAGGTCTCTGATTCATAGGGTCACCATAAGTCGTAATCGACTTGAAGGCATATAACAATGACAAAGAGCACTCAGGCATGACAAAATGGAAGGTAGGTCATTATGATTATGACTTGATTCAATGCATGGTTTCTCCTTGATGCTAAGCAATTGTTTCTGATTTTACATATATTTAAATAAATTAATTTCCACAGGCAAGAGAAGGTAGTCTTAGAACACCTCAGAGTTACATATGGTAACTTGTTTGTGACTCATTTATATATTCCTCCTGATTTTGTTGGAGGCTTTCCCCCTCCCTGGTTATGAGGGGGCCCTATTCATTATCATGGTTTGGCAGGATGGAGTTCAGGATATGCACAGCTGGAGAGTCAAGGGCCATCTATAGAGTTTACTTCTCTTATGCTACTTTCAGCTATTTTAGCTCAATCCATATGAGTCATGGGTATATGAAAGTCACAGGCGACTCCTTCGAGGCAGGTACCCTAAGATTTCAGCAGATGTAAGTACAGCAGAATTGAGAGCAATCTAAAAACAATATATAGCCAGAGCAGCAAAGAATATATGATGCCAAAACCAGGTAAAGAAAAAACAAACCAGGAAGCAGGGAAAGGATTTGTTTATTTTATTTTATTTATATCCCAGCCTTCCTCACAGTTGGAGTCCAGCATGGCAAACAAAAACACTAAAAAACAGACTTTAAAATATATCAAAACAAAACATCTTTTTTTAAAAAAAAGCTTTAAAACCATCTTTAACAGTAATTCCAACACAGATGCAGGGATAAGGTCTCTACGTAAAAGGCTTGTTGAAAGAGGAAAAAGGAATATGGAGCCTTCTGAATGCCACCTAAATTTACTTGTCTTTGGAATCTCCATAGTTTGCCCTTCCTTTGCCGAGGCAACCAGGATGCAACTTTCCCGTGGTGGGTTTGCCTGAGATCAAGTTTGTTTGTTTGTTTGTTATTAGGTTTATATTCTACCCTTCCTCTCAGTAGGAGCCCAGGGCAGCAAGTTGTGTCACAATTTGTGCCAAGAAGGTCTTTTCTGCAAATACTACTACACAGTAAGTGTGGGTGAATTTTAAATAATCCCTCTCCCCCCCAAAGACAAATGTGAAAACTTTACAAAGAGGCTTAGCCTTTGGTTTAGGGTTGGCATTGGGGAAATACATGGTTCTTGTGCCCTATGGCGGGCAAAAATTCAACAGATCAAGCCTTCTAGTATGGAAATACTATTATGGGAAATGCTTCACCATGACTACTCTCGAATTTTGTGGTATGTCATGCCTTCATGGCAGCCATTTTATTTATTTATTTATTTATTATTTGATTTATATCCCACCCTTCCTCCCAGCAGGAGCCCAGGGCAGCAAACAAGAATTGTAAAAACACATCAAAACATCATAAAAAAGACTTTAAAATACATTAAAACCAAACAACTTTTAAACCATTTTTATGTCACACCCCCACAGAAGCTATGTTGTGACTGGTGCCCCCAGAGCTCTCTCAAAATTTGATATGCATCCTCTGATCCAAAAAGGTTGGTGAACCCTAGGCTAGAAGATAACCAGTTGGACAAACCAGCAATTGCTAACAATAGAATGTTTGTTGCAATGTTCCACATAGGTCAGAACTCTTCAATATCCCCTTTAGACAGTTGATAAATGCTTTGTGAGAACACAGAGATCCTACACTAACAGAGGTCCTACACTAACCATACCATAGTTAGGTAACCATAACAAGGTCACTGAACATTCACAGCAAAGAGCAGAGAGATAATTCAAAGCTGACTGGAATGTCTTTGTACCATACAGGGATCCTAGCAATTGTCCAAGGGAATATGGGTTTATTCTTCATTCAATATAAGTTTGTTTGGAATCTTGCAAAATATGTGGGTGGAAATTCATTTGTGGCATTGACTTTAGATCCTGCATCTAGGGAAGTTAACGAGTTTCATTATATAGTAGCTTGCCATTTTACAATTGGGGGAGATTTTAACAAGCCTACTATCATGTGCAATTTGAGAGGAAAAATCACCCCTCACTGACTTTACTTCAAAGATGGAAGTGGGTAGGTATTTGTGAGAATACCCCACTCTCAGAAATGTATTTAGTTTTATAAATACTCATTCTCTCTCTCTCTCTCTCAATTCCCTGGATGCTGGGAATACTGGGGTAGGGAACCTGTGATCCTTCAGATGTTGCTCAACCCAACACTAATCATCTCTAGCCCGCATGGCCCCTAGTCAGGCATAATGGGAGTTGTTGTCCAGCAACACCAGGAGGGCCATAGATCCCTACCACATTGTAGATGAAACCTTGATAAATTTTATAATCTTCTTTCAACTGAACCAAACACCCAACCATAGCTTTGCAGCATCATTCATAATCTGTCATCCTGATCTGCCCTTTCTCATTGGTGCTCCAAATTAGTGGGGCTTCAAAGCTGGGTGAAGTGTGCCATTTTCCTGAGAGCAATGAAAAGGAAGTGTGTCTCCTTGCTGCCTTTCTTCATTGTACTGTAGAGGTTAAAGCAATGTAGAGAAAAATGTTGTATTGCAGGGATAGGAACCTGTGTCCCTCCAGATTTTGCAACTCCCATAATCCCTGTGTATGTGTGTGTGCTTAACATTTTCACAGTGAACACAGTGCTTTCTGGGAGAATGAAATGTTCCTGGAAAAATCTCCCCCTCCTTGTTTCCACTTTTTTTTTATTGCTTTCCATTTTTATTTTATATTTAGTTCTGTGCTTGTTCATTGATTAATTAGCAGCAGGTGTTGGCACTCCCCCTGGCACCTTCCTACCCACACCTACCCCCTCATTCCCCCTGGCACCTTCCCACCCAACCCAACCCAACCCATTCACTCACTCACCCCACTCACTCACTCACCCCACTCACTCACTCACCCCACTCACTTACTCCCCCATCCCACTCCCTCCCCCACCACCCCACTCACTCACTCACTCCCCCACCCCACTTACTCACTTTGTAACCCACTCACCCCACTCCCTCCCTCACTTCCCCACCCTCCTACCCACTCCACTCCCTCCCTCCCTCACCCCCCCAGCACTTGCCCCATGTTGGGAACTTACAGGCCTCCCTCCTGCTCAATTTCTGAGAAGACCTGGGCTCCCTCACTGTTGCTGCCATCACTTCAGGCAGGCAAGGGGTCAAGGTCGTGGTATCGTGAGTGGTCACACAATCTCATATGGCCCTTCAACCTCTCACAGGACTAGGGTTGCCAGGTCAGAAGCATCCCAAACCCTGAGATTTTGGGGGTGGGCCCAAGTGATGTCATGGGGCGGGTCCAAGTGATGACATGGGGTGGGTCCAAGAGATATCATGGGGTGGGTCCAAGTGATGTCATTAAGCATGATACATTAAGCATCGACCACAGTTGCTTGGCGCATACAATTCATACAAAAACATTTATCTGATCGGAAATTAAGATAGAAATCTTAGCTAAAAGATGGAGCCTGGGTGGGGAACATTTAATCTAGCCAATTAGCTTCTGGCAAAAAGGGTTCAAGTGACCTCAGGCCAGGCCAGGCCAGTCAACAGAAGGCCACTGTAGGAATAAAGGACCCTAGTGTTGTGGAGATTAGATAGGAGCACTCAGGAATAAAGATGGATGCCCCCGAAGAGCTGAAATTCTAAACACACTTTCTAAGGGACTAAGCCCCATAGAACTCAATAGGACTTAGTTCTCAGTAGATATGGTTTAGATTGTGTTGTTGGTAAGGCTTGACAAGGGATCCTCTTCAAAGATATCCATATCCAAGTAGGGTTGGCAACCCCCTGCCTGGAATGCCCTACCCCTACCTTTTAACATGCAAATTTCTTTACAGATTTGACCCTTCACTTCAGAAGGAGGTCTGAGTAATGAGTACGAAGATTCTCTACCCTTTTCTGTCTCCCCTGCAGGCTGCTATAAACTCACTTTATCAGCCAACCCAATTCCAGTGAATATAATTGACAGAGAAAAAGCACACATGATTTGGTCTACCTTCATAGGCAGTAGCTTAGGAACAACACCATATGCAGCCACGCTGCCCAGTATGTGAATTCTGTTTTACCACTACTGGACAAGAAATAAGCAACAAGGTGCATCATCAGTGGGTTTAAGAAGGTTGAGCAGAACGCATGGAACCACTGTTGTTGCTTCGATAAATGAAAGGGAGTGAGGATAAAGGTAAATGAAATGCAAATAGAAAAAGAAGAACAAAAGACTGATGATTTCTTAAATGCAATACCATACCAACCACAACAAGATTCCTATGAGTAAGGCAGAAAACTAAACATCTCACAACCAGTCAGGATTCCTAACCGAAAACCAAAAATATGATAAATGAAGAAATATTTGTATAAGCATGCATATCAAATATATTTATTATTTACACAACCTGTAAATATATTTATAGTGCAATCCTACCTTTATTTATTCAGAAGCAAGTCCCAATGTATTCAGCAGGGACAGAACTGCAACCTCAAGTGATAAGCAACTTTATTCACGCAACCCAAAATTCAGAAACATGCCACTTTATGCCGTTTTGCAACTGTTTATACTTGTTTTATGGTTATTGGATTTTAAAGGGATATATTTCTTATTGTGAGCTGCCTTGGTTTCTAGACTGCAACCCTACCTCACAGGGTTGTTAGAAAGATTCATATATATATACACACAGGGCTTTTTCAATTCTGGTCCCCACCCTGTGGAACTCCCTCCCAAATGATCTCCGCCATGCCCCTTCTATGATGAGCTTCTGCCGGGCCTTGAAGACCTGGCTCCTCAGGCAGGCTTTTGGGGTGGGCTAGATTTTATTATCATTGTTTTCAGATTTTTAATGTCTAATGTATTTGTATGTCTATTTTGTACATCACACAGAGTGGCTGGATAACCAGCCAGATGGGCGACTAATAAATTCAATAAATAAATAAATAAATAAAATTGGTATTGTAACAGTATATACACCCCATATAATAGTTTATTGTCAAAACCAGTTGATTATTGCAGAACATTAAAAAAATAAAATCAGTATTAGTTTCCAACATAATAAAAACAGTGATACCTAAGTAAGCCCTGCCTAATTGCTTTAAAAATAGGATTGGAGGGGCAGAGAAATATATACAACACAAACACAATTCTTTCCTATGTTCACTCAAAAATCCCATCAATTTGCAGAACAATCCTAACCATGTCTACTCAAAAGGAAGTCCTATTGAATTCAATGGGGTTTACTCTGGGTATGTTTACTCTGAAAAATCAAGTTTAGATTTTATTATTATTATTATTATTATTATTGTTGTTGTTGTTGTTGTTGTTGTTGTTTTTATTATTGTTTTTGTTATTGTTTTTGTTATTATTGTTAATAATAATAATAATAATAATAATAATAATAATAATAATAATAATAATAATAATAATAATAATAATAATAATAATAATAATAATAATAATAATGCATTTATATACCACCCCATAGCCAAAGCTCTCTGGGCAGTTTACAACAATTAAAAACATTAAAAACAAGTATACATATTTAAACCATTAAAACCCATAAAAACAGATAAGCAAGTTAAAAACACATGTTATTCAAATGCTGTTAAAATGCCTGGGAGAAGAGAAAACAGCGTTAAAGCTTCAGAAGTTTGCAAAACACTGCCCTCTTCAAAATTTAAATCTGTCTGACTCCCACACAAAGGAGAGAAAAAGACTGAAAGCTTACTTATTCAATCTGTGAGATGTTCAGAAAAGCAGGAAAAAGCACGTTTCTGAGCCTTGGGCCAGTCACTGCCTCTCAGCCTCAGAGGGAGGCAATGGTGAACCCCCTCTGAATACCTCTTACCATGAAAATGCTGTTCATAGGGTGGCCATAAGTCAGAATCTACTTGAAGACAGACAATTCAATTTGACTGTACATTTTTGTCTTTATCATTCCTTGTCAATCACAACCCTGATTTCTTATTGGCTAAAAACCTGAAAGGGCAGGGATTAGAGCAGAACTTAGAGCAACCAAGAAGTTGTGGGGGGAATGACGTTTTGGTGTGTATCTCTGGAACCAGACCACCCAGAAACTTAATTTTTTTAAAAAATGAAAGCTGAAAATCCGGAGATTAAGGTGAGTCAGTCAGAAAGCCAGAGGGGACCCCCAGAAACCAGAGTCTCAGGCTGAAAAACAGAGATCTGGCAACCTTACACAGGACCTCCACTTGCCTGGAGATTGGACTGAATTCCCAGGAGACCCTGGGAGGACCCTCAAGACCCAGAATCTCTGAGTAAAATCCGGAGACCTGGGAATGTTAGAATGAATGTATCTACATAGTGTAACATTTTGGGTTTATTTTGTTGGTTATGTTTATATTTTATTTTGAAAATAAAATTTAATTTTTTTTTTTAAAAAAAATGGATGCAAACAAACTTTAGTCCCTTTTTACATCCTGCGTCCCTGAAAAATCACAGATTGGGGGTAGTACGTTTCATAACTTCTCAAAGCTTTTGCAAAAAGTACTTACCCTTTTTGACTTGGCCTGAGTGCTTATACAAAACTCTGTATCTAAATGCTTGTGCTTAGAAAGGGTAATACATTATACATTCATGTATCAAAAGGTTCCAGTGAAGTAATGTTTTTAAGCCACAGTGGCAGGTTCCCCATTTATAGTTGCAACTTTGCAGACATTGTAGCACATGCATAAACACTCTTACCACCATCAGAGACCTTGAGGCCTTTATTGCTATATATACCATTGCCAGTAAATGTCATCATTTCTCACATCTGGCACGTACTGCTATGTGCTGTGTTCCTGTTTTTCAAATGCAAGGTTAGAAAGAAATGACAAAAGAAATAAGTTAAGAAATACTACTAATTGAAAGTGAGACCTATGGCAAACGGGACAATGGGAAGCTGGTGATGGGAAGCTGAAGGCATCTTTTCCAATTCTTTTGAATTAATAGCTTTGATAAATTCTGTTTTACAGAATTTAGGTCTCTCTTATGTAAAGCACTTAGAGGGTTTTTTTATTAAGTGGTATATCGATCTTGTCAAATAATAATAATAGGATGGTGATGATGATCACTAGCCTCTGCAGATCTTTCTAATAACAATTTGAATTTATTTACATTTATTAACATATGCACCATATGTCAGTGGTTCCCAACCTTTATGAGTATGGGACCCCCTTTATAACCTCAAAAAGTTTTGCAACCTCCCACATGCTAATTGTTGTAATTGTAGTCTCTGTTAATTGAAAAAAAAATAATGAAGTGTTAACTAAAGTCACTTTTTATTCATCACAAAAATAAATATGATGATGATATTTATTACCTGCCCCTCACCAGAAGGTCCCAAGGCAGGTTACAGCAATATAAACAATTTTAAATAAATTTTGAAGGAAATGAAAGGAAGGAGGTAAAAGTAAACCACCCAGAGTGGTAAACAGAGCCTGGTTGATAGACAGAATGTCAACAGGTGAAGCTTTCCCTATAATTGTATTTCCATACTAGAAAAGGCTTAATTTAATTTCTGTTTAATTTCTGCCTGCCACACAGCTGTTGAAGGCATGAGAGATGTGGTCTCTCCCAATGCCAACCCTAAACCATACAAAGAACTCAAGCTAAGAGTAAAAACAGCAAAAATTGGGCAACTCAACATATTTTAAAATACATTGAGCAAGTGTAATTTCACATTTTTTAAAACTTACTTTACCAGTCATTTTTTTGCTCACTTACTGCCTTGGGTCAGCCACTAAGGCTGCAATCCAATACACACTTACCTGGGAGTGAGTCCCATTGAACCTGACAGAGCTTACTTCTGAGTATTGGATTGTAGCCTAACTTTCAGCCTTACGTACCTCATATGGCTGTTGTTCCACTGAATTCTATAAGACTTACTTCTGAGTAGATCTGGTTAGGATTGCAGCCTAAGTTCTTGTAATATGGACATAAATTTTTACTTCCTGCAACCAGAATGTTGCATCTTTGTACTATAAAACCCCATGCCCCCCCCCTGCAAAAGTAATGCAGCTTCAAAGCTTTAACAGAATCTTAGTCTGGTCTGATTACTGGTCTTACTTCTGAGTAGACATGTATACATTGTACTAACTAAACTGTGAATTTTTAATGAGTGCCCAGATGTGCATTCTTGGGGAGACACTCCAGGACTCCATCCTGTTACTTTTTTGGCAGATGGCCCCCTCCTGGGGTCCCTCTGCCTCTAAGCCAGAACCGATCAGCTTGATAGATCTTCCCTCACTGCCACTGACAAAAAAAGGGGGGGGATGCTAGAACTTAAATATGCCCAGCTAGTCCCTTCTCTTGATGCACTTGCTCGAGAGCTGTGCTGCTCTGTGTGGCAGAAACTGACTGAAGAAAGGAAGGGGAGGTGGAAGCAGCTGTGTGCTCATGCAGTGCAGGGTTGCAATTTGATGATGCACAGCCCAGCCATTAATTAATTTTTTTAATTAATAAATACTTATCTTGGCTCTCTGTGACCCCCTGGGATGACTTCACAGCCCCCCTGGGGGTCCTGACCCCCAGACTGGGAACCACTGATCTAAATGAATCAGCAGGTGAAGCTTTTCATGGCATGGAAGTAAACACCTATGGATGAAACTGTTGTTAAAGGCACAGGAACAGGATTCAATAAAAAAAAGTTAGCAACCCTACTGACATAGTCCTTTGAAGAACTCACATCCTGGCAATGCTAACCATAATCTCATAAATCTCCTATAAAGCTATAGCTGAGTTGCAAACTATAGAACTAAAAGTTTTGTCAGTCTTTCTGGTCTCTTGAGTGGAAGTTGATAAAAATCAGCTGAGCAGAGACAATCATTTTTCAAACTGCAGCCTCAGAGCTAGGAGAAGAACAGGGCAGGGTGGCATGAGACGGAGGAAGAAGAGATATCTTCAGCCTCTAAGCCTCTAAACCTAGCAGCAGATAGCACACCAATTCTATGCCTTCAAGGAAACACAGTATTTCAAGACACTTTAGGATCTAATTTTAGCGTAAGCTACAATAATGAAGTTCCATCATAATCTTCTTCGGGGCATAAAAGGGGAGAGTACTTTAACCCAGACAACATCCTACAGTACCTGTCTAGTTAACAAGGCATTTTAATGGCATTTACCAAGTCATTTTAATGGCATTTCTAGTCATTGACTCTCTGATTTGCTAGAAGCTTGAGATATAATACCCTAGGATACTATCTCTAGAGCATCATGAAGAGACAAGTGCAAAGTAAACTAATAGAAACAAGTATATGAAATAGCTTTATTATGCAAATAAATTAATTCCTTTGAAAACTGAGCTGTAGTTTTATTTCTCACAATTGACATAAGGTATTTTATTATTTTTATTTAGAACATTTTATATCCCACCCCTCATCAGTGATCTCTGGGCACCGAACAATAACATTCCATAAAATCACATAATGCATAAAACATAATGCAAAACCAAACCAAAACGGAAACAGAAACTGAAGCTATCTCCAATGGCAGGGCACTATTGTATCTGAATGGCCATAGCTCAGTGATAGAGCATGTGCTTGCATGCAAAAGGTTCCAGGTTTGATCCATGGCATCTCCAGGTAGGGCTGGGAGAAACCCCTACGTGAAACTGGAGAGCCTCTGTCAGTGTAGACACTACTGAGCTAAATGGACAAATGGTCTGATTTAGTATAAGGCAGCTGCTATATTCCTGTATTCAAAGACCTGCATCAAAGCCAGTTGTGTATGCACTGACCAGTTTTGATGCAGGAGAGAGTTCCAAAGATGAGGTGTCACCATGAAGGCTGCTAATGAATGACAATGGAACAGTGACATGTTAGCTCTATTCTCTAGTCTCAGGGTGACTATACTGGGAAAGGAAGAGTCATTTTCTCTTAAGGCCTCTGAAGTTGTGCAACATGCAGAGGTAGATTTTCAGGCCATCTGTCCTACTTTACAGAGGACAGTCTTCTATTTGAAGAGCTGCCAATTCAAGTGCAGTTAAAAGATAAAAAAATGTAGGAAGGATGCACAGGGTGTGGTTCCCATTTATTCACTATATCAAAGAAATGAATCAAAGCCTACCAACCACACATGCTCATTTATGGAGAGATAATATTGGACATTGATTTGACGGTGTTTGGAAATCCTAAATGTTTAATGCTTGTCCAGAATGTTCTTACCTGATACCACGTTTGTACCCCTCATGTTATGTATGTTTAATTATTTTAATACCACAAAGTAAATAAAAATAAATTGAAAAAAGAAGAAGGATGCATAGGGGCCGTGAAGCTGCAGACTGAGCAGGCACACAGATCACCTGGTCACAGTCTTCCCCTCTAGGGCATTTTATTTCTATTAATGTTATAGTAGTTATTTCTAAATGCGAATTTAGACACATAAATTAGTATATGAAAATGTTATGCAATTCTCTTTTGGGTAAGGGTGGGGAACAGGATCCCCTTTGGCAGGTAAGCCACTTTTACAGGTGGGCAGGGCTATCCTGTCAATCACATGATATCACCATAACAGGTTACTCAGTTTTAAAGGTAAGAATTGGGTACACATTCTAAATGTGCTCCTGATTCTTCCTTTCTTCCATTGGAGGCATAGCTTGAGTACAAGCTCTGCTTGCAAAGGAAGAATTGGGAACACACTTAGAGTTAGGGTTGCCAGGTTCAGGGCCCGAGACTGATCCTGTATCTTTAGGAGAAGAGAGAGTCAGCCAAGTGCAGGTGTTCTTGCAAGCCTGTAATGGGAAAAATTACAAGGTGGAATCCTCCCTTCCCCCTGCACAATTTTTAAAGATACAGAAGACCTCTTAGTCGCCAGGCCCAGCCTCCAAGAGGTCTTCTGTATCTCTAAAAGTTGTGCAGGGGGAAGGGAGAATTCCACCTTGTGGTTTTTCCAATTACAGGGTTGCAAGAACCCCTGCACTTGGCTGACTTTGTCTTCTCCTAAAGATACAGGATCAGTCTCAGGCCCTGAACCTGGCAACCCTACTTAGAGTGCATCCCCAATTCTTCTTCCTTTTAGCAATGGCTTGAACTTTCCAGTGCCTGATATCATATGTGTTATCAGGTCCAGGAAAGGTAGGTGTGGTTTGCCCCAAATAACCTGGCAGGCCATCTTCTGAGCCTGGCAGACCTAATTAGGCCCACAGGCTAGAAGTTCCCCACCACTGGCTTAGGGAACAGGATATGCAGAGAGACATGATGACTTGGCAGTTGCTAGATTGGAGAAACATGCAAATGTCATCAAATTACTTTTCCAAAGTGTTCTGATCCCTTCCCCATCCTCAGCTTGTCAACAACTGCTTGAAATCTCTTCCATAAGAGCAATAGCCTTGATCAGCACAGTCCCTATGAAACTCCTACCCCAATACATTCATACTAAGTGGGTGTTACACATTAGAAAATCACTTATAAAAGGGGAGTGGAGTGAAAGAGAATCACAAATGTGGACTTTTTTTTAAAAAAAAAAGTATCCATGCATATTCATTTATTGGTATCCCAGTTATTATAACTAGTGAGATTCTGTCTGTGATGATGATGCCAGGGAAGCATTTTCCATATAATTGCCATTTCTTTTGCTTTAGTCTACTATTAAGGCCGTTTAAGCAAAGTCACTTAAAGAGCTCCCTCACTCTTTTTAACCACATCTGCTGAATTAAATTCCATGCACTGACAGTGAAGCTTTCAAAAGCTCAGAATCAATTCTTCAATCACTCCACATTCTTAGCTGTGATTAAAAACATGTGTCCCCTAATTAAGCTAACGAGAAATTGTTAATTGGCACAAAGCCCCCTTCTGTGCATGCTTGTTAATGTCACCGTCAGTTTGACAGGAGAAGGAATTTAAATGAAGGGCAGGCAATTCTTAACAGACTTCAGAAGTGGATGGTTGCATGCTAGCTTTGTCTGCAAAGAGATAGCCATCAATTTAGGGGTAAAAGGATGGTGGGAGACAGGGGCATTCCTCATACACCCAAGGTCAAGAGGAAGTAAATAGAACAGTATGGTGATAACTATCACTTCAGCTATGTTTCTTCATTGAACCCATTGCATTTGACTTTATTTTCAAGCTTCTTCCTGATTTGCATCATAAGCAACTACAAACATACATAATCGGGACTGACAAATAGTTCAGTGTCTATGCAGAAAATTTACTACTACTACTACTACTACTACTACTACTACTACTACTACTACTGTACTAACTTGAATCCTCTCTACTTTCAGGATAAACTCTGTAGCTATGAATGTTTCAGCCTTTGAGAAGTCAGCACAGAATGTGATTATAAGTTGCCACTGCAATTCACCACTTTCACACAGTCTTTCTATTTTCCCTCTTCCTTCCAGCTGTGATTTAATAGCAGCTATCACTAAAAGCTAAAATGATGAAACTTAGGTTATCATACTTTGGACACATAATGAGAAGACATGATTCACTAGAAAAGACAATAATGCTGGGAAAAACAGAAGGGGGTAGAAAAAGAGGAAGGCCAAGATGGATTGATTCCATAAAGGAAGCCACAGACCTGAACTTACAAGATCTGAACAGGGTGGTTTACAACAGATGCAATTGGAGGTTGCTGATTCATAGGGTCACTATAAATCGTAATTGACATGAAGGCACATAACAACAAAGGGAGTGGAGATTCAAGATCTATTCCTCTGAACAAAGGTTAAAATTACTAGAATATTTAGTTAACAGGGATGGACAGGTTCATCATGGAAAATGTGACGACCTGTTTATACACTGTTTGCAATTATTACCCATTCTAAATTGCACCAGAATTGCATTATTCTGTGTGTATGTTGCCCACACCTTCTGTGCATCTTAAGATAGTAACTGTTGGTATAACTAGGTATACTAGCACAAAATATATGGGATGATCAGTGTGACACCTCTGTTTGTATATTCAGCAAGTCCACTTCCTGTCCCTCCTGAATCTCTCTTCACCTCTTACTGTTTTTACTCTTACCATTATGTTCAAGACTATGTTGTAGCTGGGGGAAAGTGGGGAGGTGGTTGCTTCAGTAACATTTTGATGCATCTTCCTGATTCCTAGCTCTATTTTAAGATATGGGTAGGAGATAGTAATGGGCAGCAGCAGTTCCATTTAAGCAGGGGTCCCAAGTACGTTCCCCTAGCAATGCATTTTTTAGAGAGAAATGATGGGCAATCCACTGGAAAGAGAACCAAGGAAGAATTTAGAAATAAAAATTAAGAAGAATTAAAGATGTATATCTCCATGGCTCTGAGTAGGGGCTTTTTAAAACCTGTACATTATTTCATAAGAAAAACTGTCTCCTTTCTTCAAGATACTGAAACACAATAGGCAATATATGCTAGTAAATGTTTAAATGTAATAAATTTGTTTTTAATGTTTTTAGTTACTATAAACCGCCAGAGAGCTTCGGCTATGGGGCGGTATATAAATACAATAAATAATAATAATAATAATAATAATAATAATAATAATAATAATAATAATAATAATAATAAACAAGTTTCTGTTAGGAGATCCACAGCTTCAAAAGATCCAGTTACAAGTGCAGCTGATAAATGTTGGTTGAGTACTTTTTTCTTGCATACAGTATTTTTCTAAGGCTGTTGTCATGCTGAAGTTCATAGTGCCAGTGTGAAGACAGCCTTCTAAATGCCACAGGGCCATGGCAGTGGTGGTGGGCAAGGTGGGCAGAGGTAGCAGCCAGTTGGCCTAGGCAAACTACAGAGGGCAGCTCCTCAGCAACCATCCTGCTCTGCCACCACCAGCCACCTCACTAACAGCACTGTTTCAGACTCAGTGGTGGAGGGCAAGGAGGAGGAAAGTGGTGGGAAAGCAGGATGGTTGCTGAGGAACTGCCCCAGCCAGTCCTAGGTGTTCCTGTGTGGCTCTCCTTGGCCAGCTGTCCCCCTCCTCTACTCCCCTCCTTGAGGGAGAAGGTCTAAAGGGGGATGAGGAGGCTTGGTGACCTGTGGAGGGGGGAAAGAGGCTTGGTCACTTGTAGAGAGGGGAAGAGGTGGTTTAATGACCTGTAGAGAGGGGGAGGAAGCTTGGCCAGGTCTAAGGGGAGGGGAAGTTTGGCAAGGCCTGGAAGCAGTGGGGGGCTTGGGTATGGGGGTGAGTGGGTGTTTCTTTGTACCTCCATCATGGGAGAAGTGGGGAAGGATCATTAAAGGCTTTTGACAAGCTCTAAGGTGAGAGGTGGTGGTTTGGAGGAGCTCTAAGGGGAAGGGTAGTTTGGGTGAGGGGGTTAGGTCACAGGGTGGGCAAGTGAAGTTAAGTGAGTAGGTAGCACCCCTAGTATACATATTAACCAGAGATACAGCTGTTCCTGATGAATAATCATGTGTGGTCTAAACTACTGGGTATGGGGAGCCCCCACTTCTTTTTAAATGGTGCCATATATAGGGAAAGGGTCAGGTATGAGAATAGGATTATGCCCATCATCTACTCCTTAGGGCAGCTTTACCCAATCTGTCTCTTTTGAGATGTTTTGGACTATGACTCCTATCAGTGCCAGCCATCAAGTTCTGGTAACTCCCCTGGTATAGCACACTCTGTCTTCAGATTCACATGGGTCTCTCTGATGTGACAAACACCAGAATTTTTCCATACATATGCTCAAAAGAAAGGGTTGACAAGCCAAAATTATGGAAAAAAGTCAACTTGTTTTGGATATGAATGTGTGTATGTGAATATATATGTTGTTGAGAACAGCACTATGTTATCAAACCCATGCCGCAAAGCAGAAACATCCTCATATACATACTGGCCCCTCACCCCCCAAAGAGTCTGGCTACTTTGACAGACATACTAAAAGCTATCAAAGCTACATGAAAGATACAGAGGTGAGCTAACTGTAAAACTGTAAGCCTGTACAGATTAGAAACACTATTGGTGGCAATAGCAGCAGGCCACACGGGCATCACAAGTCTTTGTCGATCAGTAAATTGCTTAGCTGTTTTGTGCAAGATTGGTGAGAAGGGGTGATGGGGAATGACAGCTACACAGTGCTCAGGGCAATGATAAATTTCCCACTGCAGGAAGCAGGGAAGCACAGACACCACTGACTTCTTCTTTTTTTAAAAAAACTGAATACATTTTCATTGGGGGTGAAATTGCAGAGTGAATGTCACTGAGAAAAATGACTGGGATTTTCAAACAAAGGCAGCTAGACATCCACTTAAATTTCAGCTGGAACTTCCCCATCCCTCCCCTCCTTGTCTAGAAAAAATGAGTTTTTTTCACAAAATGTTCATCACTTCAACAACTTTGGTTAGATTAGAAATGCTCCAAAATAATAAAATAAATTTGTAAATTTGTATCAATATTTTATCTGACAATGGCTAATAACAACTCATGTTTTTGATAACATTAGGATTTCTGATTGTTTCTCCCCTCCTCTTTTTTTCCCTTCAAGGTGTGGCTGCCATATCTAGTAACACCACTGAAATTAACACTTTTTAATCTATTGTCCCTCCTCACAAGATAGTTTGACTTTGGGAATCCCTGTTTCAAATTACCATTTTCTCCCAGACATGCACACACAGACAAACAGACACACACTCCAGACAGCAACAGAAAGCATGAATGTTTGCCAAAAGTATTTCATTGTAAAGTTGTTCTTTGTTATCTAAGCCTTTTTGCCATTTTTTTCAAGCCATGTCTATAGTAACACAAAGAGCAGGCAGATTGGTCTCATTGTTTTGCAAATTGTGTTGAACCAATTGTCTTTTATTGAGAAACATGCTGTTTTTAAATCCACAAATGTGCACATAATCTGTCCATTAAAAGAGAATTGTGTACATTTTCCAAACAATATACAATGGGTGATATTCAATGCTAGTGCTACCAGGGTCCACGGAGTGGTCAATGCCTCACTTCAGGAGGGAGTTATGCCCACTGCCTTGAAAGAGGTGATGGTATGACCTCTCTTGAAGAGGTCCTCCCTGGATCCAGAGATTTTAGGAGACTACTGCCCAGTCTCTAATATTTCCTTCCTGGGTAAGGTGATGGAGGGGATGGTGGTTGGCCAACTGCAGGCATGCCTGGAGGAAGCAGATTATCTAGATCCATTCCAGCCTGGCTTCTGGCCCAGTTTCAACACAGAAACAGCCCTGGTGGCCCTGATTGATGACATTTATCAGGAGAGAGACAGGGTCAATGTGACCCTGTTGGTTCTCTTTGATGTCTCAGTGGCTTTTGACGTCATTGACCATGATGTCCTTCTGGAATGACTGAAGGAGGTGGGTGTTGGAGGTACCACTACCAAAAAGTAGTACTGGGAGATTATAGGTCAGCTCCATGGGGTCTCAACAGGGTCCATTCTATCTCCTATGCTATTTAACAGCTGTATGAAACTGTTGGAAGCTGTCATCCAGGGATTTGGAGCATGGTGTCATTCATATGCTGATGACATACAGCTCTGCCTCTCTGTTCCATCCTAATCAGGAGAGACTCTAACGGTATTGGACAGGTGTCTGGAGGCAGTGACAGGCTGGTTGGAGGCCAAGAAAATGAGGCTCAATCATGATAACACAGAGGTGCTGTGGGTTGGTGGTTCCTGTGTCTGGGAATTAGGTGTATGGCCTCTTCTGGCAGAGGTTGTACTCCCCTTGAAGGAACAGGTTTGTAGTCTGGGCTTTTGATGGCTGTAGAAGACTGTTTCTTACAACATGAAGATCACTGATGAAAAAATGTTTTTAGATGTCTTTTGGAATGTTTTTAACTGTCTTTTAGAATGTTTTGATTGTGTTTTGGAATGTTTTAAACCATTTTAGTATGGTTTTTTTTGCTTGTTTAATTGCTTTGTTTATGTTTGCTGCCTGTAATGTTCCTCCCCTGGCACCACCTCTCAGGCTCCCACCCATGGCTACCAGCAGGGAGAAACATAGTATTTATTTTTCCTTTAGCTCACCCTAGCACAGATCTCACAAGATCCCACTTCTAGGCAGCACCACCAGTCACTCCCTGTAAATAATACTGCCAGAGACTTTGCCTTAGTCTCCCTATGGCTTGTTACTTTGTGTCTGGGTGCCCTTGCTGTCCACAACCCCCTTGTATTTTTGTCTATAAAGCATACAATCCTGGGTTGCTCTGGATACTTAACGATGTTACAATATCTCCACTGCTGCCACCATATATTTGATACTGTTTACCTCCAGCCTTGGTAATTACCCTGCCCTCCCTTCTGGCCTGTATATCCCCAGCCAAGGATCAGGCTTTTGGTAAACCAACAAAAGTATTTATTTGATAACACCAGGAAATAACAAGATTACTTTAGGAATGTTCAACAAGTGTATGGTTTCATATAGTGTCACTCTTTATGTTTCCAGTCTTATATATTCTGTCTAAATGCCAGCCAAATATAATCCAACCCACAACCAACTCCAATCCACACTCCACAACCAACCGCCCACCACTCCCCCACCACAACAGAACACTGAACCAACTGTCATACTCTCATATATACCTTCAGCCACTCAAGTGCTCAACCAATCATCATGCAGCATTCTCCAGCATTCAAGCCCATGTACTCCCCCCTCATTCAGTCACTACCATATATCGCCTAATAAACCCGCACTTACCATATTTACAGATATTAAAATACAAGGACATCACACTGCCCAGGGCTCCTTGGGGAGGAAAGACATGATATAAATTCAGTTAATAATAATAATAATCAGAATAAACCCACTGAAGTTAATAGACATGAATAAATTAGGTTCATTATTTCAACAGGTCTACTCTGAGTAGAATTTAGCTGACTAGAATCCATAATCTCCAACAAGCGTTGGGGAATGTGCATATCTTGACTGCATTTTGAACATTTCCCAGCCATTACGAATTATCTTTGTTCATAGAGATAATTCAGAGATAAAGTACTCCAAGCTGGATTTAGAAAGGGAAGAGACACCAGAGATCATATTGCAAACATACGTTGGATAATGGAATGGACCAAGGAATTTCAGAAGGAAATCACCTGTGCTTTATAGATTACAGCAAAGCCTTTGATTGTGTAGATCATGAAAAACTAAGGAATGCTTTAAAAGAAATGGGGGTGCCACAGCATCTGATTGTCCTGATGCGCAACCTATACTCTGGACAAGAGGCTACTGTAAGGACAGAATATGGAGAAACCAATTGGTTTCCCATTGGAAAGGGTGTGAGACAGGTGTATTTTATCATCCTATTTGTTTAATCTATATGCAGAACATATCATACAAAAAATAGGACTGGAGCAAGATGAAGGAGGTGTGAAAATTGGAGGGAGAAATATCAATAATTTAAGATATGCAGACGATACCATACTACTAGCAGAAAACAGTAATGATTTGAAACGAATGATGATGAAAGTTAAAGAGGGAAGCACAAAAGCAGGACTATAGCTGAACGTCAAGAAGACTACAGTAATGACAACAGAAGGCATATGTACCGTATATTCCGGCGTATAAGACAACTTTTTAACCCAGGAAAATCTTCTCAAAAGTTGGGGGTCGTCTTATACGCCCAGTCATCTTATACGCCGGAATATACGGTAACTTTAAAGTTGACAACGAGGACATTGAACTTGGCACAGTCCTTAACCAAAATGGAGACAATAATCAAGAAATCAGAAGAAGGCTAGGACTGGGGAGGGCAGCTATGAGAGAACTAGAAAAAGTCCTCAAATGCAAAGATGTATCACTGAACACCAAAGTCAGGATCATCCAGACCATGGTGTTCCCAATCTCTATGTATGGATTTGAAAGTTGGACAGTGAAAAAAGGCAGATAAGACAAAAATCAACTCCTTTGAAATGTGGTATTGGAGGATAGCTTTGCACATACCATGGACTGCAAAATATTAATTGGGTGTTAAACCAGAACTATCACTAGAAGCTAAAATGATGAAATTGAGGTTTGGGCACATACTTTGGACACATCATGAGAAGACATGGTTCACTAGAAAAGACAATAATGCTGAGGAAAACAGAAGGGAGTAGAAAAAGAGGAAGGCCAAGATGGATTGATTCCATAAAGGAAGCCACAGACCTGAAGTTACAAGATCTGAACAGGGTGGTTCATGACAGATGCTATTGGAGGTCACTGATTCATAGGGTCGCCATAAGTCGTAATCGACTTGCAAGCACATAACAACAACAACAACAACAACATGAATTATCTCCACCAGGCCTTGGGAAGTGTAAATCTCTGAAGTACATTTTGGTTCTTGCACTGAAGGCTTCTGTATGAGGATGTGGTCTTATTGCAACTGTATCTAGTAGTTTAGTTAGCCTTAATTAAATAGTTTAACTTGGCTTTCCAACTGTGTTCCATAGTTTGCTTGGAAGTTTCTAAGAGGATCCAGACATTATCAGTAATGGCAGACAAATGTCTCTGAAAGGCAGTTTGCACCCTACTACCAAACTTGTGATGCAACCTACAGCTGCAGGAGGGCAACTTGATGCAGAACCATACTGAAGTCATGCCAGGCTGGTGCTCTTCATGACCTTGCTCTATTTGTGTCCTGAAAAATGTTCCAGAATGTTCTGCAATGCATTGGGGTTCTATAGCAAATGTGGAAGGTTTCTACATGGAAAGAATCCCCTGAAGACAGAAAATCTGGAAACCATTGGATTCTCTCCTGTCCTGTAAGAGTTAGAGAGCACAGCAATCTGGTAGCCAGACAAGAACTTTATTGTCTCTGTCCAACAAGAAGAAAACAGACACTCCTGACAACTCCTGACAGAAAGCAGATTCAACTAAATTCAGAGTTACCTAGTAACTAAATAGGTAAATCCACTAGATAAATTCACTATCCACATAGTCTTTCTTCTTTAATATGTGATCGGGTCTGCTTAGTTCCTATGAAGTGCAGACATTTCCAAAGAGTAGACAAAGCCCTCTGTGACAATGTTAATTGGACAAGGAATATTGCTTTGGTTCCCACCCTTTTGCAATCAGCACAATCTAGCAGGCTATGAGGCCCCCAGCATTGTACTTGGGACTACTGGGGCACCGTCCCGTTTAGTGTACAAGTGTTTGCTTCTCTCTGTGAGCTGCCCCCAAGAGCCTTAGGCAAAAAAAGTCTCCTATTTCTGCTGAGGATAAGAAATAACACTCTTGATTGTTTTTGAACATTGCCTAATTTAAGTTTCTAAAAGATAAAGGCTTCCCTATTTTCACACCTCCTAGCTACACTGCATGGAAATCTTATGAAATCCTATTAATTAAGACAAACAAAAAGTCTCATAGAACCTAGAGCATTTTGTCATGCTTTAGAAGGGTGCCAGCAAGCCAGCCTGTAGCTCTCTTAGTAGGACGCTATTCTTAGAGACACTAAAGAGCTCATATATCTGGATGCTGGGGTGTCCTTGACACTGTTTAAAATGTAGTAGCCACCTGATTTAGGATGCACTGCTGGTGACATTCATTTCACATCATCCTGTTTTACAGTTCCTTTGAACATCTTCTAAATGATGCCATGTGCAAACAAGTGGCACATTTTATATGTCCAAAGTCTACTTTTGAAGGTAATTCCACACAATACAAAGCAAGGTAACTAGACAAAACATACAAATAAAAAGGCCCAAGAGGTTAGGGATAGGATATAAGTTCCTATATATGATTTTGAATCTCAAGCGTCCACAACAGATTTGAGCACAGATTTGCTACCATATAACCACCACAACAGTGTGGCTAACAAAAAGATTCCTCTCTGCCCCATCATGCTTTTCTTACCCACTCCTCCATTAGTCCTCTTATTTCAACATCTGCATTCTGATTGTAGCACGAATGTACTGGAAAGAAATGGGTAATTTCCACGTCACACATTATATTTTGCCATGAAGGGAAAGCAACCTCTATTTAAAAAGAGAGACAGCTGATCTCCTTATCAATCAACTTCCCAAACCTAGAAGGTTTTGCACATTACTCAAACTCCACAAAGCCGACAATCCTGGATGCCCCACTGTGTCAGGTAATACTATATTGACTTAAACTTACAAAATATGGAACAAACTTTCCCATCATATAATAAGGACACTAATTTCTTGCTCAGAATTGAGACTTTGAATAAGCAATATGACAAGAGTACTAGTTACATTTGATGTCACATCTCTTTACTCAATGTACCACGTAATGATGGGATTCAGGTCTTAAGTAAATTCCTTAACACCAGAATTTCTAAGGGTCCTCCCACAGAGGCTATAATGACTTTGGCTACTCAAGTCCTTTCTTGTAATAACTTAACATTCCATGAAGAACACTCCCTACAGTACAGGGATAGCCAACATGGTGACTTCCAGATATTGAACTCCAACTCCCATCATCCCTAACCATTGGCCATTCTAGCTGAGGTTGATGGGAGTTGGATTCAACAACATCTGGAAGATACCATGTTGACTACCTCTGACATACAACTACAAGGTACAGTTATTCACATGGCTCCATCTTCTGCAAACCTATTCATGGGAAAACTTCAATAATACATCTTGAAAGGGCCCACTGATAAATCACTAATATGGTGGTGGCATGCTGATTATATCTTTATTATTTAATCTTACTAATGGCAAAGATAATGTTTAGAACAATTTAAATATTATACCAGCTCTCTTTATCCCACAATCAAGTTTATATTCAACAGTACCATTGGAAATCCACAGTTCCTTGATGTCCTCCTCACCACCAGGAACAATAAAATAGTCATAATTTTCTATAACAAATCCAGTAATGCTCACATCTAGGGAACTAGAAATCTTACCATTCCCAAATGACTCAAAAGAAACATAATCTACAACTTGGCTCTCAGAATCGAATGCATATGTAACAACAAAGAAAATTGCCAAAGGGGAACCAACAAACTTAAAGAACACCTTCTGCACAGACATTATCCTCCACATATCAATAATTGCAACATCTGCTGATAAAAGAGAATAAGCAGAGGGTGGCTAGCATCCAAAAGAGAATTCAAAAAAGGGGTCAAAGACCAAGATGCTGGAAAATAGGAACTTTTAAATATTTGATAAAACCCAACGCGTTTCAGCCTGTTATCTACAGGCCTTCATCAGGGGCTATGATAAACCAAACAAACTGCCCATAATCAGCTATTGAGCCAATCCCAGAGAAAAAATCAGCAATATTTTGGATCAACTAAATTTTCCAGATGCTTTACTGTTTATGGCAACAGTATGCAGCAGTCAACTCTGAAGGTTATTAAAACAGAAATGATCGTGGGCATGTCTGTTTTCCCCAGGAAAGAAGTGGTGACCAGCCAAAGCTGGTTTAAAAAGCACCAGGTCCAGGGAAAATGCCCTTTTCATGGAAAGTGAGACATTGAAGTCATAAGCTTTGACTAGATCTTGATTTGGGCACCAGGAAAATATCTCATTCCTAAACCATGCTTCTTATGCTGCAGAGTACAATGCCAATGGCTCCATGGAACAAAACTACCCATCTTTATGATAAACACAGTCGTGAAGGCTTGCAATAAACTCAGGGGGGATAGTAGATGCAAGTTTCAGAAAACATTTTGTCCAGTTTATTTAAGGTAGTGACAATGTCAGATGAAAGTGAATCTGCAAGTGTATTGTGAGGCATGTTGTAACATTCTATTGCTTCTATTCCAGGGGGCTAAAGACAATGGAAAATTGGGTTGTATTCAATGTAGCATTAAACAGGTTCTGTCAGTGCAAGGATTTCTGCTCGTGCAACAGAACAATCTTCCTCTCTCCCTCCCCTGCCCACCCCTTAAATCTGTTTTGGGGATTCCCCCAACCCTCCAGAACAGATCTGGAGATGGCACAGGGTAAGAAGGGAAATCCGCTTGTGCTAGTGCTAATCCTTGCCTTAGTACAAAGATTTAGTTCAATACCACCCAATAAGCCTAGTCAGGCCTCAATAGTTCAATAGTTATATGGACAATTTGATACTTTTTTATTGTAATTGACTATAATTGCTCTTTCCATTCACCAACCCCCCTGCCACTTCCCCCATGTTTATCTCCTAGAGCTTCCCCTTCCTACCTCATGCAACTAAGCTCTATTTTCACCTTCCCAGCCCTATTCCTGAAGCCACTTCTCTCTTCTATTCTGTAGCCCCACTTTGCACCCTTGTTTTCACCTTCACCTCATGTCCATGCCTCCTCCTCCCACTCCTTTTGTGGAACTCTCCTTGCACACTGACGACCCCATGGTAACCTCCTGCATCTTCCTCCTCCCACATATTGCAACTGTGTACTGCTTTCAAGTCAATTCCGACTTATGGCAACCCTGTGAATAGGGTTTTCATGAGGCTGAGAGGCAGTGACTGGCCCAAGGTCACCCAGTGAGCTTCACGGCTATGTGGGGATTCGAACCCTGGTCTCCCAGGTCGTAGTCCAACACCTTAACTACTACACCACATGGGGAGTAATAGTTAAAATTTAATTCACCTTCTGCCCAAATACAAAGTCACAATCCCCTCCTATTCTGCAGCCCCTTTCATACCCCTCTCCTTTATCTTCATCCACATTCCTGTACCTCCTACTCCCTCCTCTATTTTTTTGCAATCATCCTTTGCTCTCCTGTTTTCACCTTCACACCCTTTCCCTCCTCTCGCCTCCTCCTCCCTTTTCACAACTGCTCTTGGGACACAGACCACCCCCATTTCCAGGCCTGTTCTCCTCTGTCCTATTCTGCAGCCCTCCTTTGCACACACACCCTGGTATCATCCTTCACCCCTACTTCTTCCCTTTCCTTTCCTCAGTTCCCCCTTACACACAGACCACCCCCATTTCCATGCCTCCTCTCTCCTACTAATCTGCAGTCCCCTTTGCACACTCACATGATATATGTTACTGTATCTTTAAGATGAAAAGAATTTTAACAGCAAGCCTGTCAGCTTGTTCAGTGGGAGGTTAAATTCAGTTGATGGATGCTGTACATATGTGAGTGTATGCTCGTTAATAAAATACCTGTTATAAATTACTACATTGAATGTGGACCTTCATGTCGAAGACAACACATGGCACCAGGAGTTAACTATATTGTGTGAAAGTACTATGGAATATTTGAGGGCTCCACATCATTTATCTCTCTCACATGAGGCAGCTAAGGAATGGAAGAGGGAGAAGTTTAAGTATAGCAAGAAAGGAGGGACACTGAAAGAGAAAAAGTTACTGTAAACAATGGCAGAGGTTTGGCAGGGACTGAGGAACACTGATAGTAAAACAGCACTATTAAACAGACTTGAGTAAAACAGGGATGAAGAAACACTGACAAGAAAATGGCAGTTTTAAATAACAGAAGATGTTTCAGTAAAGCAAGGATTGAGGGATGCTGAGAGGAAAATGGCAGTTTTAAACAGCTGCAGAGTAAAGCAAAGATAGAGGGATGCTGAGAGGAAAATGGTTTTAAACAATGGCAGCAAGCAGGGATATTTTATTTATTTATTTAATTAATTTAAAAGGAGCCCATGGTAGACGTTGAGAATAAAAAAGTTGCAGTTTAACACTAGGTTTGAGTACAGCAAGAAGGGGCTTAGGAAAAGCTCTGTTGTGTTAGCTTCTATGTTGTGCCCATCTCTGCTATTTCTCCTTGTTCCTGAATGTTCCTTCTTTCCCAATCTATTCAGACCTCTCTTGTTGTTTTAAACCATCCCTTCTCCCCTGTCATTGTCCCTCCATTCTTGTTCCCATGCCATGGCCACTATTGTTGTGCAACCTGCCTTCTCTTTTGCAAATCCAGGATTGTGATGAGGCACCACAAATCCTTCAATGGGGACTGCATGATGCCACTCTTACACTTGTTTTGTATGCAAGAAATCAGAATAGCCCAGAGATTCATAGACCAAGAGCAGGGAACCATGATGATTAAACTTTTTTTTTTCACCTCTTGGTGGGCAGCCATATTCTAGAGCAGCATTTAATTTGCTACAGCTCAGGAGAACAAGTAGGTCTAGATATATGGTGCTGCCTTACTTTTAAACAATTGCTCTACCTGATCTGACTAGAACCAGTTTTCTGACATCTCAGGCAGATATCTTGCTTTTAGGCCAGCTGAGAGCCTTTGAAATGGATGGACCCTGGGACTGTCTACATAAGCTATATGGCTGCTGTAAAGAAAGTGACATGCAAGTCTAGACAAGTGGAGGCAGAGCCATTCAGCTGTGCCAAATGTGCCATTTTAACTTTCTAATAATAATAATAAATAATAATAATAAATGCATTATACCTTTCTACAGCATACATAAAATTGACAGAGTACAACATAAAAGGACAGTCTAAAAACAGAGATAAACTAGCAAGCAAAATAGCAGTTTTAAAAGCAGAATTACACCAGAGAAAATTGGGAGCCTGTGGGAAGTGCACTTTCTTCCCCACCTTTGGCTCTTGTTTCTCCTGCCAGCCTTAACTAGGGTTTCCTCTTAACCAAGATTCTGAGGCCACTTCCATAGTTAAAAAGGAACCTCATTAGTCACAACTAAGGGCAGTTCGGCAATGGAACCGACTGCCTAGGGAGGTGGTGGGATCCCCTTTGCTGGATGTCTTCAAGCAAAGGCTGGACAGCTATCTGCGGGAGATGCTGTAGCTGTGGATTTCCTGCTGTGAGCAGGGGATTGGACTCGATGGCCTACAAGGCCCCTTCCAACTCTATGATTCTATGATTCTAACTAGGAGTGTTGGTAATGCTAACATAACATGAAACCAGAGTTAGGGCACAGCAGCGATGGGCAGGGGATTCTTGAGGAAGAGAGGAAGGGAACTCTACAGAACTGTATCATTTAAAATGTTATTAGCTCCTTAAGCCTGTTCCAAATGTACATTGTTTCTATCAGTAGCACACTGGCAAATTCAGAAGTGCAGGGTCCCTTCATGATAGTCATGCCACACAACCCTCACAGCCATGCCTCCTTTTCCACTTTCCCTCATCTCCCTTGCTCTCCCTGTTGTCACGCAAGCCTGGCTCATGCATAGGGATCTGGTTGGGATCCTGCTTCCAAAAAAGTAACGGGTCTATGACCCCTCATGTCCCAGGACAACTACACCCCTGGTTTCTATTGCATGGCAAGGTATCAGCACTATCTCTATCCCCAGCACTATCACTGCAGGTTGGTCACAATGCCAGCTCACTAATCCATGATGAGCAGCATGCCCCAAAATCAGAATGCAGGCAAAGACCAACATTGGGCAACCTTGTCTGTAGTATCCAGATAGATAGAAGAACATACCCAAACAGGGAGAGAGAGAGACTGGAGAACTGCTCTCCCCAAATATTACCAGAGCAAATTTGAAAAAGCATGTCTGGAATTAGGACAGAATGGAAGTAGGTCACTGTTAGTTTTAGAGAACAAAGATGACTTTTGGTACACAAGGGGGGAAATAATAAAGTGGGACTGTGTGTGTGAAAGCTGGTGATGCAACCCTTGGGTGTGTGCAGTATCAGAGAGAAAGGTGCTATGCTTAGGACTATAAAAGTGTACCTGTAAACTATAGTGAATATTATAGTGAAACTATAGTGAATAGAGTAAAAAGTCTCACCAAAAATTAACAAATTTGTTATAGCATACCATGTTGTGGACCACAGTCAGATGCATGAAAAGCAGTCCTGAGTGAAATGAGAAACAGGGGTTGTGGAATACCCTCCCCAGGCATATCTGTCTGACCCTCTTTGCTGCTTGCTTAATGGCGAGTAACAAAAATTTGTTCACATGGCCACTATTAGACAAATTGCAATGCCTGATAACAGTCTTTAACATACAAATGTTTCATTTTAGTCATTCTTGCTAACTATATTTAAGCCAGGAGTGTGAACCCTTTTTTTTTCCTGTCAAGGGCTGCATTCCCTCAGGTAGTAAACTGTCAGAGGCCATATGCCAGAGGTGGGTGGGAGCAAAGCCAGTAGTGAGCAGGGCCAGAGCAAAAAGTGAGCAGCAGCCCAAAGTGAGCAGGACATCTCCTTTTACCTCTTTTGTTCTGGCACCCCCTATTGCTGCCCTGGGCTCCTGCTGGAAGGAAAGGTGGGATATAAATCAAATAATAATGAATAAATATTCTCCCTCTCTCTGTGTATGTGTGTGTGTGTGTGTGCGTGTGTGCGTGCATGTGTGCGTGCATATGTGCGTGTAAGAGAAAGAGCTCTTCTTTTTCCATATTTTCTCCTCTTTACGACTAGCATGAAAGTAGGCTGAAGACCACATGAAATTAGGCTAGGGGACCATTTGTACCTGGTTTAAGGAAACTGCAGTATTACCAGTTTGGATGTCACAGAGAATTGTGGTTTGTTTAAAACCAGAAATTTCATCTGGCATGCCGAAGAGGAGAGAGGGAGCATACAGGAAACCATGGTTTCTCATTATGTCTGAAGTGGTCCTTTGTGCCTGACTATATTGACTCATGTGTTTTACTTCCTGAAGGATGACATGATGTGATAGTGCATTAAAAAGTGTCCTGTTTGCTACATTGTATCTAATTGGCTGTACATACACAACCTGTGCCCTTATTTGGGGAGTCATTCCTAAACAGCAGGGCCTCTGTGGTTTCAGCTCCTGTGCTAGAGGCATTTACAATATCTGTTTTGCGTTTGTGGTACTGGGAGACAGTCAACCATGAGTGGGTGCTGAGCATTCAGATAGTTTAGAATCTTTTTTAAAAGAAGAAAACTAATTTGGTGAAGAATTCTGCCCTTCTGAAAAAGCACACCATCACAGAAAAACACCATAAAAATTCAGCAACGTAATAATCATTATGACACATGCTTTATGTAGGACTTCCCCATCTGTGGTTGCTCTGTCTGTCACCTTTGCAGCTAGGCTGTGTCTTAACAGGCAACTTCTGGCCTTTAGTGAACAAGTCTTATTAAACAATCCGCTTTTAATGAACCCATCTAAATCCTGATGACTACTGGCTGGCTTCACTTACAATGCCTTCCTCCTCTACCTGTCACCTGCTCAGTGAATGGATGCTGGAGTCAGTTTTTGTCTGTGGCTGCCACTCGCTCTTTATAAACACATGTAATTGTGTGTAATAAGCCCATAATTCAGCAGGCACAGTCTCTGCCTGCCAAATCGCTGCCAAGACAAACTGTTTGTTTTGCACCAGTGATAAACTCTTATCATTGCAGGTGTTCTCTACTGAGAGCACCTTACTGCAAAGATCAGGCCTTTCATCCATCCCACCCCAACATTCCTTTGATAATTGTAATTCTTTTTGACCGTTGTTACTTTGGGTCTTTATCCTACTGCTTGCAACTGAACAATGGTAGCCTGAAGTGGGGCACAGGAGGTTTGGAAGATATTGCATTTGGAACAATAAGGGTAGGGGTATAAATGTTATTTTATGGTTGGGATTATTAGGCATAGATGTGAAGTCATGGCCAGTTTTATGAGGCCTTGGTTGGGTTTTCAGAGACTCTATGTTTGGAGAAAAATGACTAATTTCAAAATGCCCATTTTCTCTGAGGAGAATTTTTTATTATTTTTATTTATTTGTTTGTTTGTTTATTAATTATACTATCTTTATAATCCACCCTTTATAACCCACCCAAAGGAAGTCCACAGTGGCTATACATATTATGTAATATGTTTTTAGTCTTTGGAATTTTGTTATGTGTGTGGTATTGATATGTGATTTTATTATATTGTATTTTAAATTTATGCTATTCACCGCCCAGAGAGCCGTTGGCTGTGGGCGGTATAGAAATTGAATAAAATAATAATAATAATAATATACATAAAAACGATTTAAAACATCACTCTAACCACACTAAATGATGACAGCTAATATCTGCAGTGAAAAATCATCCTAACACTATCCAAAAAGCATTTTTAAAGAAAAAAAAGGTCTTAATGTTTTACCTTAAAGAGGGAAACTGCCTGATTTCTCCTGAGAGGTAGTTCCATAACTGTGCCACCATTGAAAATGTCCTATCTTAGGTATCCGTCCAACATGCCACTTCTACTGATGGAACTATGAGCAGGGCCTCTCCCTCAGATTTCAGATTTGTGGTCAGAAGGGGGTCTTTCAAATACTTGGGTCCCTAGTAATCTAGGAATTTGTACACTAGTACTAATCCCTTAAATTAGGTCTGATAGCTCACAGGCTACCAGTATAGTATCCTCAGAAGCAGGATGATATGGTCTCCTCTTGCTGCACTGTAGCAATGGCACTCTGCACTAACTGCAGCTTCAGGGGTCATCTTCAAGGGTAGCCCCATGCAGAGTGCATTGTAATAATCTAAATGAGAGTTTATTAAAGCATGCACCACTGAGGCCAAGCTGCCTCAGTCTAGGAATTGCGATAGCTGCCACACCAATCATAATTGGGTGTAGTCACTTCTTGCCACTGAAGCTACGTGTGTCTCAATTGACAGCTTAGAATCAAAGACTGCCCCAAGTTACATACCTGCTCTTTCAGGGGGCATGCTATCCTCTCTAGAGCAGGCCAACTTCCTAATTCAGGGCATGGTGGTATAGAAGGGGATATAGAAAGGTCTTCCTTGAATGAGGTGACTGCTGCATTGTCTGAAACAGAGTTTTCCTCAGGCCAACACTAGGTCGTTGAGGTGTGGGACATGTCAGATGGTAGAAGGCTTTCAAAGCTAGACAATTTTGGATCTAGAGGACAAGTAGTTCAGGAAGGCTAACTTGTTAGAGCCAAGTATATACTTCATTGCTTAACTGTATGTCATCATGTATTATTGCTGAACTTGTGTTTTGGAACTGGACTCCACAGTTGGAGCAAGTGTTGGGAATTTGAATTGCAGACTTTGGGGCCTGTAGAATCTCGAGAGGATCACAGAAAAGAGTCCCTATCACTGGAGATGTCATGAGCCTCACAGAAAGGGCATGGGGTGGCAAGAATGAGGAGGAAGAGTCAGACTCTGACTTGGAAGAAGGCACCTGTGACACGTCTACAGGCACACTGGAGTCTGAGAGTTCCCGCTGTAGAAAATGACAGCTCCACCACTATAGATCCTGTTACTGTTGGCAATGGGGCAAGAGCAACTCCTGTTTGGATTATTTTGTTTGTATTTCAGAAGAAAGATAGAGTTAGGGTCCTCCAGCTGGCTCAACTTGCCTACCTTTATCTGTGCTCTTCTCTACCTAACTAACTTCTATTGTAAACTGATATGCTCAGGGAAGCAGACCGCCCCCTCTTTCCTTTGTCTTCTGCTTTGACTGTCCAAGGAGAGAGGAGACATGTTTGTCTTTGTTCTCTTTCCTGAACCATGAGGGCAATACCGAAGCTGGGCATTGCACCTCAACTTAGTTAGAACTAATGGAAATATATGGAAATATATTGTAGATAAAGCAGCTTTTTCTTATTTTACTAAGTGATTTAAATGCAGAATAAAAGCCTGCTTCATAGGTAAATACACACTGGCACACAGCTCAAAACACTGAGTCACTCTGCATATGCATAACAAAGGTGATGGTCCCAGTAAGCTAAACTGAAATGCAAGTCATGCCTAAAAGCTAAAAAGCTAAGACAAGCATCCCAAGGGTGGGAAAAAACAATTATGTGATTTGGAATCTTCAGATGAGGGCAATTCTGGAAGGAGAGGATCTGCATGGAGTCCTAACAGATCCTGAACCCTCAGCAGTGGATCAAGCAGCCACTGCTTCCTGGAAGTGCAAGCAAGCCAAGGTTAAATCATTTCTTATTTCTGTTTTGTCAGATGAGACACTAAATGTTTGCATGGGCTGTAAAAATGCTGAGGAAATATGGGAAAAGCTTGACAGAGTGTATCAAAGAAAATCTTAAAAACATGTGATCTATAAGTTGCTGTACTTGCTGAGACAATCTAACACAGAGAATCTCAATCAATATCTGGACAGATTTACAAGTCTGCTTTGAGAATTAGAAAATTGTAGAAAATCCATAGATGAGGATTTGCAGAAAGCCATACTACTGGCTTCTCTAAATGACCATCATCAGGTGGTAGTTGACATATTGGAATAGATGGATCCGAATTTGGATCAAATGATGGCATATCTTAAAGATCAGGACTATAAAGAAAGACAGGAACAAGCTCTATCTGAAAATGCAAATTTTACTGTGAGCAGAAACAGAAAACAAAGGCAGGATAAAGAGATGAGTCATGCCCTGAAGCCACAGCAGGGCACAGATAAACAAGGAAAGAATTTATTCAAATCCAAAACTCCTAATCACCTTCAAGGAGACTGTACTAGAAGGCAGAGAGGAGAAGGAGTTGATTTTAAAGAGAAGCAAGCTAAAAGCAAAATAAATAGCCAAACTAAAGTGAAGCATTCCATTTACCATGTATCTGATGAAAGAATTATCATTCTAAAACCTGATTTTTAATTGACTCTGGGGCAACAACACATTTAATTAACGATAAAAGGCTTTTTAAAAACATCAGGAGTTTTCTGTTCTCATGGAATGGGCACTGTGCAGCTACTTTGCAAAATGCCAGAGGGTGCCAGAGAGCTTGAACTGAAAAAAAATGCCTATTTGTTCCAGCTTTTAAAGATAATTTAATAAGTGCCACAAAAATAATGGAACTTGGAGATGAACTGCATTTATATGACAGTATTTGTAATGTTTTAGACCAAGGAGAAGTGTGCTGTAGTGCAAAATTGAAAAACAGACTTTTTGCATTTGAAATATTTTGAAACTATGCTTGAAAACTGTGATTCTGGATGCATGCATATTTGGCACAGAAGAATGGGACATGCCAGCTCAGCCAGAATAATGCCCTAGAGAAGGAAAATTTGGCTAGAGGCATTAAAATTAGACAATGCAAATCCATAGAAAAATGTAAAAGTTGTATAAAGACAAAAAGTGTAAAACCAACATTTCATAAGAAAAGGGAAAAGAAAGCTACAAAACCTCTAGAATTAACTCACACAGACCTTTGTGGACCCATGAAAACACCATCAAAGGGAAGAAATTTTTATATGCTTACTTTCATAGATATTACTACAATGTACCTATTGAGAGAGAAAAGTCAAGTACTTTGAAAATTGAAGGACTATATCGGAATTGTTTCCAACAAATTTGGCAGAAAGCCACAAATTATAAGACCTGACCATGCAGGAGAATTTGTGTCCAGAACTATGCAGGACTTTCTATGTGAGGATGGCATAGTGCATCAGACCACTGTTGTTTATTCTTCAGAACAAAATGGGTCACAGAATGCATGAACTGGACTCTTGGGCAGATTATTCATTTCTTGTTGGAAGATACACAATTATCACAGAAATACTGAGGGGAAGCAGCGGTTACTGTCACCTATATGCAGAAATGACTTCCGGCAGCTGCAACCAACAAGACACCTTTTGAGTTATGGCATGGGTGCACATCTAGTGTGTCTCACCTTCATGTGTTCAGGTGCAAGGACTTCATGCACATCCTGAAATAAAAGAGGTCAAAATTTGACAACACTGCCAAGGAAGGAATATTCATCATATATTCTGCAATGCAGAAGGGATACCAAGTCACAGATCCCAAAATTGGTGAGGTTGGAGTATACGGAGCTGTCCAATTTGATGAAGAAAAGTGTGCACCCCAAGCAGAAGGGGCACCACACCAAACAGCTTGTCACTTGTCTGAGCTTGTCTCTGAGGAAATTACTCAAGCTGCTTGCTTTGTTTACTCATTGAAGCCAGCCCATTGCATAACTTCATAAGAAATATTAGCCCCCTTCCCCAAAGGCTCTCTTCCAGAAAAGTTCAGCTAGAGTGGGAGTAGCTAACATAGTGTCCTCCAGATGTGGTTGGACTCAATCATTACTGTCTATTGGCCATGGTAGCTGGGGCTGATGGGAGCTGTATTCCAATCACATCTGGACAGCAATGTGCTAGCTACCTGTGAACTAAACAAAACAATCTTCTCCACAAGAAGAAAGGGGACTTGGCCACTTTGCCTGGTTGCCAAGGTAATCTCCAGAAGCCCTATTAATTCTCTTAATCCTCTCCTGCCCAAACACTAAATTTTAACTATCACTCCCCATGTGGTGTAGTGGTTAAGGTGCTGGACTATGACCTGGGAAACCAGGGTTCGAATCCCCACACAGCCATGAAGCTCACTGGTGACCTTGGGCCAGTCACTGCCTCTCAGACTCAGAGGAAGGCAATGGTAAACCACCTCTGGATACTGCTTACCATGAAAACCCTATCCGAAGGGTCGCCATAAGTTGGAATCGACTTGAAGGCAGTCCATTTCCATTTTCCACCTGCATGTCATCCCTAAAGTGTGTATAAATCTCCCCTTAACTCAATAACACATACACAAAGAAAGTAAAATAAAGAGTGGTTTCATTAAGAGAAGAAGCAAGGAAAAATATTGCATTGTACAATTACAGTTAATATAAACCCTACACACACTCTCACGTCAAGCTCACCCATACAGAGAAAAAAAGAAAGAGACCCAGAAACTGTGTATACCTTTCCTGGAGAGTTGCTGCAAGTCTAAGGCTGAGAGAGACTTTCGTATCTAGCCCAATCAGCCAAGGCTCTGCCCTCGTGTAACCAGCACTAGATTTGAAAGATTCACCCAAATCCTTAGCTCTGAAGCTTTGTGTTTGTCCCGTTCATGCTGGGGAGCGTTGGTAAGTAAGGCAGCCATTGAAGCCCTCCAGAAGAGGAACTGCTGACCCCTTCAAACTTCTCATGTTTTATACCTTTTCTAATTGAACTGACCCCAATGTAAACCTGACCAGGAAGATGAGGACGTGACAGATTACAATGAAAGAATTTAGGATTACTGGTCAAGGAATCTGTTTTTTCCAGAAACCATTGCCTGATAAATTTCCAAATAATAGCTGCAATCTCCCTGCTGTAAATTCCTGGTGTTTCAAATAATCATTATCCTGTCTCCTCCTAAAGGTTAAGATTATCATAAACCTTATGCAAATGGTTTCTTTGTTGGAAAGGAGCACCTGATTCTTACTGGGTGACATTCCCCAAATTTTCATAGGAGTAAGGAAGTCAGACCCAGTGCCCGCAAGAGGAAGGGGACCATTGCTTCAGTTGTCCATGCTCTCGTAACCTCCAAGTTAGATTACCGCAATGCACTCTACGTGGGGCTGCCTTTGAAGACGGTTTGGAAACTGCAGCTTGTGCAAAATGCAGCGGCCAGATTGATAACAGGGACCAGACGGTCTGAACATATAAAACTAATTCTGGCCCGCTTGCATTGGCTGCCTGTATGTTTCCAAGCTCAATTCAAGGTGCTGGTTTTAATCTATAAATCCTTACACGGCTTGGGACCACAATACCTGATGGAACGCCTCTCCTGATACGAACCCACCCATACACTACATTCAACATCTAAGGCCCTCCTCCGGGTGCCTACTCCAAGGGAAGTTCGGAGGGTGGCAACAAGGGAGAGAGCCTTCTCAGTGGTGGCCCCCAAACTGTGAAATGATGTTCTTGCCAAGGTGCGCCTGGCGCCATCACTGTTATCTTTTCGGCACCAGGTCAAGACTTTCCTCTTCTCCCAGGCATTTTAGCATTTTTTAAATTGTTTTACAAATTTTAAATTGTTTTAAATTGTTTTTAAAAGATGCGATTTAAATTTGTATATTTGTTTTTAATGTTTTAGTTACTGTAAACCACCCAGAGAGCTTCAGCTATGGGGCAGTATACAAATACAATAAATAAATAAATAAATACCCTCAGGCTTATGTAGATATAAGATATGTAGCTACTCAGAGGTCACAGAGAGGCTGTTTCCCAGGAATCTTTACTATTGTAGGTTTTCCAAACTCTGGTTCACTGAGGTGAATCAAAGATTAAAAATCCCCAATATTTTATTCCTCATTAAATGTTTGCATTCCAGAAGGAAGATAGAGTTAGGGTCCTCCAGCTGGCTTGACTTGCCTACCTTTACTTATGGTCTTCTCTAACTTCCTTCCATTGTAAACTGAAACACTCAGGGAAGCTGACCTGCCCCTCCTTCATCTTCTTCTTCAACTGTCTGAGGAGAAAGGAATCAATTTTGTGTTTGTTCGCTCTCCTGAACAATGAGGGCAATACCCACGTCTGGGCATTGAGCCTCCACCTTAGTTAGTTAGTTAGAACTAGGTATGCCTTTCCTATCTAATATGTATTTCCATGAATAAAGCATATTTTTCTTATTTTACTAAGTCTGAGTGATTTAACAGCAGGGTACAAGCCTGCTTCTTAGATAAATATACACACTGGCGCATGCAGCTCAAAACGCTGAGTCACCCTGCTTATGCATAACAGTTACCAGTAAGGAAGGCCAACCCAGTCAGGAAGATGCCTCTCAGTTTAACTTTAATGCCCTTCCTTCACCAGCTCAGCCGTCACCAGCACACAGCCCCCCTCCTCCTGTTGGGGAGGACCTTGCTGAGGCAGTTCAGCCACCCTCACCTCAGACTTGTAGGCTGTGACACCGGCAATCTCAATAAGCTCACTGTCTTCTGAGGAGGAGCGTTCATCTGCACACATGCTCTTCACAGTGACACTCAGTTCATGCAAGTAGGGTGCCTGTGACGCCCTTCCCTGGCTCTCCCTGTCAGGTTCCTACCTGCTCGTGGCTACTGCCTTTCACTAGGCACCACCAGGGACTCCACCAGTCCGGACTGTCCTTTTTTATGGTTTCTCTCCCCGCTCTAGCACAGATCTCAATAGATCCCCCTGTTAGGCAGCACCACCAGTCACGTTCTACAAACAATGCTCCCAGAGACCTTGCCTGAGTCTCTCTATTTGGTTACATTCATGACTGCGCGCCTATGCTGTTCCCAACCCCCTTGTATCAATGCAGATAACTCATAACTTGGGGTTGCTCTGGATACTTATAATGTTATCTTCTCCTCTTCACCGCTGCCACCATTTGTTACTGTTTCCCTTCAGCCTTGGTTATTACCTTACCCTCCCTTCTGGTCTGTGAAACCCCAGCCAAGGATCAGGCCTTCGGTAAACCAAAATAGTATTTATTAAATAACATTAATAACAAGATAACTTTGATAATGATCTACAAGCTTATGGTTTCATCTATTACTGTGATATTTGACTTATTACTAATCCGAACTCCACCTCCCTCTTTCTCCACACTCTCCTGACATACACCAACTCACACCCACCTCCAAAACTCCACCAAAACAACCCACTCACGTCCACCCAGATTCAACTGTCATCCTTCCATTTATACCGTCAGCCATCCAAACACTCAGCCAATCATCCAGCATTCTACTGCTCATTTACTCCCCCCTCCTCTTTCATTCCACTTACCACATATCTTCTATACAAACAGCATTTACCATATATACATTAATACAGGAACATCACATTCCCCCCCCCCTTAAAAATAATGGCAGAGTATTATTCCTGCTCTAGGATTCATACACCGCGTTAACAATAAAACCAAGTTTTTATGGGGAAAATGTCTTTTTTGTTCCTACATCTGCGTCACGTCACTGCAGTCCCGGCCACTTGCCTGGAAAGTCCATCGGCCAATACATTGTCCTTGCCTTTTATGAACTGGAAGTCCACTTGATAGTCTTGTAGGGCCCAGGACCACCTCTGCAGCATAATGGTTTTTCATAGTCTGTAACCATAACAAGGCCCGATGGTCAGTTGTCACCATAAATCTTCGTCCCCACACGTATGGGGGCAACTTGTTCAGTCCCCACACGACCGCTAGGCACTCCTTTTGGACCGACAAATAGTTTTTCTCCCTCAACGTCAGCTTGCGACTCAGATACGCCACTGGATGTCTGGTGCCTTCTCTCTCCTGCAGCAAGACGACTCCCAGCGCAAGGTCCGACGCATCCGTAGCCACGATGAATGGTTGCTCATAGTCTGGTGCTATTAATATAGGTCCTTGGCACAAGGCTTGCTTCAGCAGATCAAAAGCCTTCTGACATTCATCCGTCCATACCACACGCTCAGAACACTTTTTCTTTGTCAACTCATGCAAGGGGGTTGCTATTTCCCCAAAATCTTTCACAAACTTTCTATAGAAACCAGCCACACCTAGAAATGCCCTAACTTGTTTTTTAGTTAAGGGGATAGGCCACGATCGTATTGCCTCCACCTTGCTCCATAAGGGGGTGATTTTCCCACTCCCCACCTTATGTCCTAAATAGATTACTTCCTTCAGCCCAAACTGGCATTTCTTAGCTTTTATTGTGAGGCCTGCTTTTCTTAATGCCTCTAATACTGTTGTCAGGTGTTGGACATGCTCAGGCACCAACTTGCTAAAAATGGTCACGTCATCAATATAGGCCACTGCAAAAACTGACATGCCTCGTGTGAGGCCCTTCCCTGGCTCTCCCTGTCAGGTTCCTACCTGCGCGTGGCTACTGCCTGTCACTAGGCACCACCAGGGACTCCACCAGTCCGGACTGTCCTTTTATATGGTTTCTCTCCCCGCTCTAGCACAGATCTCAACAGATCCCCCTGCTAGGCAGCACCACCAATCACGTCCTAATACTAGTATTCCCAGAGACTCTGAATACTGGTATTGTTATTCTCTTCACCACTGCCACCATTTGTTACAGTTTCCCTTCAGCCTTGGTCATTACCTTACCCTCCCTTCTGGTCTGTGAAACCCCAGCCAAGGATCAGGCCTTTGGTAAACCAAATTAAGTATTTATTAAAGATAACAAAGCTAACAAGATTAACAAGATTTCTTCTTAAGGCACATAAGCATATGGTTTTACTCAATACTAATTCGAACTCCACCCCCCTCCTTCTCCACTCTCTCCTGGCAAACAACTCTCTAAACCCCACCAAGCAACCCACTCAGTTTCACCTCATCCACCCCCCAGATTCCACTCTCACTCTTCCTTTTATACGTTCAGCCATTTTAAACACTCAGCCAATCATCTAGCATTCTACTGCCCATTCACTCCCCCTCCTCTTTCACTCCACTTAACATGTATCTTCTAAACAACAACACTTACCATATATACATTAATATAGGAACATCACACCTCGCAACACAGTATTAATTAGCCTCTGAAACGAACTTGGTGAGTTCCTTAGTCCCATGGGTAAAGTCACAAACTCATATAACCCATCTGGTGTACTGAAGGCAGTTTTGGCTCTGGATTGTTCGTCTAGTTCCATCTGCCAAAATCCTTTACAGAGGTCTATCGTAGAGATAATGGTTGCTGCCCCCAATAACTCTAACATTGCGTCCACCCTAGGCATAGGATACACATCTGGGACCGTAATTTTATTGATTAACCGATAATCAATACAAAATCTTGTAGTTCCATCTTTTTTCGGAACCAGGACAATACTTGAGGCCCAGGGACTGATGGATTCCCTGATCACTCCTAGTTCCAGCATATCTTCGACCTCCTTTTTAATTTCACTCAAAACTTTCCCATTCACACGGTACGGAACAGATCTGATTGGGGCATGATTTCCAGTATCAATGGAATGTCTGGCTATACTGGTTCGGCCAGGTTTATTACTAAAGAGATCTCCATAGTTTTTCAAAACTCTCAGAATCTCTTCCTTTACTTCTTCTTTCACCTCCTCCAACCATTCCACTTGATCTACCCCTCCTTTGTCTTTGCTTTCCTGTACCAAATCTGGAAGTTCAGGCCTACTTCCCTCAGGGAATAAGGTAACTTGCAACACCTTTGCATCCCTGGTATGGTAAGGTTTCAACATATTTACATGAACCACTTTGTTTTTGTTTAATTGGTCTGTGGTAATTACATACGTCACTGTGTCAAGCTTTTCTCTTATGGTATATGGTCCCTCCCAGTTATCCTGTAATTTATCATGTTTCCTGGGTATGAATGCCATAACTATATCTCCCACATCATACACACGTTCCCTGGCTGTTCTGTCATACCAGTAACTTTGCTTCTCCTGAGCTTGACTCAAATTCTTTTGTACAGCTTCCATCATCGATGTTAATTTGCTGCGGAAGTCTAATACAAAATCAACTACAGATGTTTTGTACTCTCCCAGGGTTCCTTCCCATGAATTTTTTAACAGTTCCAAAGGTCCCCTCACTTTTCTAGTGAACATCAGTTCAAAGGGTGAGAAGCCTGTTGACTCCTGAGGGACTTCTCTGTACGCGAATAAGAAGCACCCCAAACATTCATCCCAGTCTTGTGGGTGATCTTGAACATAACTTCTTATCATGCCCTTCAGAACCCCATTAAATATCTCAGTCAATCCGTTAGTGGCTGGATGGTAAGTGGTGGTCTTTAGATGTTTTAGACCACAACACTTCCACATACATTGCATCACTTCTCCCATGAATACACTGCCTTGATCCGTCAGCACTTCATGAGGGAAACCCAGCCTCATAAAGATTTTTAACAAAGACTCTGCCACTACAGGGGCTTCTAAGGATCTTAATGCTTCCGCGTCTGGGTACCTGGTGGCAAAATCCACCACCACCAATAGATATTTCTTGCCATGCCTTGTGGGTTTGGAAAAAGGGCCCACCAAATCTACTCCCACTCTATAAAAGGGTTGTCCAATTATAGGAAGGGGCTTTAAGGGTGCCTTAGTCTTTACTCCACTTTTTCCCACCTTTTGGCATATACCACAAGATAGACAATGTTGTTTTACATCGTTGGAGATATTTGACCAATAATAGTGTGCAGCCAATCTCCTCTTGGTCTTTTTTATTCCCAGATGTCCTGCACATGGGACATCGTGGGCTACCTCTAGCAATCTGGTTCTGTATTTGCTAGGTACTATCAATTGCTTCACTGGTTCACATTCATCCTTTCTCTCAGCAGGCATCCACAGTCTATATAAAATCCCATTCTCACACACAATTTGATTCCTCAGCTTGTCAGTAAAGGGAATCTTTTGTGTCAGGGCTTGCTCCTTTATTTGCTTCAAACTTGTATCCCTATTCAGTTCTTCCCTGAACTGCTCTGCTTCTTGACTAGAGACCATTTGATACAAGTTGTTTCTTTCAGCAGGCCTTCCAGGGGTTGCTATGGTGACCGTAGGCTCGAAAACAGGTTTCCCCCTGTTTCCTTCAGCCCCTTTTAACATGGCTTCTGTTTCTCTGCCAAGTTGTTGTCTGGTTACCACATATATTTTTCCTTGTGCCCCCATTACATCTCTTCCCAGTATCACTGGTTCTTGTTGTTGGGCATTAATACCTACTTTATATTTTCCCTCTCGGCCTCTCCACTGAATTTTCACTAGGGCCATGGGTAAGCTTTCTGGTTGACCCCTCACTCCTTGGATAGTCACCGTTTCCTGAGGTAATATTTCCTCAGATTTTATTAAATCTGGCCTCAGTAACGTCTGAGCAGCACCAGTATCAAGCAATGCCCAATAATTTGCCCCTTGTACACTCACTTCCTCTCTCAGACTTGAATCCAAGTCTTTTACTTCTGTCCAGTTTATCTGGCAGAACTGAACCTTTTTTGTTGTTAGATCTTTTGGTTCTGTTTTTACTGCCCTTGACTGAGCAGGCACGGAGAACGATAACTAGAGCTAGGGCCTTCTCAGTGGTGCCCCCCGAACTATGGAACGCCCTCCCTGATGAGATATGCCTGGCGCCTTCTTTGTTATCTTTTCGGCGCCAGGTAAAGACCTACCTCTTCGCCCAGGCATTTAAAAATTTTTAAAATTTGAATTTAAAATTGAAAATTTTTAATTATGTTTTATTGTGTATTGTATTTACATCCACTTGTATTTTAACCTGTTTTATTATGCTGTACACCGCCCTGGGAGCTTATTGCTATAGGGCGGTCTAAAAATGTAATAAAATAAATAAATAAAAAATAATGGGGTTGGCAACCTCACATTGAAAACGTAGGTGCCCCGGTCTACCACATTTATAGCATAATTTCTCCTCCATTTTAGGGTACACAGATCCACTCTGGGGTGTCCTGTGCCCTTCAGATTTTACTGGAGGACTCACTCGCTGTGGCACCACATCCTTTTTGCCACCATTATATGGTCTGGGTTTAAACTCTCTTGATGTTTTCCCCACCCAGCCAGTTCTGTTGGAGGCAAAGTGATCCACCATCTCTGCAGCCTCCTGCACTGATGTAGGGGAACGGTCTTTGACAAGGAGCCTTATTTCTGGTGGTAACTGATGGAATAATTGATCCAGTATCATGAGGCTTTTCACCTCTTCCACTGACTGAGCTTTGGCACTACTCATCCACTTTCCAAATATATCCATCAACTTTGCTCCCAGTTCAACAAAAGACCTCCCTGCTTGGATCTGACAGTTTCGGAATAACTTTCTAAAATAGTCAGGTCCCAGTCTGAACCTTTTGTATACTGCCTCTTTAAACTCGGCATATGTGACGGGCTTGTCTGAGGAGAAATATTGGTATATCTCTGCCAACTCCCCCTTGATCAAGTTCGATAAATATTGCATATATTTATCCCCTGGTAGCCCCCACATTTGAGCCGCTTTTTCAAAAGTGCTGAGGTAAATTTGTGGATCTTGTCCAGGCTCAAACACTGCAAAATCTTTCGGTGTCACCTTTATTTTAGTTTCATTTCTGTCCTTTCTTGTTTCATCAGAATGAAACTTCTCTCTTTCAAACTTTAACTTTTCCACCTGTAATTCAGCATCCAATGCTCGTTGCTTCTCCCTCTCCTCAAACCCCATTCTCATTCTCTCAATTTCCAACTCCTGCTGTTTTTCCTTCTCTTCCATTTCAAAGACCCTCTGCTTGTCTTTTTCCTCAGCCTCCCTCCTCAATCTCTCAGTTTCCAACTCCCACCATTTTTCCTTCTCTTCCGTTTCAAAGACCCTCTGCTTGTCTTTTTCCTCAGCCTCCATCCTCAATCTCTCAGTTTCCAACTCACATTCCCATCTTAACTTCTCTCTCAAATACTCTATATAAGCGGGATTGCTTGAATACCCTTCTGGGGTCTCTTCCCTGACAGGTTATTTATGCTGGACAGTTGTAAAAGCTATTAGTGCTACCCTCAGTTCATCTACCCCTTTACCCTCATGAGGTAAATTGAATGTTATGCACTTCTCCACCAGCTCCTCTCTTTTCATTTTTATATATTCAGCCATGGTGCTGGAGTTCACTCACTCTTTTCCACACACTCTTTGCCAGTCACTCTCACAAGTAATCTTTATTTGTTATTTCTGTTTGCCACACCACTTTTAGGGATTCTCTAGTATTCAAATCTGGATTCTCTGTTGTTCGTATCCCACCGCTACAGCCAACACCTGTGACGCCCTTCCCTGGCTCTCCCTGTCAGGTTCCTACCTGCTCGTGGCTACTGCCTTTCACTAGGCACCACCAGGGACTCCACCAGTCCGGACTGTCCTTTTTATGGTTTCTCTCTCCGCTCTAGCACAGATCTCAATAGATCCCCCTGCTAGGCAGCACCACCAGTCACGTTCTACAAACAATGCTCCCAGAGACCTTGCCTGAGTCTCTCTATCCGGTTACATTCGTGACTGCGTGCCTATGCTGTTCCCAACCCCCTTGTATCAATGCAGATAACTCATAACTTGGGGTTGCTCTGGATACTTATAATGTTATCTTCTTCACCGCTGCCACCATTTGTTACTGTTTCCCTTCAGCCTTGGTTATTACCTTACCCTCCCTTCTGGTCTGTGAAACCCCAGCCAAGGATCAGGCCTTCGGTAAACCAAAATAGTATTTATTAAATAACATTAATAACAAGATAACTTTGATAATGATCTACAAGCTTATGGTTTCATCTATTACTGTGATATTTGACTTATTACTAATCCGAACTCCACCTCCCTCTTTCTCCACACTCTCCTGACATACACCAACTCACACCCACCTCCAAAACTCCACCAAAACAACCCACTCATGTTCACCCAGATTCAACTGTCATCCTTCCATTTATACTCTCAGCCATCCAAACACTCAGCCAATCATCCAGCATTCTACTGCTCATTTACTCCCCCTCCTCTTTCATTCCACTTACCACATATCTTCTATACAAACAGCACTTACCATATATACATTAATACAGGAACATCACAGTGCCCACCCATCCTTACTTAAGGTCGCTAAGTAGGCATGTCTACTTGCTGCAAAAACATCTTAGTGCAGTGTAGTTCTGTCATGTTATTCCTAGTAGTGATGCTGAATCCTGTGTAACCTGTAAGCTGATTCATGAAGTGCTCTGAACTGAAACTTTCCATTAAAACTAATAAAGAAAAGCACAGCTCCACATTCATGTCTGACTTCAGTGGGCTCAGGCAGGACAGGAGGGCTCCAGCTCTTTGAAGGCTCAACTCCCAGGGAAGAGTGGTCTATAAGAGACACTAGGAACATGATCCCATCACCTGTACTAGCAAAACAATCACTTTGGCCTATCAAGTAGAATGAATTAGTGGTGTGGGATTCTATCACGAAATAAGGCGAGACTGTTACAATATCATGTAATAAATTAAATGTTGACTTTTATTGGAGACAGGATAATGATCTTGATGGGTAACTTCTCTGAACCAATATAGTATTTTTTTATGGCTGTATATTCTTCTAAGGTTAAAATGAGCAAGTAATAGCTTTGGATTATAATGTTGGCATCAACCTCCATTGAATTCCACAGTGCAGCACGGTGTCTCTTAACTACTGGGAGTTCTGAAGATCTGTAATGGCTTCAAAGGGAAGGTAAAGTGTGTATAATTCAGTCTTTTGTAACCAAATGTATTAAATGCAATTATTCCAAAATTATATCTGCAGTCTCTTTCCAATCTGTCTTTGAAAACAAATGGAACTTGCTCCAAAAAAAGAAGAGAAAAATAGGTAGGCCATTGTTATACTTGTGAAATGGAAAAAGTGTCACTCTTCAAAGCAATTTATTCCTAATTACAAAATTACTTTATAAAGAGGTCCTCTTGGGAAGAATACAAGGTACAGAGCCAGGATTTCAAAGGAGGATGTGAATCAAATCAGTCTTTTGTTTAAAAAGCAGTTGAGCCAAAAGCACTTAAAGTATTTTATTGCTTGATAAAATTAATTTATAATGTGTAAATTAATTTTCTAATTAGTAATTAACTTTTTGTGTGGAATAAGTCTTTTTTAAATCTTGCAGTAGGATACAAAAATCTCATATATCTGAAAACCAAAAAGGTCTGAGGTTTTAAATAAACTAAAATTAAATGCCTTTTTGATCAAATGGACTGAGTGTTCTGCCCAAAGCCCAAGGCATGAGACAGAGGCAAGGCTTGGTTTAATTCTCACTTTATTAGGGTGATGTTTACATCCAAAGCAGTGCGCTTCATAAACCTATCTACTCCAGCTCACTACTTTCCCTAGCTAAACTACCTAAACAGTCTCTGCAGCGTGTAGGGAGAGTTGAATCAGCACTAGAGCCTGGGCGGGCATCTGCTTAAGTAGGGAAGGTCTTCACCCATAAACGATGGCTCCTCCAAAGTTTCACCCTCTCAAAGTCCCTTTTCTCGCAGCGTCTCGCATGGGGTGAGGGGGGGGGCGAGCCTCTGACGGCACATCTGACAGCGGGGCTTCACAAGGTGACAGCTCAGCTTCAGGGAGCAGGAAGCTGCTTGGCAGAGAAGCATTTGAATTGCCAGGCGCGGATGCCTGCGGGGGCATAGTTGGCGTGCGCGAGGGATCACTTCCCAACAGCTCAGGTGAGGAGCTCTCAGGCGGAGCGGGAACTGCCTCAGGGGGGACTGGCGGAAGGAATCTGTGGACCGACTGCACTCCTCTTTCCTTCAGTGTTCCCAGGGACCTCGTCCTCATCTGACTCGTCCCCCTGAGCTAACTCCTTTTGTGCCTGGGGCACAACATCATCCCCCCTCCATGCACCATCTCTCCACACCTCCTGTGTTTGGACTTATCCAGGTAAGCGTCGTGGAACTCCTTCACCAAGTCCGGTGCATGAACATCGTCAGCTGATTCCCACAAACACTCCTTCTGGTCTGATCTCTTCTAGTGAATCAGTGAATATGTTTTTAAATTGTTTTTAATTTTTTTTAAGTTGTGTTTTTAAATTGTTTTTTGCATTTTAAAATTTGTATATTTGTTTTTATTGTTTTTAATTGCTGTAAACTGCCCAGAGAGCTTCGGCTATGGGGTGGTAAATAAATAAATAAATAAATAAATAAATAAATATTGAAGCACCCTCAGCTCTTCCGCAAGGCCAAAATTTGCTCCCCTTCATATTCCTTTTGCCCATTCACCGCAATGGGAGGCGGAGGCATCTCTGGCATTCTGAGGGGATCTGGAGGGTGTTCCAAAGTAAGCAGGGAGCGATGAAGCACTGGATGTATCTTGAAGAAAGGAGGCAGCCTCAGATGAAAAGCCACTGGATTGATCTGAGCCTCTACCTCGAAGGGGCCCACCTTTCGATCTTCTAAATTATGGTAGTGCCCCCGTGTAGGCAGGTAATGTGTGGACAGCCACACCCTGTCTCCCACACAGATGATGTCGATGTTGATCTGTAGCTCTCTTATAGTCCACCTTTGCCCTCTCTAACTGTTCCTTTAAGAGCTGCTGCATCACCTGGAGCTCTTGCACAAAGTCTTCATCTGCCAGAATGGAGGGGCTGCCATGTGAGATGGCGAATGCTCAGGGGTGGTATCCCAGATTGGTGAAGAATGGGGTCTGTTGTGTGGTAGCGTGCACTGTGTTGTTGTAAGCAAACTCTGCTAAGAGCAAAAAGGACACCCAGTTGTCCTGCTGGTAGCTGACATAACAGCGGAGATACTGCTCTAATGTGGCAGTCACTGTCAGTCTGACCGTCCATCTGCAGGTGATGAGACAACTACAGTCTCAGTTCGCTCTGCAGCAGTTGCCACAAGGCGTGCCAAAACCAAGCCATAAACGGTGTCCCTCGGTCTGAAACTAAACTGTCTGGGAGGCCGTGCAACCTGTACATGTGCTGCACATACAGTTGAACCATGTCTCGTGGATTTGGGAGTCCCGTGCATGGAATGAAATGAGCCATTTTAGAAAAAGCATCCACCACCAACAACACTGTTGTCTTCCCCTGTGAGGAGGGGAGGTCAGTGATGAAGTCCATAGTTACTATCTGCCAAGGATCCTGGGGGGTAGGGAGTGGCTCTAAAAGACCTGCCGGCAGTCCCATGATGTGTTTAGCTCTGGCACAGGTGGGGCAGGACTGGACATAGTGCTCCATCTCCCCCTTCATCCGGGGCCACTAAAACTCCCTGGTGACTGATTGCAAAGTTTTGAAGACTACAACATGTCCAGCAGTGGGGAAATCGTGACGGTGACACAGGACCTTGGCTCTCACTTCCCTGGGGGCACGTATATAGTGTTGTGATGATACAGCACTCTCCTTCATCTTGTAGCTCTCTGCACTCCCAGTAGGCTGCTCCTCTAACTCTGAGTGTTTCTCCTGGACAAACGGATCTTGTTCTTGCACCAACTGCAGATCCTCCACCCAGAAGTCCTGGCACACCCCTGCCACCATCTTCTCAAGGGGTATGATCAGTTGTGGCCGTCTCGGAGTCGGATTCTCCAGGTATTCCGGTTTGCAGGACATGGCATCTGCCTGCTTATTCTGTGCCTGAGGAATGTAATGGATCTTGAAGTGGAAGCAAGCAAAGAACTGCACCCAGTGCACCTGTCTCTGGTTCAGCTTACAGGCAGCGTGGAGGCTCTCCAGGTTCTGATGGTCAGTGCACACCTCAATCTTGTGCTGTGCTCCTTCCAAAAGGTGTTGCCAAGTTTCAAGCTCCTCCCGAATGGCCAGCAACGCCTTTCCCCACACAGTGTAGTTTTGCTCTGAACTTCTCAATTTCCACAAAAAGTAAGTGCATGGTCTCAGACCCCCCCCCCCGTGCTGATTGTAAAAGCACCATGCCAATGGCTACATCTGACACATCCATCTCCACCACAAAGGGGCATGCTGGGTTCGCGTGTTGCAGTATGGGTTCCAAGGCAAACTGCACCTTCAGCTCCTCGAAGGCTCCTTGTGCGGCTTCAGTCCAGCGAAAGGGACCCGGGCCCTTCAGGCAGTCCGTGAGGGGTGCAGTCTTGTCAGAGTAATTAGCAATGAGCCGATGGTAGTAGTTGGCAAATCCCAGGAACTGCTGAAGGTCTTTCTTTGTTTTGGGCAGCTACCATGTGAGGGTGCAGGGAGCATCTCCACCCAGGTGGAGGAAATGCAATATCCCAAAAAGTCCAGTGTGGTCAGGTCAAAGCCACACTTTTCCAGCTTGGCATAAAGACAATGTTCCCTGAGGCATGGTAGCACTGCTTGCACATGTTCCTCATGTTCCGCTGGGGAGTCCAAATAGATGAAGATATCATCCAAATACACAATCATGAACCAGTCCAAATAGTCCCTAAATATGTCATTCATGAAGCTCTGGAAGACCCCTGGTGACTGGGATAGTCTGAAAGGCATGATGACCAAGTACTCAAACTGTCCATAACATGTTTTGAACTCTGTCTTCCACTCATCTCCCTCCTTGATTCGTACCAGATTGTAAGCACCCCTCAAATCCAGCTTGGTATAAATCTTGGCTGACCGCAGTCACTCCAACATCTCTGTGATGAGCGGCAGGGGGTAGCTGTTGGAAATGGTGATCTTATTCAACTCTCGGTAGTCGTTGCATGGCCGTAACTCTCCATTTGTCTTCTTAACAAACAGCAAAGGGGCCCCAGCTGGAGACTGGGAGGGTCAAATGAAGCCCCTCTTTAGATTAGTTTCCAGGAATTCCCTTAGCGCTGCCAACTCCAGTTCCGACAAGCAGTAAATCTGCCCTGCAGGGATGCGCGCTCCCAGTATCAGATTTATGGCACAGTTGTATGGTCGGTGGGGGGGGCAACTGGGCAGCTTCCTTTTTGTCAAACAATTCCCGGTACTCCTCATACTTGTCCAGCAGGACGACTTCCTCCTCCAGTACGACTCCAGCCACAACATCGGGGAGGGGCTTCTCCCATGGTTGGCAGTGCTGATGGTAATATTCTGAGGTAAACACCACCATCCCTTCATCCCAGAAAATTGTGGGGTTGTGCTGAACCAACCAGGGCATTAACAACACCACTGAAAAGTGAGGCAGGGAACCCAAGTAGAATGACAGTCTCTCTACATGTTCCGGGATTTCCATTTCTAGCATCTCCATTGACCTGGTAACAGTTCCTGAGTTTAAGGACCTCCCATCAATGGTCTCAATGGACAAGGGCTGCTCAAGCATTTGGGTGGGCATGGTATGCTCCTAAGTGAAATTCCAGTCCATGAAACTTGATGAAGCCCCACTGTCGATCATGACACTAACCTGAAGACTTTGCCCTGAAGGAAGAGTCAGTCACACTGGCAGGTGAAGGGTGGGCTGCAACAGGAGGGGTTGCTGGCGAGGCCACAGTGTCTGCTTCGCTCCCAACTCTTTGGCCTCTACGAGAGCTGGGATTTGAAGTTTTCCTGCACCGGAGCTCTTTCTCCCTTTCCTGCAGTATAGACATAAACCCTCCCTCCTGCGCTTGTCCCTCTCCTTCTCTGACAGATATGGTCTAGCCCCTCCAATTTGCATGGGCTCCACCCCTGACGAATTCGAGGTTCCCATGCTAGGCAGGAAAAGGATGTGGGGGAGAGGTGTGGAAGTTTGAGAGTGCAGAAATTCCGCCCTGCGCTTCAAGTGGTGACCTTCAATCCAACTGTCTATCTGTAAACATAACTGGATCAGCTCTACCAGGCTGCCAAGTGGGGGGGATGCACACCAATTCATCCAGCACCTCCAGGCTGAGCCCATTTCAGTAGAAGTACATCAAAGCCGGGTCATTATATTCCACCTCCTGGGTTAAGATGTGAAACGTGTTAGTATAGGTTGACACGGAGCCCTTCCACTGCTTCAAGGTTCCTAGCTGGCAGGAGACCATCTCTTTATGCTGAGGATCACAAAACATCTCGGTCATGGCTGCGACAAAGGCGGTATATTGACCCAGGACAGGGTCGTTCCTTACGAGATATGGGGTAGCACACTTGGCTGCTTCTCCCTCCAAGACGCTGATGATAAACGCCACCTTCACATCATCATTTGGAAACTTGGCTTGACGTACATGTATGTATAGTTCATACTAGGCAAGGAACACGGCAAACTGGTCACTCTGGCCACCATAAGGAGGAGGTAGTCCCACTGGTGCCTTGACTCGGACAGATGGTGCAGCTGCCGGTGCTGCATCTCCTTGGGCAATCAGGGCTCGAAAGTTTTGATTCTCGAGTTGGAGATTCTGGGTTACTGCCTGGAGATTATGGACTTCAGAGTACAAGGCTTGGACGGTTTCTTCGGCGACGGCACTAGCCTCCATCGCGTCGGTGATGGGAGCGTCTGTAAAGCGGGGTGATGGTTGATTCAAGCTGTCCTGGCCAGAGGCCAAGGCACAAAATGGAGGCAAGGCTTGGTTTAATTCTCACTTTATTAGGGTGATGCTTACATCCAAAGCGTGCGCTTCATAAACCTATCTACTCCAGCTCACTACTTTCCTTAGCTAAACTACCTAAACAGTCTTTGCAGCGTGTGGGGAGAGTTGAATCAGCACTAGAGCCTGGGCAGGCACCTGTTTAAGTAGGGAAGGTCTTTGCCTGTAAACAATGGCTCCTCTGAAGTTCCACCCTCTCAAGGTCACTTTTCCCATGCCGTCTCGTGCAGGGTGAGGGAGGGCGAGCCTCCTACGGCACATCTGACAGCAGGGCTTCACTAGGTGATGGCTCGGCTTCAGGGAGCGGAAAGTTGGTTGGCAGAGAAGCATTTGAAGTGCCAGGCAGAGATTCCTGCAGGAGCGTAGTTGGCGCATGCGAGGGGTCGTTTCCCAATGGCTCAGGTGAGGGGCTCTCAGGCGGAGTGGGAACTGCCTCAATGGGGGAGCTGGCCGAAGGAGTCTGCAGGCTGACTGCACTTCCCCTTTCTTCAGCACTCCCAGGGACCTCGTCCTCATCTGACTCCTCTCCCTGAGCTAATTCCTCTTGTGCCTGGGGTGTAACACTGAGGTGAGTAGAAGTTAGGAAAGATGTAGATGAATGTGTTTCCAAACTGTTCTCAGCCTATAAAGAAGAAGTTTCTTTGAGAAATAGACTAATTGCAGTCAGGATTCTGGAGGTTTAGCAAGAGTGTAATCCTTTAGATTTCTACTCATAAGTAGGCCCCACTGAGTAAAATGGGACTTACTCCCAGGTAAGAGTGTATTGAATTGTAGTCCATAAAAATACAGCATGTCTGCTTCAGATTTGTAAACCCTTTCATTGAGATTTGGTGAATCAAATATCCATTTCCATTAAAGAATGTATCAACATGGTCACTGTTTTCTAAGCTTCATAAGCTATACTACCATACTATTATTCATTTGGTGTACTGTATTCAGTTCCAAGTCCCACAGAACATGAAAAATGCTGAAGAACGGGGGGGGGCGTGATTAAGTAAGTTACTAATGTGTAGTAAAATTTAATAGCAATATACAGAAAATAAATGGTATGAAAAAATGTTGAAGGACCTGGGCATATTTTCCATTTCCCAGAGATTAATCATAAATTTATGCTGACAGCTAATTCAAATGCCCCAAAAAGGTTAGATAAATCAGGAAATGTTTGTTCATGCTATCTTTCCAATGAGGACAGAACAAGAAGCAATAGTTACTACCTACCCAGTAAGAAATGGCCCATCTCTGACATATATCCTACTGTCTTTCATCTTAGATTACAAAAATGGAAAGTAGGCAAGGAAATTGCCCTCACTTTATTATTCATCATCATAAAGAATGGGATGGAATCTTTCAGCAATTTTTTATATATGCCCTGGATGGTAGCATGTCATTTTCCTGGGTAAATTACAAGGTGTTTTTATATTGTATATTCATATACATTTGTTAGTGTTTACTTATTTTGTTAAAATATTTGTATCCCACACTTCTAATGTAAAAATTTAAATGTACCCACTGAGAAGGTCCTCTCTCTTGTTTCACCCAGCCACGCATCCACCCTAGGTGGGATACAGAAAAGGTCCTCTCCTTCTGATCTTAAAGACCATTTAGAGGTTTCAAAGGTAATCTCCAATAATTAGGATTGTGGCCAGAAGCAAATTAGTAACCAACTGAAGTTTCCAAAGATAACCCCACGTAGAGCATGCTCCAACTTGGGTGCAACTAAGGCATGTGTTATTATGCCTATGTCAGTCTTTCTTAGGAGCTGGCTCAGCTGGTGCAAGAGCCTCAGCTGATCAAAGGCACTCCTGGCCACATTCACCACCTGGCCATTCAGGTATAAAGCTGAATCCAGGATCACCCCCTAGACTACACACCTGACACTTCAGAGGATGTGCTATTCCATCCAAAAGAGGCTGACTTCCTATTTCAGAGTCTTCCTCCTACCTGACCAGGGGCATCTCTGCTTTATTTCAATTAAGCCTCAGTCTGTTAGCTGCCATCCAGCCCATTACTGCTTTCAGATACTGGATCAGGACATCAACCACTTCTTGGTATTAGATAAAAAGGTGATGTAGAGGGTTCTCCCAGTGGTTCCATGTAGTTGTTAAATAACATGGGAGCAAGATCATAATAAGCCAATGGCCAAAGCAATGAACAGAAGCCTCCCAACACCACCTTCTGGAACCAACCCTTGGGGAAGGACTGGAACCTTTTAAAGATGGTTCCCCTTGATCGCATCCGTGCTAGGTGGTCCAGAAGGATATCATGGTTAATGTTATCAAATGCTGCTGAGAGGTCCAACAATACTCACAAGGACAAATTCTCACTGTTTCCATTGTAGATAATCCACCAAAGTGGTTGAAGCAGTCTCAGACCAAAGCAAGACTTGAAGCTGGATTGAAGCAGACATGGGCAGTGGTTATGTATGAAATTCAAGGGCAATTTGGGTGATATGTTGGGGATCTCTGCCTCAACAGAGCAAAGTGGAGCTCACATGAGGCATAACAGGGTGGGTCAGGGACCACACTGAGTCACTTCATGACTCAGGTGGAAAAGAAAACTCCATAAAGATGCGTATTACAATCTCTTGCCATAAAAAAAACTATGTCTCATTCTAACCATTAGGGAAGTGAAATTTACAGTGCATAAGGAAACTGTGCAGAACTAGAGAGTTCCTTCATGACTGGCCTGTCTCACTTTCAGTCAGAGTGGAATGTTTACCATGCCTCTCAAATCACAGTGTTTTAGGCAGAGGGATAAAATAATATAAACAAAACACAAGGAGGAAAGTGAATACCTGTTACTTCTGCCCATCCAATTATAAGTGAGTAGCACAAAAGCCCTTGGATTTATTTGTCTGCAATTTGGCAGGTTTGTTACCCAGAGGTACCTCTGTCATGTCTGCAGTTTTTAAACCAATTGCCCAAAAAACATTAAGCGAGATTAAATTATTCCTTTTTTTACACACCCCGTACTGTAATGACTGTCCTTGCAGGAAAACTACGGCAGCTAATCTTCTGATATTTGGCAGAGTTCATGCCCTCAGGAGTGACCTATAAATTTCATCCAATTGTCCCCAAAATAAAATAAGAAAGAGATGTTTTCTTTGTCTAAAAATATGAGGTCTACATCCACCAAACCCCTGGTTTTACTTGCCTGTAATTTGGCTGATTCAATCCACTCTGGAGAGACTTCAATGCCTGCAAATTTCATTCACTTTTGTCAAAAGAAAAAAAGTTACAGCAATTTTTTTTTAAAAAAATCACTATAATAGTGAATGGTGGGAAACAGAGGTTTGTTTTTAACAAAACTGTCTCAGAGACCCAAAACATGAATCAAATTCAGCAGACCACAGTCCAGCTGCTTCCCAAAGTGACAGATACAGATCCAAACTGAATCTTGTGGCCAGTGCCTACCTAATTAGAGTTACGTAATACTAAGTTCAAAGCACATTTGTGTGTGGGAGGCTTCTGCTCAAGTAAAATGCCTAAGAAATATTATGGGGACACAAAACACTTTTAAAAAGATCCCCCCGAGGGTTTTCTACACCCCTAGTTGGCACCTTCTCACCAGATTTTGCAAAAGCGAAACTCAGTGTGAATTTGTAAGGTTCTGTTCAAGTGCACTCAGAGAAGTTAGTTGCTCTCAGGTCCCACTGGAATCAGCAAGAACAGTTAGTGATGAATAAATGAAGCCCCATTGATTTCAAAAGGAACTAAGTGCAGCTAGATTTGCAGTGCAGCTGGATTTAATTCACTAATTTGTATGTGTGTGTGTGTGTGTGTAGCAGTGAGTGTTGCACATCCTCACTCTCTGTATAAGTTTCTGTTTTATCAGTTACAACAGATTATTCTTTATGAGGATGTAGATGTATGTTTTGTTCTTCGGGGTTTTTTTCTTTTGCATGATTTGTGTGCAGCTACCTAAACCTCTTTGAGCATCATCCAGATATACATAGCATAATGGCTTTTATGCAAAGACGTTTTTTAATACCAACCAGGAGGGTTGTTCTAGGGAGATGAAATGGTTTAGTAACCAGTACAGATCTTTAATTCTCTATCTCTGCATAAAGAGTGCAAATGAGAAGAAATAGGTTTGCTAATTTTCATGCAGGCAACAGATCTCACTGTGATCAAGGATAGCATTCACTTTTCAAACTCTTTTCTGATTATTACTAATTTCAGATGCTTCATTCATCACACTTTAAAACCTGCTCTAAGATATTTACAAACATTTCTTTCCATTCAACTGCAGGTTGGGCAGAGAACAGGTTGGGGGGGAAGACAAGTGTGCCAACATCTCTAAGTAGGAACCAGTACACAAAACCATCTTTGAGCTGGGAAAAATCACAATAAGGTAACTTTTGCCTTGCATTTTAGCCCTCTTCATGTCTTCAGAAAAGTGGATAAACTAGCATGAGGTGAGGGGGCAAGAACAAGTTGCTAGCTGTGCCCCCCATCCCTGTCCCCCTCCATGGGTTGGAGGGGAACAGTCTGAAGTGAGAAGCCTTGATTCTACACATATAGGATTCCCATGTGATGTAGAAGGAAAAATATTGATCTAAAAGCATTGGGACATTTTCACCATACACAAAATGGTGGGGAAATTAGTTATGCCATGACTTTTCCATCTCAAAAATGCCGATGTGAAAAAGCCTCATTATTTCAAGGAGCTTGGCTAACCTTCTAGAGAAACTTATATAGTTGTATTCAACTAATTCTTACTGATATTCACATATAGAAAATACCATTGGTATCTCTCATTGGAGCGTTTTTATATTCCGATTGTAATCTTCCAGCTGGACAGAGAGGATTAAACAAAAGACAAAACAGGAAACACAAATATCCTGCGAGGTATTAAAAAGGGAATGAAAAGAACAAATGTACCAGGGGGTCCTAATCATGCACAATCTTCATAGTTGCAAAAATGAAAAGAACTTCCAAAGGAGGTGCCTTTGGAACCTGGACTTATGAAGCATAGGGGAACATAGGAAACTGCTATATGTGCTGTGGTTTCTGAACATCCCTCTCTGGTGATCCCAACTATTCATGGTGCAAGCATTTACAGTGGCTGAAGCACCACACTGCATCAGATGTGCCATTAGGTTTTACAGGATGCTATACCTCTAAACCATTGGCAAAGCTTTTTTTAAAAACCACCTATAATGTTTGTGTCTAGAATGAGGGACTTGGAAACTAACATGCCACTGCCAAGTTTTTAAAAAGAATATTTTTCCTTCTAGAATGCCCTGCTCCTTCCCCATTTCATCTCCTGTTCAGCTCCAAAACAGATTCAAAAAATTTATTTTCCTGCCCCACTACATTTCCAGCCTGATGTAACCTGGTCTACAGAAATCAAGGTTTCATTCCCCTACTCAGGTCTTCAGCAGTCCTAGAGGGATAATGCTAGACTTTGGGAAGCCACCAACCTTAACTGTGTGTAGCCCATTCTCCATTTGAGAAATACTGCTATAAAAGACATGAATGTGTGATCATCTGTTGACACATACCATAGTAAAACCAGGAGATTTTGAGATCCATGTTTTTCTTTCAGAGTTTTGTACTATGTCACATTAAATAGGAATCAATCCCTAACTAGAAAGCTGACTTTGAAGTACTGCAAAGATCCCTTTCTTTACAGACTCACTGTCAATTTGCATGGGATGAATCTATATTCAAATTCTTCAGAGCAATATGCAAAAGCCTTGTGATAGAATGTGGCAGGATAATCTGCTCCCTAAAGGTCTCGTCCTAATATGTAATATGGAATTATTAGTTTTAACCCTGCAGTAGAATCTTTTGTAACCCGTCTGCAAATGTCACAGCATTAATTCCCACAATCTTATGCTCTTGCCATTCATAGTGATGATCAATCTGTCTCTGAGTTGATTCAAATAATCAACCAGCCATCATTTTGAGCTGTGATGCTATTCATTCCACCCAGATTAAGTGTAATAACTATGTAAATAACATTACCCAGACCACTGAATGGATAATAAATATTTGGATGGATATTCATCCAACATACAGTGCGAAAAGGAAAGACATTTTAATACTTATCAGGCATGGATCTTACGTTCCATTATGCTTATTCAGAGAACACTTTAATCCCAGTGAGAATTGTGCTTGCATTAAGAATTCAGGATTGAGCCCTGTTGTGTGAAAATATGAAATTTAAATGCAGGGCATATTTGAGAAACTTAATTTTAATCTCTTCTTAAAACCATGTATGTGGCTAGTGTGATTAGAGCTTCATTTCAGATAAAATCCCATAGGTAACCGACCAGTAGCTAATCTTGAGATCAAAGGCCCTTAGTTAATTTGTTTTCCTACTCAATATATTAGTAAGATACACAGCGGATGGTTTCCCACCATGCATCTGTGTGGCTCACATTTTAATGGGAGAGAGTTACAAATAGAAAGCTACAGATAACAACTACATGCATTAAGGGCAACAAAGAGGATTGTGCCACCTTAAGGACTAAGTTATTATGACATAAGCCTTTGAGGACTACAATCCACAAAACCTTTTCTTATAATAAATGTGTTAGCCTTTAAGGCAGGGGTGCGAAACCTGTGGCCCTCCAGATGTCCCTGGACTACAAGTTCCAACACCCCTGACCACTGATCATGCTGGCTGGGGCTGAATGAGATGCTGTTGTCCTGGCTGCATTTTGGGGACTACGTCCAGAGGAGAAACCCTAAGTTCTGGGAGGAGCTAGGATATGGACCCAAAATCCTATCAGCCACAATCTCCTTGGCCAACTTGGTCAAGACCACAGGGCCCAATTCCCAAACAGAAGTTTGATTTGGCAAGGAAACTGGTATATGAGGCCCTTCCCACAAATATACAGCAGCCTGGCAATCAGGATAAGATTCCAGTAGTTTAGCCAATGAGGCAAGGCTTACAGAGCTACTGACCTTGCGACAGACCTCTGCCACCACCTGCCCCACTTGTGGGCTGAGGCTAGTCGCTATCCCCCTGCCTGGACTGTCAGGACTTGCCACAAGAGGCATTGGGGTGGCTGCCACCACAGATGCCACAGGTATGTTAGAAGTGACAAGGGTACCAGGAGATTACCACTATCTGCTCTCTCCCCATGGCTGACCTGGTAAGGGTCATGCGCCAAAGCCATAGCCCCAGATGCCTGGCATCCCAACGCATGGTCAGGTTGACCGCTGTTGTAGTGCAACCATTCCATTCCTCAGAAATCCCAGAAGGCCCTGTGTATAATGTCATAGTTTATAGATAGGCCTGGGTCATAACTCCCATGTAGATGGTGTATGCATTCAGCTAATTAGGCCAAATGTGATCCACCTTCTTCTTGGCAGCCTGCTTGTCCTTAGACTCCCTATATTTAACCTTCACCTCTGACTCCCTAAACAGAAGTATTAAAATATCAATATGTTCACCCCCATATATCCTCTCCTGTGTGGTCAGTCAATGGGAGAGACATGTCCCCTTTGGGATAAACACCAGGCCGGAAAGGAAAGGTGAGAGAAAGCTGCACCATTGGCCCAGAGGTCAGCTGCCACGGAGCTACTGCCACGGATGGCCAAGGGAGCATTGTCTGTAAGGGGACCAGGATCCCACCAATACCATCTGCTGATCTGTGTACCAAGAACTGCTCCTTGCCCAAGTTGAGGCACCATTGAAACAGCCGCAGTGGTAGTGGGTGGAGTGCCAGAAGACTCACCTGGAAGTGCAGGTGGAGATGCCCATGCTGCTGAAACAGACAGATCCAAGACAGGATAGGGTGCCTGGGAGATGATGGTTAGCACCAGAGCACCAGGAGTTGGTTGCATTACCTGTCAGACCAAACCTTCTGGGATTCCCAAAAGGGGTTCAGCTAGAGCTGCTGGAAGCACAGATGTAGGTGGAGGTGGATCTCTAGAAACCACCAGGGGCTTGCTGCTCACCTTCTTTTCCAAGGCCACAACCCTGGCAACCAGATCACAAAGAAGATTGGCTTAGAAGCCAGCCTGGACAATTTGTCACCAGGTGCTTGTTTGCTAGGACCCATGTGTTGATTCCTAGAGCCTGGTGCTCCTACTCTAATGTCTCCACCCTTGTAACCCAGACTGTACTGAGGCGGGTGTTCAGCCACCTGGTTAACAACGTTGACACCCCCACCCCCATTTTTGTTTTGCCTTTTTGGTAGCATGTCAGATAAGTAATGCCCAAGAGAAAATCCAAACTAAAGAAACAAGAAATGGGGGGGAGGAGACCCAGGCACCAGGGGCAAGAAACCACCCAAAGAGGAAGTGCCCTACACACAAAACCTACCCACCCACCCAGGTAACCACTGCAACCTTTAAGCAGAAAATGGGGGAGGCAAAACAGAGGAGAAGGAGGCATGACAAAGGCAGACTAGGCCCAGAGCAAGCAAGCAAAAAAAAAAAAATCCTTAGGAGAAGGGGAGGAGTGAGCCTTGCTCAAGTCAACTGGGTGGGATGGGGGTGTACCTCAAGAAGCACAGGTCCACCCTATCCAAACAAAATGGCTCCAAAGGCCCCAGGGAACACCAGCGTGGGTACTGGAGAGAGGTGTGAAACAAATAAGGAGGGGCAATTAATCCTGAAGTACAAACACCACTCACAGCCACTATGCTATGCCACCGCAGGACCTTACTCACCACTCACGCTGCCTGCTCCCACTGTCGGGATACTTAGCAGGATGAGATCCAACAATGCTGTGGTGGAATCTCAGCTCGTAAAGAAGCCAACACCAGGAAAGTCTGCCACTGACAAGGCAGCAAGATGCACTGCCACTCCAAGCACCAGCTGCCCTGGCCTGAAAGGTTGTGGCCTGGAAAAAGCACAGTAGAATCTGAAAGCCCAATTGTGGGGGAGTTTAAGCCATGCCTAACAAGTAAAGAGAAAGGAGGGGATGGAACTGCCCTGTCACACCCTGCCACTGGTAGAAGGGAAAGCCAGCTGATGCAAAAACAATCTGCCGCCCCGAGAAGCCACCTGCACTTCACCACCAGTCAACACTGCCACAGAGGCCTCAGTGTTGGCTTAGTTGGAGGAGCATGAGAAATGATCTCTCCCCTGCACAGAAAAAAAATGAAAAAGGAGAGATGGGGTGGAGCCAGCTTATAAACCACCCTTCCCGCCTCTCCTGGTTGGCCACTGGCCAAGTCTCCTTTGAAGGGAAGGGGTATAGGCAAACGTGCCCCCACTGAGAGCAGACGTGTCACTGTAAACAAGGGAAATATCTATAAGGTAATTCCTTTCCTATTTATAAAGTATTTTGTGATTTCTTTATTTCGGAAGAGATGCATTTTGTCATCTCTTCATAGGTAATTTAGGTGGTTTGCCCTTTTAAATATGTTATTTGATTTCCTGATGTTTTCTTTATTCTCCATCTGCTTTTCCCATTACACTTTCATTTCATCACAGTTTTTCATTAGGTCCCATAAGGAGAAAGCCCAGGAGCTGATCTAAGCTTTCTTTTGTGTTGTATTGTGTTTGACACATGACACATGACTGAAATCATACAGTGCAGTGCATTTAAGTATTTTCATCAGGCAGAGAGCACATTCATCTTCACTTATGAGACTTAATCAAAGAACAAAATGTTAAAAGCAGGGAGGGAGGAGGACACTTGGGCATTTTACATTGCAGACAAGGAGAATAGCCTACACACACACTTAAGGACAAGTTGTAGTGAAATCTCCATTGCTATACTGGAGGCCAGAAGGACTTCAAATGGTCACAGGGTACCACATTGTCCTGCATAGTTCCTTGCCCTTTGCCATGTAAATTGTTTAATTGTCCAAACTGGTAAAGGTTACAGTTAACCTTTAGAGTCTGAATCCTAGGAAGATGGAGGCACTGTGAGTGGTGGTTCCCGAGTTCAGATAATTGGTCAATTGCCTGCTTTGGATGGGGTCATACTCCCTTTGAAAGTGCGGGTTCATAGTCTGGAGCTGCTCCTGGATCCATCTTTGTCACTAGAGGCCCAGGTGACCTCAGTGGCCAGGAATGCCCTTTAACAGCTTTGGCTGATGAGACTATTGCAGGTGTTTCTGGACTGGGATAGCCCGGCCACTGTTGTCCATACACTGCTAACCTCCAGGCTGGATTACTGTGATGAGCTGTATGTAGAAGTTGATGTTGGTCTGGAAGCTGCAGCTGGTGCAAAATGTGATGGTGCAACTGCTCACTGGGGCAGGGTATCACCAACATGTTACACTACTGCTGAAAGAATCACACTGGCTTCCCATTAGCTACAGGGCTGTTCAAGGTTCTGGTTTTGGTATACAAAGCCCTACACAGCTTGGGACCAGGATACCTGAAAGACCACCTCACCCCTTATATACCCAGTTGATCACTGTGTTCTGCAGGTGAAGACCTCCTGCAGAAACCATCTTATCAGGAGGTCTGTTCCACACTACATAGGAAGTGGATCTTCAGTGTTGTGGCACCTACCATTCAGAATTCCTTCTCCTTAAATATTAGACAGGTGCCATGACTGTTATCTTTTTGGTACCTACTGAAGACCTTTCTCTTTCAACAAGCCTTTTAAGTAGAGACATTATCCCAATCTGCATATATGCTGGAATTGCTTTTTAAAGATGTTTTTAAAATTGTTTTTTAAATATATGTTTATGATGTTTTGTTTTAATATGTTTTTAAAGATGTTCTGTTTTTAAGATGTTTTAAAGTGTTTTTTTGTTTGCTGCCCTGGGTTCCTTCTGGGATAGAAGACGAAGACGAAGAAGAAGAAGAAGAAGAAGAAGAAGAAGAAGAAGAAGAAATAATCAACTTTCTGAGTTGGTGCTGAATGTCGGGGGTCAGCTTGTAGCATTCTCTGGCAAATTCCAATAAGGTAAAAGAATCTGCATATATGTTGGTCATATATAAAATTGAAAATTTGGTCCTTGTCCATCCAAAATATGAACTGCTAAGAATTCTGTAGTAGTAGTAGTAGTAAAAAATCACCTTCTACAATTCTCTCAAGTCAATGTACAATAAAAAGAGTAAAAAACAGTTAAAAACACAAAATATCAGAGAGATATTTAAAACAAAACAAAACTGAAACTCATTGTACATGCCCATTGATCCATTAAGATACATTATCCTTAAGAAGAGCCCTTCTGAACCTGACTAAAAGCCTATCTAGACCTATATTTTGTTCTCATAGTGACCAATTATGCTTATTGGTAGTCTACTAGCAGGATATGAGTGCAGTAGAAATCTCTCCCTCATGATCCCTAGCAACTGATATTCAAAGGTATACTGCCTCTGATACTGGAGGTAATATATAGTCATAATGATTAGTAGCCAATTGATAGTCTTATCATCCATGAATTTGTCTAACCCCCATTTAAAGCAATTGAAGCTGGTGGTCATCACTACATCTTGTAGTAGCAAATTCCATAGGTTTGTTGTTGGATTTTTTGCATTGTGTGAAGAAGTACTTTCTTTTGTCTGCCCTGAATCTCTCAGTATTCAGCTTCATTTGATGATCCCTTGATTCAATATTATGAGAGGAAAGGGGAAACCTTCTTTTTCCACTTTCTCTATGCCATGCACAATTTTGTACACCTCAAGTGTCTACCTCCTTTACTCACCTTTTTTCTAAACTAAACTTCCCCCCTAAAACTTAATCCACAGGAGTTTAGATGGACTAAAAGTTTCTGATTCTGCAGTGTCATTTCTGCCTCTTCCCAAGTAATCAAGTGCCCTTTTAAATTCAGGTGTAATGGCATTGGTGTGTGATTAATTGGTGGTGGACAGGATTGCTGCCTAATCTCATTAGCTAAGAGAGTTTCTGGTTGACTAGCCTGGTGTGCATAATTATCATTAGATTTCATTTTTATGGTGGCCTCAGTGTCTACTATCTTATGTTTTAGCCTTCTCAGTAATCTGATAATGTTTGCACAGTCCAAAAAGCCACTTGACTGATATCAAGGACCTGACTAGGTAATGAAAATATTCAATCTTTATCTTCCGTTTCTTTAATCATCACTTGTTCACACTAGAAGGTGTAAAAAGGTTTTCTACGTCCATAGAATCTGCTTCTGTGTCACTGCTGGAATTTTCTTTGAGCCATTTTAACGTGAGGAGAAACTTTTCAATCAGCAAGTAAAACCCTACAACTTTTATTTGAACAAACAATGGGGCTGACATGTTTCTAAACATAATTAAATTTTACAAATACAGACATCACCAGAATAAATGAATCCTTGAAGTTATCTATCTTTTTTCTTGGACACTTGTTACAAGAGGCCTTCAGCAGCATCCCAGTCCTTTTCCTTATTGGAACCACAATTGCTGCTATTTTTATACACTGCTGGTAGAAGTGTATAACATTATGCATGGCGTGGAGAAAGTGGATAGAGAAAAGTTTTTCTCCTTCACTCATAACACTAGAACTTGTGGGCATCCAAAGAAGCTGAAAGATTCAGGACAGACAGTATTTCTTCACACAGTGCATAGTTAAAACTATAACATTCGCTCCCACAAGAGGCAGCAATGACCACCAATTTGGATGGCTTTAAAAGAGGATTAGACAAATACATGGAGGATAAGGCTATCAATGGTTACTAGTTATGATGCCTGTGCTCTCCCACCATGGTTGGAGGCAGCATGCTTCTGTACCAGTTGCTGGAAACCTCAGGAGGCGATAGTGCTCTTTTGCCCAAGTCCTGGTTGTGGGCTTCCCACAGCCATCTGGTTGGCCACTGTGAAAACAGGATGCTAGACTAGATGGGCCAGTGGCCTGATCCAGTAGGGATGTTCTTATTTAAATTTCATTCCTCACATTAGCCATCTCATGTTCTTAGTGACACCAGTGTTGGGAGAACTGCTCCATGGTACCTCCTTAGCATGCCAGCCTCCACTGCTCCCAGGATATAGGACTGTACTATACGTATATTTTTTGGTGGTGTTGGTGTTGGGGGTCTTTACTGTTGCACATATGTGCATTGAACATCACACCCATCAGTCTAAATTTGATTGTATGAATAGTTGTATTTTTGTGTGTTTTACCAGTGTGCAGGAGCACATCTACACATCAGTAAAACACCATAAAAAACAAAAACTAGGGAACACATGAAGATTCCTTTTTTCAGTATTATATCAGTGTACATGTTTGTATCAGTACAACAGAAGGAGGAGAACATGAATATGAACTGAAAGCTGTGGCAGATTACAGTTCCAATAATAATAATAAATAATAATAATAAAATTTTATTTATGAGTTGCCTATCTGGCCGAATTAATGCCCACTCTGAAATTTATGTTATGTTATGTTATGTGATGTGATGTGATGTGATGTGATGTAGCTGTGCACAAATGACCTCTTGAAATTCTCCATCCTATTTGTGAGCAGATACATGTGTGTGTTTAAGGGTGAATCACCAAATTACTGTAGAAGGAGGAGAAATTCTCCAACAGTTTTTCAGGAGTGGGATGCACCATTAGTAGTGGCAATAACTCAGCTTGTTCCCCACCCCCCAAGTGTTTTGGTGCTTTTGTTGTTGTTGCATCATTCTGGGGCATTTGTGTGTATGTGCGGGGGTGGGGAAGTTGGAGAACAAAAACTGGAGAAGAATATCTGGAGAAAATTCTACAACATGGTGTGAGAAAAAGAAAAATCTCAAGAATTTTGTCAGGAATATGTCTCCTGCAAAATTTTGACTCGGGTCTCAAACAGGAATCTGCAAAAAGTGGAACACAAGACAAAGTCCACAGAACAACAAAGGAATAAAATGGGTGAAATTTTCTCATGTCCAGCTGCAACTCTCCTAAATATCATGCAGATGTGGAAAGCAGTCCCTAAATAGGTCTAATCGTCATGTCTAATATTCCTTGAGAGGAGTGAATCAGAGTGGTCAATTCTCTGCCACTAAATTGGTACAATTAATGAATCTCCAGCTTTTCTTATCATCCAGAATCAGACAATATTTTTTTTGTCAAATTTACTGCCTCCACCACATCCTGTGACAGTGGATTCAACAATCTAATTACATATATGGATGGGAATTTTCTCTTGAAGTGGCTGCCTTTTCAGTTTTATCAATAATCCCATTGTTCTTTTCAAACTGGAGGCAACAGTTGCTTCCAAAATTCCTTTCCTCCCTTTTTAAACTTCTGAATGTGTGCATGTAGACTGTCATTTTACAAAGCTGTGAGAATTTTGTGTGCTATTCATTTTGAGAAACAGACCTCTCATTAGATTATTTCTAAACTTTGAAGGATCCATAGTTGATTTCAGATTGAAGTGGTTTTGATATGTAACAGTACTTTCTGACTGTTGAGAGTGACCCACCATCAGTCAGAAACGCACTCTAGCTGAAATACTGCAGACACGTCTATCTCATCACATTTAGTTTTTCTATTTTCTAGCTCACTAGGTTCAGTCCTCTGAATTAAGACCAATTAAGGGGCTTGTATTCTTTTTTCCCCACACTTTTTTTTGCTGTTGAAGTCACACAAAACTGCCTATGAAGCTGTAAAAAAGAACATTTGTGAACTTTTCTTTTCAAACAAAACTAAAAGAAAATAAAAAGCTTTATTTCAACCAGAATCCAATTAAATTTATTTCCAAGTGTGATTTTTCTCTTTTAGGTTTTAACCTGAAGAAACATTATACAGAAAAGTGTCATAACATGTGGCAAAAACTTTGCGAGAGTGCTTTTTATACTTTTAACTCAAGCAAACAAGACAAAACTTTGAAAGACAGTGCCTTTTATACTTTTAACTCAAGCAAGCAAGACAGCATGGATTTGATCATATAAGAGATTAGGTCCATGAATTCACCCAAGGACATGAACACCATTTTACAGTGTACAAAGTAAGTTCTACAATCATCTTCAAAAAGATTACTTTATGCCAGCCAGTGTATCTTAATACATGTGCTATGAAGAGCGTTTGCTCTGTCTTGTAGCATCTCCTGAGCATCAGTTATAGTTTGTTCAATATAGGTCAGTGTTGCAATTTCTGGAGAACATGAGTAACCCTCTAGCTGTTTATAGACTACAACATTAATCATCCCTGACTATTGGTCATGCTGGCTGGGGCCAATGGGAGTTGGAGTCCAACACCAGCGGAAGGGCTACAGGTTCCCTACTGTTGCTTTAGAATACCAAATCAAAAATATTGGTATTCCCAGAAACCATTCTAATTTATATTGTACTTTGTTGTTTATGATTGGCAAAATAACACCTTGTCACATTTTGAGAGGGAAACCTTTTAGTCTTCCTATGGCAATGCATGATTGTAAGTTATTACATTTCTTAGATGCCCTTTTCTAAATAAGACTCAAGGTATCTTATGACAAATTAATATATAGACAAAAGCAAACAGAATGCAAACAATAAATTCCATAAAATAATAAAACCACCCCATCCCCACAAAGAGACAAAATCATCAGGAATAACCAATTAACGCAAGGCTGTTTTTTTAAAATGCCCCCCTTATAGTATTTTTATTATCTGTTTCTGTACTTGAATTGTTTTTAGATGTTTTCATTGTTTCATCACTTGAGTGTGTTTGCTACCCTGGGCTCCTTTGGAAGAAAGGACAGGATATAATAATAATAATAATAATAATAATAATAATAATAATAATAATAATAGTAATAGTAATAGTAACAACAACAACAACAACAACAATAATAATAATAATAATTTACAAAGACTTAAAAGGGTGCCACTACTGCATATTGAGTTATAATTGGCCATACCTATCGCTCTTTTAAATACCTGCACAGAAAATAGCTTATAAGTACTGATGTAAGCTTTCACATTTGCACATTTTATTTGAAAATAACAAAGTACAAACTGCCATAGAAAAAGCTCAATTGAGGATGTATAAATCATCATTTTATTTTATTTTAAATGTATTGTGAACTTGGACACTTTCATTCATTGCTATAGTGTTCTCCTAGTAGAATTCGTCACTGGGTGTGCCTTTTTTTAACAACACCAGTTTTTCCCCACTGGTATCATCATAATCACAGGAAGCATGTCTGTTAAAACTTTTTAACTCTTGTGGTAGTTCAAATTGGTCTGGGATCCATGTGTACATCAAGTATGAATTAGTATTCTGGTAGGCCCTGCCTGCCAGTCCTGAATTGCCTTTGTAGCTTCCATTGATGACTCAGGGCCAGCGTTTTTTAAGAAGAAAGAAAAAGAAACTGAATTTTATAAGGCCTAGAAAAGTTACATGCTTGCTGAAGCTTATCAGTAAAATACATGCTTGGAAGCTGCTGTTGTAATGGCTAACTTGGAATGCAGATATGGGTGGAGAATCTAATGTGCCATGTGCATAAGAGATGGTGGGCATAGTCAGAAGATCAACCAATGGAAAGGTGACAGGTTGGCACTAAGGGGCCAATTAGAATGTGCCATGAATTTTTGCTTGCAATGTATAAAAGTGTAGCACCCCCATAAGGGGTGTGCTTGTTTTGCAAATTATCGCCTTGCACCTCTTTCTGGCCAGAACGAAATAAAGCTTGTTGGACCCTTCAACCTGGGTGTGGTCATTTGGCTGTACTGTGCACCGGGCAATGGACCCATTTGGGAGACAACACCATTGCACCATATGACTATCTAAAATGTACACAAATTGTTCTTGCTAACATTTTCTTTGATCTTGTAGAGGCAACATTCAAAGCAATCTAAGAGCCAGTGTTACAAATACCTGTATCTATAATTTAGAGTTACCAGGTCTCCGATTTTTGGCTGGAGTCTCCGGTTTTTGGGGGGGCCCTCCGGCTCTCCAGCTAGCACCCCTTAATCTCCAGACTCTCAGTTTCAATTTTAAAAAAAATAAGTTTATAGGTGGTCTGGTTCCCGAGATATACACCAAAACATCAGCTGCCACCCCGCGACTGTTTAATCTATTTAACTGATACGACGCTGAAGTTGGTTCCTAGTTCCCAGTTCTTTATTTGCTTGAAAGTTCAAAACACTAAAAAAGAAGAGTTGACAACTACAGCAACTTCAAACCAAACTTAACATGTATCTGAACCCCAAAATATATGTTGGGCTACCCTGTATGATATATCACTGTGATCAGGGGACTCTCCCCGTCAAGAATAACAATACATTTATGCAATCAAAATCATCAGGCTTCTGATATTATCATAAATACATAATGATGTCATAAAATCATAAAAAATAAGTAACTGGGGGTGCCCACTCCAAACTCTGCTCTAGGCCAGGACAAATCATATACCCCAGGAAAGGGGAGGGTGTCCTCTACGAGATACCGCTGCATCCCATCCAGCCCAGAGCTTCTGCTGGGCACAGGACATGGAGGAGGGCATCTATGCAAAATCAAAGCAGACCAAAACATACAGGAAAAAATAAGTAACTGGGGGTGCCCACCCCAAACCCTGCTCTGGGACAGGACAAATCATATACCCCAGGAAAGGGGAGGGTGTCCCATATGAGATGCCATTGTGTCCCGTCTGCCCCAGAGCTTCTGCTGGGCGCAGGGCACGGAGGAGGACATCTATGCAAAATCAAAGCAGACCAAAACATACAGGAAAAAATAAGTAATTGGGGGTGCCCACCCCGAAATCTGCTCTGGACCTGGACAAATCATATACCCCAGCAAAGGGGAGGGTGTCCTCTATGAGATGCCACTGCATCCCATCCAGCCCAGAGCTTCTGCTGGGCACCAGACACGCATGGGTGCATCAATGCAAAATCAAAATGGACAAAAACACATAGAAAAAAATAAGTAACTGGGGGTACCCACCCCGAAATCTGCTCTGGGACAGCACAAATCATATACCTCAGGAAAGGGGAGGGTGTCCTCTACGAGATGCCACTGTGTCCCGCCTGACCCAGAGCTTCTGCTGGGCACAGTGCACAGAAGAAGACATCTATACAAAATCAAAGCAGAAAAAGACATACAGGAAAAATAAGTAATTGGGGGTGCCCACCCCAAAATCGGCTCTGGGCCAGGACAAATCATACACCCCATGAAAGGGGAGGGTGTCCTCTATGAGATGCCACTACGTCCCGCCTGGCCCAAAGCTTCTGCTGGGTCCAGGGGAAGGATGAGGACATCTATGCAGACAGAAATGGTAGGAAATCTTCTTACTCTAGCTCATTTCTCAGACCTCTTTCTGAAGTGAAGGGTCAAATCTGTAAAGATGTTTGGAGCAGCCACATTAAAAGATAAGGGCAGGGCATTCCAGGCAGGGGGTTGCCAACCCTTCTTGGATATGGATGTCTTTGCAGAGGATCCCTAGTCAAGCTTTACCAACAGCACAATCCAAACTATATCTACTCAGAAGTAAGTCCTGTTGAGTTTTATGGGGGCTTAGTCCCTTAGTACGTGTGTTTAGAATTGCAGCCTTCAGGGGCATCCATCTTTACTCCCAAATGCTCCCATCTAACATCTCCACAACACTAGGCTCCTTTCTTCCTACAGTGACCTTCTGGTGAATGGCCTGGCCTGAAGGCACTTAAACCCTTCTTGCCGAAAGCAAGTAGGCTAGATTAAATGTTCCCTACCCAGGCTCCATCTTTTAGCTAAGATGTCTAGCTTAATTTCCAGTCAGATATATTTTTTAATTGTACACTCCAAGCAACTGTGATTGATGCTTAATGTATCATGCTTAATGACATCACTCGGAACCGCCCCTAAAATCTCAGGTTTTGGGATGCTTCTGACCTGGCAACCCTAATCTATATCTATCTATATCGTGACGTAATTGTGATTAACAAAACAGAGATTTTTATTGTATTAACAAAACATTTTGGCTTCTGCCTTCATCAGCTGCTAACATACAAATACTGTTACCAAGGTGGCAGTTATAGAGCTTTGAGGATGGAATGCTCAGAGGGGCTTCATTTGCAGAAGCTAAGGAATACTTGTACTGTCCTCCAGATTCAGGCCATGTGGTGCCAATGTGTCCAGATAGACAGTTTTGAAAGCAACAAACAGAACTCCACCCAACCTTGCTCTGGATCCCTATAAGGATTCCGTTAATCACCTAAAGATATATGCACGTAATTGTGATTAACAAACCAGAGGTTTTTATTATATTACCAAAAAGTTTCGGCTTCCGCCTTCATCAGCTGCTAACGTACAAATGCAGTTACCAAGGTGGAAGTTATAGAGCTTTGAGGATAGAATGCTCAGAGGGACTTCATTTGCAGAAGCTAAGTAATGTATATATATATCACAGGAAACCCATCATGCTGTGATGCAATGGTAACATCTAGTCTGGCTACAAGTCCAAGAGTCATATATATATTTACTAATAGGCAAAAAGCCTTGTGGTTTAAGAACATACCTATAGCCCACACATATTTCTATCCAACCTTAAAAAGCAGGGAAATGGTATAATGAATGCACCAGGGGAGCAGGAGACCTGACCTCCTCTCTGAGATATTGGACTGCCCTACAAATTTGTCAAAATGCAAACACAATTTGGGTTGGTCTTTCACAGTCCAATCCACTTGCTGTGTAGCTTGGAAGAATTTGGTAACATGTGCCTCTGAGCATATGGTGAGTGGTGGTAAAACTGACCAGGGGGAAGGAGGGAGGGCTAGAGTGAGCAGGGGAGGAGAAAGAAGGAAGAGGGGAGGGGAGGAGGAAGGGAGAGGAGAAGAGAAGGAGGGGAAAGGCAGGTCTGATAATTTGCATGCTTATTGAGTTCAATGGGATTTACTCCTATTCAATCATGGTTAGGATAGGTAAACTGACCATGGAGGAGGAAGAATGGGAAGGGGAAGGAGAAGACTGGAGGGGGGCAAAGGAAGGGGGACAACAGGTTTGATCATTTACATGCTTATAGAGTTCAATGGTATTTACTCCCGTGCAATCATGCTTAAGATAGGTAAAAGTGCCCATGGGGAGGAGGAAGGGGAGGGGGAGAAGGGGGAAGGGGAAGAAGAGGATTGGAAGGGGATGGGGATGGGGATAGAGAGGGAGAGGCAAAGGAAGGGGGAGGGAAGGGGCAAGAGGGAGGGTATAGGAGGGAGAAGGGAGGGTGGGTTTGATCATTTGCATACTTTTTGAGTTCAATGGGATTTATTTCTCTGCAAACATATTTGAAAATGGAAATGGACTGCCTTCAAGTTGATCCCAACTTATGGTGACCCTGTGAACAGGGTTTTCATGGTAAACTGTATTCAGAGGGGGTTTACCATTGCCTTTATCTGAGGCTGAGAGGCAGTGACTGGCCCAAGGTCACCCAGTGAGCTTCATGGCTGTGTGGGAATTTGAACTCTGGTCTCCCAGGTTGTAGTCCAACCCTGACCCGGGGGAGGGGCAGGGAAGGTAGGAGGAGGGAGAGGGGAGGGGAGGAGATTGGATGGGTGGGCACTGGGCAGAGGGAAAGCCCCTTTCCTTTCCAAAAAGAAAACACTGGAAACAGTATTGTTTTTCAGTGTTTTCCACACCTTTTTATTCTACAGAAGGCACATGTAGTCTCTCACCCAAATATAAACCAAAGCTGTCCCTGGCCACATCCACACCAGGCCTTTATTTCACTTTAGGCAGTCATGGCTTCTCCTAAAGAGTCCTGGGAAGTGTAGTTAGTGAAGGGTGCTGATAGTTGCTATGAGACACCCTGTTCCCCTCACAAAGCTTCAATCAGAGTGGCTGACTGCTAAACCACTCTGGCCACTGGGCCTCCGTCAGGGAATAGGAGTCTCCTCTTAGCACCCTTCACAAACTATACTTCCCAGAATTCTCTGGGGGAAGGCATGATTGTCTCACATGAAATGAAAGCCTGGTGTGGGTGTGGCCCCCTGATTAGGCAAGCCCAGCAGCTGTGACTGGCTTTTAGAACACTGACAGTTGGTTCTTACTGAGCATGCCCTACGTTATCATTGAGTTCCACCCAAAATTTCTTAAATTAATTAAAAATCAGCCAGGCATTTTTTTTTAACTTTTAAACTGCAGAAGATGAAGGTCAGAGTATGGGGCAAGGTCAGTAATAGGATTACAGGTACTCTGTGAACATGGCTGATTATTAATGAATTTCAACAGATTATGAGAACTCTGACAGAAAAAAGTCCAAAAGGGCTCTGGGATTTTTTTCTCTCTTTTTAGACTTTGAACTCTCTATTTTCCCTGACTGTTTTGTGTATCACCATGAAAATTTACAGTTATTAAGCAAGCGTTTCTGAGTTCAGGACTATAAGTTTTGTAAGGTTTTGTTTTGAAATGAGCTTATGGGAAGCATCAGAATGGCATGGGAGTATTTTCAATTTAAGATTGCGGAATGTGAAAAATCCATGCTGGCTATACTATACAGCCACTGTCATGGCTGTATAATTACAGGAAACCATTATGCTGTGATGCAATGGTAAGATCTAGTCTGACTACTAGTCCAAGAGTCCCTTGTGAAATAGACTGAACCCCAAACTACTTTCTTCAGTGCATTTCTTATTCCTTTTTTATGTCATACTCTACACATGGGTGCAGCAAAATCAGCTTAGTACTTCCTATTGTGGTCACCCTTTGTTTTCCACAATGTTGAGGGGCCACATTGGGTAAGATCCATGGATATTTGATTATAGTTCTGGATGATGTCCTTTTTTCATTGATAACATCTCTGATATATGTACCAAAAGCATGCCTTCAGCATGGAGCAAATGGTGGAAATAGACACATTTTCATAGTTTGGGCCACCACAAGCAAAATAGCTAGATTGTGCTCAAACAAGAAGCAAACAGAAAAGTAGGTGTGGTGATGGAGAACATGACTACCCACATGAAGGACTGCCCACCAAACAATGTGGAACAGCGAATCCATACCTGTGCTGCATGCAATTTGAAATTGGATCTATTTTCCATATTGGATTATCTGTGGGATGATAAAATAAATCTGGATTAAATGGGGAAAGGGTTCAAGCAACACAGATTCATTCTTTGTTAATAGTTATGCTTAGTGTTGTGTGGTGGCAAAGATGGGGGGGAATGAGGTTCAAACTTTAATCTTGGATACAAGCCTTACAGAAATGGATAATGTTCTTATCCATTTTTCTGTATATACCCATGCAAAAAAATTTTTAGCATGCTACAGACAAAGTTATTGATGATCTGTCTGATGTCTGTGCAGTAGGATCGCTCAGTACTAGTAATTAATGTTAATGTAATATTAAGTTTAAAATCATATAAGCATAACAAAGGGCCAGAGAGCCATTATATATAACCCTCACACACAGTAACAGTCATCAAGTAAATTGGTTGAGGGGAGTACATGTGAAATATATTGATGCAACAAAAGCCAATTATGTACTGATTTAGTCAATTATGTATTGATTAAATGAAATATGCAAAATAAAATATATTCTGTGAAAAAGAGTCCCTGATTATTTGCAATAGTAGGTTTTCCACTACTGGTACAGACATGGATGCACTGTCACTGTGAAATGAAAGGGAGACCCTGCATACTGCAATAAGACAACAGGGAAACCAAGGATTGAATAAAGGCAAGAAAAAGAATTTGGGATGGAGTACTGTGTTGCAGAACAAAGGTGTGAGAGAATGACATGATGACTATAGCAGCGGGAGGGATGGGCAGAGCTGCCTCTGGAAAACAATCCTTACACTGCCAAATGGTAGTCACAGATGGGTTTTTTTGATAGAACAGAGACTGTGACTTAATGAAGGATCACATGGTGAAAACAGCCAGTGGTAGGATGGATAGGAACATGAGTGATGCATAACATCTTGATATACATCATAATGCTACAACTTGTTCACACCATTACACTCCCAAATGTGCACACGTGGGAATTTATTCTTGTACTTAACAAAATATTTTATATGTTCTTTAGCATGCTATGAACAACATATAATAATTTCTTGGTGACCATCATGATGCCACAGCAGCAAAACCACAAAGGACCTTGTCCAAACATTTATCTAATTATAATCACAAATGTTCTAAAATTTAACATATAACCTTCTTTAGCACATTATGCACAATGTATAACAACAACAATGTATGATAAGGCATAAAGTGGGATATTTATCATTCCTCAAAAAATGATTTTTCACTTCCAAGACACTACCAACTATATAGAATTCTGGTTAACTGATGGGATGGCACAGGACTAATCTGCCCATCCTTATTACTTATATGTCAAAGCTCAATTTACTTAATCCAAATTTATACATAAAGCATACAAGAGAGGTAATAGAGACATCCTGTTAAATTTAATTTCTCAAAACATGCTAGACAATGAACCTTTAATAGCTACATTAGCTTCTGGTAAACTAAAATTCATTCCAATCAATCTCCTAAATATGGGCCCAATCATAAAATTACTTATAGTATGATCAATATATTTCCAATTGAATCTATCAATAGCCTTTTTTGATATAACAGAAAAGACCAATATTAGGAAATAGAATAGCTTTGAATTTAACTAGAAAAGGATTTCAAGAATTCACCTAATATTAACCAGTAATCCCTTGGCCAAGATAAATCAGCCTGATTCACAGAATTTTAGCTGCAAAGGAGTTTAGGTGATTAGCAAAAATAATTATCTTGAAAATGTTGTTTCAATAATAAAAGAATCTGATGGGATGATATTAATGCTGGGCGCAGGCTATATAAAAGAAAGCATATGTTGAAGAGTGAATTAAAATACATTCCTGTTATTTTACAAAATATTTATTAACATGTTCTATAAGAATGCATGGCCAGGATGGCTTTAAGAGTTAGCATCATCAGGTGTCTTCCACAGTCCATGCTGACCTCCTATTACCTTGATGCTCCTTCTCCTTGCTGTTGCTGCCTGTTTACTCCCCCCTCTTAGTAAGCAGTCAGTAACAGGAGCAAGGAGAGAAGCAGCAGACCCCACTTTCCTTGCTCAAATCCCTATACATATTAGTGTGGAAAGGGGCCAGAGGAGCTGGGCTGGTAGTGAGAAGAAGGTGTCCAACCAAACCAGAAACAGCTCACCGGATAGGCTTCAGTCACTGGACTAGATTCCCAGCAGGTGTTGTGAGCTCTGCTGTGAGAGTGTGGACAGATGAGAAGGAAATGGAGGAGGAGGACTTAGAGTGGGATGTTTGAGCCGGTGAAGGGCTGAGCGGGGAGTGGGACCCAGAAGGCACCCCAGCTCTGGACTTGGACAGTTCAACCCCAGCAGGTCCAGATATGCCTGTGGAGAGGCAACCTGACCAGCCAGTTGTTTCCCAACTCTCCCTATACCCACATCGCCAGCAGGCAGCCCCCTCCCTCAGAGGGGGAAGACTGGATGGTGATAGAGGCTCTGCCTTCACCTCGCACCAGGAGGCAAATGCGGCAAGAGATACAACAGACACAGTTGAGGTGGAGCCTTTGCTTGTGTGTGTGCTTCCAACAACGATGGTTGGCACATGCAAGCAGGGTGCCCGCCCAGCCTTACTTAAGTCAAGTGTGTGGGGGAGTAATTGCTGAGTCAATATCTTAATGAAGCAAAGTAGTGCCTAGTTAGTCCTAGAGAGATGCTGAGTTCTGAGTAAGCCATAGGTAGATTCACAAAGTGCACTGAACTGAAACTGTCTCTTACTACCATAAAAGAAAAAAACACAGCAGGGTCTGAGTCTGAGTTCTTTCAGTTTGGGCAGGACAGCAGGGGAGTCACTGCTGCACACCAGGAGGGAGATGGGGAGGGGAAAGGTGAAGAGAGTGGCACAGTGCAAGCGCACTGGCAGGACCACCAAATTGGCTCCATCACTCATTTGTACCATGCCAACCATCCCACCAGCCCGCCAGTCCTTCTCTCCTTTCTGGTAAGCAGCAGTGACCCACCTGCCAGGAAACTAACATTGTGGCTCTGCCCTACCCACCAAGCCACTTCTGCATTGAGGTCTTCTTGCCCAAAGACTTCCAAATCTGGAGCTGTCTGATCAATATAGTTATTGATGATAAATCTTAAACTCAGAAGCAGTGTTCTCTTAAATGGTAGCTAATGGACCCCCATTTTCCTTTTTCTAAAAAAACTGAGGTATAAACTTTTTAGTATCTTCAAATTTTAATAATTTTGCTAGAGGTTTTGCAATATTTATCAATATTTACATGCTCTCAAAAATGCTCTCAAAATGCATTCTTTTCTTTTCTAATAAATCATCCTTGTCTAGTCTCTACCTAGGCCCTGAAATTCTTCATGCTTCCACTTTGGTTTATTTTTATTTTCCGGTACCTTTGTTTGTGGTGGTGGTGGTGGTGGTGGTGGTGGTGGTTGTTATACAATCCTGTTTGGTTGAGCCTCCCAAACTATAGTCCTTGTGTTTAGTTATTATAAAAATCTTAATTCCTTGGATAATTGTTATACTGAAGTATCATCATTTAATATGACATTGTTCAGTCACCATGGTGATCTTCTCAACCTATCATTTCATACTGCCACTCAATGGTTATAGAAACACAATGAGAAAAAGGCCCTGCTCATTTTTCAGGTTTCTCATTTTCAGATCTACCCTTACTAGTTCCTTAGACACCCATAAAAAAGTCTGTTCTTGAAAAACAATTACCTGATCAGTAAAAAGTGTAATCCCAGAGCTGTGTATATAGCTGTGCCCATCTTTTTATTGTAGTCAATTATTTAACTGTATTTCAAAAAGAATCAGGTAAGAAAAGTGCCACACAGACCCTGTTCTATAAGATTTGTCATGCCCTTCATTACAAACAGTATTGGGGCCCTCCACTAATATAAGAATTCTTTCAGAGAGTTTCTCAATCTCCTTAAATATTGTTTTACAAAAAGTACACAGACCAAAATTTGTGGCATTGGTGGATCCAAGTATGATTGTTATGAGTACAACACTAGAATTATTACTAGATCTTAACACTACTTCTCTTTTGCATCTCAAAATTCATCTGTTATTAAAAAGAAGAAACTTGTCACTTCATAATTCGTTTTATTCAGCAGAGATGAGAAACAATACCAAGTCCTTAAACACTTAAACATATTTTCTGTCTTTTGATAATAAGTGTGTCTCTTACAAGTACAGACAAATTACACTACATAAGATCTCAGTTCAGAACTACACAAATTATACTAAATAGTTACTAATTAACTCTAAATATGTCATTCTATAGGTAAAGTCTAAATCAAGAAATCTCTTGTGCTTAGGAACATAAGAGAGCTCTGCTGGATCAGACCAAAGTAGGGGTGTGCAGTGGTTCTCTATGGGAGTCAAACAGTGAGGCAAAAAAGGATGATTCAGGGTGCTTTCAAGCACAATGTCAATAACGGTTCTCCCTAGATGGATTAGGAGTCCCACAAAGCTTTCTGACATTCTGTTGCTCTGTTGTTTCTATATTTTTTCTGTAACTTATAACATATTACTTTCCTATATTTCTATGTTTCTCTAAATCCATGGGTTTTGCACAAAGTAAGGCTGTCCAAAATGTTATCTGGAGAATATTGAAGATGTTGGGCTCATCCATACCTATCCACAAAAACCACATTTTCCTTATTTGGTTGGTGGCTTCGAGATGCATACATGTCCTGTTTGTGGTCAGATTATTGTGAAAACCCGATTATCAAGTATCCTTATGTGTGAGGTTTTTTTGTCTTAATTGCTTTAGCAATGGCCATTCCCCTAAGTCCACCCCTTTTCAGTGATTGGTCCATAACTGTCGTTTGCTTTTCGTGCGCTGTTTCGGAAGAGTGCAGAAATGTATATCTCTTTTTTAATTCCCATGCATGTGCAGGTTTGTGGATGTGCTGTTGGGTGGGAAGGAGACAGGAGGCTTGGCATTAAATTGTTTTTAATTTTTTTTAAATTGTGTTTTAAATTGTCTTTTGTGCTTTAAAATTTGTATGTTTTTATTGTTCTAAACCGCCCAGAGAGCTTCGGCTATGGGGCAGTATATAAATGTAATAAATAAATAATAAATAAATAAATATGATGGAGGTACACCAATGGACCACCTATTGCAGGAAAGTCCGTGGCATTGCATCCAAGTGCACGGACGTTAATGCGATTATCGATACAGGGAAGCATATCGGCTTTTCGGTGATATTTCTAATGCGGATTTGTGAATGCAAAAATCCGTACTAGTTTGCAACATCATATGAATGACAGTGATTTAATGAAGACACAAAGCAATAACATTGCAGATTATACAGTCGTATGGACTGGCCTGTTGTTACTGTTAAAGCAGAGCAGCAGATAATTTTTTTAAAGTTTGTTTTTAAAAAAAATGTTTTACTGGGTGGGTGGGAACCTAGAGCTTTTCAGAACTCCACAGACAGCTAGACAGCCTCATGGGAGGCCTGTAAGACACAAAAAACCTGGTGTTAACAAATGCACCAGCAGTGCAGCAGAAAAAAAGTTCTGACTTAGGTTTCCAAGCACAGTTGGAAAATTAACTAAATTGCTTTCAGGCACTGAAGAGGTACAGTTGGGCACCTCCTTAGTTGCCTTGGATTCTTCTCGTCCCGCATGGCTTTTTTCTCTCCCTCCACCACTAGTTTCCTTTTGTAACTCATGCTAGTAACGATTCTGGGACTTTCTGTATATCTTTTTTGCAAAGTCATTCCCCAACCTACACTTTGAGGATGTGGCATGTATTTGTTTCTCACCCTGCAGCATGATATATGAGACTTGGAGAACTTTGTCCTATCTAGGTCACCAACTGCAGTGAGAGAAAATATTCTTGGCACACCTTTGTGTGAGTAGGCAAAGAAAAGCGTGGATAGGAAGTCAGATTGATCTGGTGCTTAGAGTCAAGGTGAACTTTGTCAGACCCCTACTCAGAGTCTGGTCTTGTAATGGATCTCTCACACTGGCCCTAGCACAGGTCTCTCACGATCCCACTACTAAGCACCACGACCTGACACTCTATAATGCAATACTGCCCTAAGACTATGCCTTAGTCTCCTCCACAGATTGCTACGTAGTGTCTGGGTGCTCTTATAGGGCACAACCCCACCATATCTTTCTGCCTTTAAAGATTACAGCTCTGGGTTGCTTTTAGATATCTGCTGCTGTTACACTATCCCTTCACCGCTGGCACCATTGATACTGTTCCCAGCTTTGGTATATGCTGTGCCCACCCTTCAGGTCTGGAGGGGTGGATTTGTGTTTAGACAGATAGTGAGGCAGGTTTTAGGACTAAGATATATAAAGAGAAAATTATTATATGTAACCACACACATGTTGACTGAACTTAAAGTGATCTTGTTTATTCCTTGTGTTGATAAATAAATAGTTTTGGTTCAACAACACGCCTGATCCTTGGCTGGGATATTACAGACCTGAAGGGTGGGCAGAGCATATACCAAAGCTGGGAACAGTATCAGTGGTGACAGCAGTGAAGGGATAGTGTAACAGCAGCAGGTATCCAAAAGCAACCCAGGGCTGTAATCTTTAAAGGCAGAAAGATACAGTGGGGGTTGTGGCCTGTAAGAGCACCCAGACACTCAGCCAATCACAACTCAGCATTCTTCAACATTCCAACACCTGTACTCCCCCCTCCCAACTCTCTCTACTTACCATATTTACACTACAAAACCTGCACTTACCATAAATACTGTACAAATATAACAGGGGCATAACAAACTCACCCATTTAAGGTAGAAAGAGGGAGACTGCCCCCCTAGTTCTTGCACTGTTAGAAAGCCCACACCTACTTTCCCTGGAGCTACTGAAGACCTCGATGTCCCAAGCGAAGGCAGAACCCAGGAAGCTAGGAAGCCCAGGCCAAGAATCTCATGCCATCAGCTCCTGAAGCCATTTTGAGAGAACACTTGTGATTCTATATTTTTGTACCATTTGTTTGTTTTAGAATTTTAAAATTGCAGCCTACCTTGGGTGTCTTGGTAGAAAGGTGGTATGAAATGCAGTAGATAATAAATACTGGAATGCAGTTCATTATAGTTCAGAAAAGTTCTGCTAGGTGCAGATCTCTGATGGTTTCATTAAAGTTGTGGCCCTTTATTTTCCCCATATATGCCTTGATCTTCATTCCAGAGTGTGTATGTGAATGAAAGGAAATATTTAGTTGTAAGCTTTCATCTTTATTGCTCTCACAGGCTAAACAGGAAATGTAATGCACAGAAATTAGCAGAAGGCAAAGAATATAAAGATTAAAGTACTGTATTTTTCTTTGTCCCATTGACAATTTATATACATTTGCTGAGGGCACCAAACAAAATTGAAGTCCTTCACAATGAATTGTAAATCCTGGGACCCAAGAGCTTCTCAGTGGCCTGGAAGGGCCCTTTTTATGTTCAATATGCAGGGGCTGAATAATGGTGGGAAATTATGCAAAGGATAATTATAGTCGTTGATCTCAAGATGTTTTGTGGCATGTTTCACATGTCATTCTTCAAAGCTCTTTCTGAGGAATACTTACTGAGCCCACTGGAGGCAAAGAAATTGTTCATCATAATTAAAGACAAATCATTCACCTAGTTCTGCAGTGGGATCTTATAATAGGGCAGCTCTCGGAACCATTTGATTCTGAGACCAAAATAGCTATTTCTTTCAAGTGGGTACAAAATATTTTTCCCAAATGCTTTAACTATTAGACTATTCACTTTTTCAAAACTCCTATGTGCCATTGCACAAATGAAAATCCTTCATCCAGAAAGGGATTCCCATTCACTTCAGTGTAGAAGACAAGTCAACCAACAGAAAGGAATACATGTGGGGAAGTGGCTGGCATGGTGCCACAGAACCACCTCTTGCCACCAGCATTGCTGCCACTTACCAGGATAGTGCAGGAGTGGACCAGGGTGGCAGTGAGATTGGGACTGTATGGGTGTACTGGCAGAGCCAATCTGGTGTTTCTGCAGTGCTCCTGCACATTCTAGCTTCACTGCCTCCATGTCCTGGCCTCACAGTGTCCTGATGCTGGTGTTGGGAAGGTAACTCTGTGGCACCATCCCACTGTACTGGCTGCTTCTGATACCCATTGATTGATTTCTTTTTTTAAAAAAGTAATTGTTGAGAATTGTCTGGCATCTACTACATCTTGTAACTCCCATTTGGAATATTTTACCTATGCTTGAAAATCAAGATTAGAGAATTCAGACAGTGAAGAGGACAAGTGTTACAGTGAAATGGAGCAAGACTGTTGGGTTTCTTATCAATCCTAACATGTAATAAGTTCCACAGTATGCAGAATACCTATTTTGCCTGTGTGACAGGCATGGAGAGAATTGTTGAAACCAAAGAAGATGTTTTAACATTCAAAATTCAGATGTGTAGGTATGCGATGAGCTTTAAACTATGAATTAAATTTTAGATCTGAGGATGATGTGCTTTCATCAGTGCATCAGTCTTGTTGATAATTAAATTTTGGAACTTCAACATCAGCAAATGTTCCAAGATGGTATGTTTGGACTAGATATTCTATTTGCATTTTAATGTAAACCCACCTAACTTGTATATCCCAAACAAATCCATGAACCAAAAGACAGCTCTCTTGGAAAATCCACACTTCTCCAAATTTTGCAGTGCAATTTTCCAATTAAAACATGTGTACAAAAATATATATATTAGGAAAACAGGCACACAAAAATGCTCATATTTGTGAAAATATGTACAAAAATGCATCATTAGGAAAATTGCTTGAAAAAGCACATATTAGCTGAAATCCACACAAATATGAATACAAAGTTTCATACAGACTTTAAAAAGCACGCAATCTGATGTGGAAATGAGGAGATCTGAATTTAAAATTGGAATAATGAGAAACTGAAAATGACAGATTGACCCATCCCTAGTTTGAACAATGTGTTGAGCCCATCTCCTCTATGAGGAATAAAGATATGTTAAGAATATTTGGTGTGGTTTGTTGGATATTCCATTCTTAAAACTTCAACAGACTAAGAAGTTAAAGAAAGATAAAGCAACACACACCCTATCTGCCCATACACACACATGCACTATATAGAAATGTATAGAGGAAAGGTAAAAATGGACCATTAAGCAGTTGCAATTTAGAGAGCATACCAAATATAAAAAGAAATATGAAATTAGTTAGAATACATGTTTATAAATGGAGTTACAGTCCGATGTAGGGTCAGTGAAACACTGAGTGAGGCTCGAGTGAGGCTCAAATGATGCTCCTTTAGCTCCTCCCTTCTTCTGCCATAAAATTTCAAGGCTCAATAGACGAAGTTAGGAGGGCTCACCTCTTTATTTAGTGGTTCCTCAGGAAAGATTTGCCTCATGGAACTTTTCCCCTCAAGAAAACTGAGCAGAGTAGCACCCGAAGTCCTCATTCATTTCCTTTTTCCATCTTTTTATTTCTCTAGGAAGCAAAAAAGAAAATCATCATGCATAAAGCTGTGGCTATATTTCCATACAGAAATAGAATTAAGGGCTGATAGGAATGAGAAATATTAGCCTATAACACTGTGTGCTTCATCACAAGCCCAGCCTTGAGAAATGACAGCAGACATCAGTAATTGCCAAAACATAAGACTTATTTATAGATTGGGGAGAGAGATAAATACAGTACATACAAATTCCAATTAAGGATAAACCATTCTAGCTTACAAAACTACTGCATCTCATTTACAGCTGGCAGAAATATAGTCCTTTGCATATTCTTTGTGACTAGCTTGAGATGCTCGGAAAATAACACAGTGAGGGGAGGGGAGATACTAATGTTACCAGCAACATATCCTCATATATGTTGATCAGTTAGAATCTGAGCATGAAAGTCTCTGAACCTGTATTATATTCACTAATAGGCAAAACACCTTATGGTTTAAGAATGTACCTGTAGCCAACAGATATTTTTATCAAACTTTAAAAAGCAGGGAAATTGGGCAGCTATAGTGAATGTACCAGGGTAGCAGAAGACCTGGCCTCTTCTCTGAGATATTGGACTGCCCTACAAATTGGTAAAAATGCAAACAATTTGGGTTGGTCTTTCACAATCCAGCCCACTTCCTGTGTAGCTTGGAAGGATTTGGTAACATGTGCCTCTGAGCATATGGTGAGTGGTGGCAACATCTGCAATCAGCCCAAATAACAGGCATATGTAGCCTCCCACCCAAATTTAAACCAAAGCTGTCACTGATCACATCCACACCAGAACTTTATTCCACTTTAGACTGCCATTGCTTCTCCCAAAGAATCCTGGGAGATGTAGTTAGTGAAGGGTGCTGAGAGTTGCTTGGAGACTCTATTCCCCTCACAGAGCTACAATCATAGTGGCTGACTGTTAAACCACTCTGGCCACTGGAGCTCTGTCAGGGGAATAGGAGTCTTCTCTCAGCACCCTTCATGAACTATAGTTCCCAGGATTCTTTGGGGGAAGCCATGACTGTCTAAAGTGAAATAAGTGCCTAGGTGTGGTCCCCTGATTAGCCAAGCCAAGCAGCTGTGAGTCTGACTTTTATAATGCTGACAGTTGGTTCTTACTGAGCATGCCTGACATTATGATAGACTTCAATGTTACATTTCTTAAATTAATCAAAAAGCAGCCAGGCATTTTTTAAACTTTTAAACTGCAGAAGATGAAGGTCAGAGTACAGGACAAGATCAGTAATAGGATTACAGGTACTTTGTGGCTATGGCTGATTTTTAATTAATTGCAACAAATTATGAGAACTCTGACAAAAACAAGTCCAAAGGAGATCTGTTTCTCTCTCTCTCTCTCTTTTTACACTTTGAACTGTTGATTCTCTCTGACTGTTTTGTGTATCACCATGAAAATTTAGAGTTGTTAAGCAAGCATTTCTGAGTTCAGGATGATAAGTTTTATATGGTTTTGTTTTGAAATGAGCTTATGGGGAGCATCAGAATGGCATGGAAGTATTTTCAATTTAACATTGTGGAATGCAACTCTCGTGGCTGTATAATAACCTCCTCTTGAAATTGTGGCTATTAGTGTTACCTCATAAGAATGGAACAGTCTTATGGGGAAAAGCTGCTCCAAGTCCTGACCACAAATAGATCCTTATGGATTAGTAATATTCAAAGAATACTTTTTCATAAATGTTGACTCCCACAGATGTTAATTATGCCAGTCTTTGGAAATGTAGATTTATTCTAAACTTCAAATAATACTCACATTTGTGACACTTTGATTCAACTCAAAAACAGAGGAAAGGATCCAGACTATTATATGAATAAAGCTGGCACTGACTCAATTTAGGTCAACATAGCATTGTTAGGAAAAAAGAAATTTTGACTAGCTATGCCTACTTACTGGGAAGGAGCACAAATGAGTTTGAAGCAACTAATGAATTAAATCATTATTTAGCTGCCAGTACATTAAGCATTAAAATGACCAAATTGCATTAAAATGCAAAATACTATGAGGCAGCACTTATAAAAAGAACATATTATTCAGGTCTGGCTATTTTATAACTGGTTGTTATCATTAGAATTGAGACGACATCACTATCAAAATTATATGGTGCACAAAACTATCAGTTTATAGCAGTGGAAATCACAGATGAAAGTTACTGGATGCATATTATCTCATAAAGGACATCTAGTGCCTCCAGTCAGAACTTTGTCTGCGGAAATTGTATTGAAGTTTTTAAAAATAGTTTCCACTACTAGACTTTTGAAAATGAAATCAGCCCTTAGAGTCAATGATGAGTAAAGATTTAAAGACTGGAAGTAGGAATCTTGTGTTTTAAATATTAGTCATATATCCTTGTAAGGTTCCTATTGTGGCAGAATAGGATCCAATAAAATTAAGAATTGGATATAGGCATTGAATGACATGATCACAGAAGCATGGTTGTGTGGTAATATGGATGGAGCCCATGATAAAATCATAAGTCACCAAAGTCACCAGATACTGTTCATACACACACAGCACTTTGAATTATTATTATTTTTAACTCAAACTTCCAAAACATTCTGATGTTAACTTTTAAAATCCAGATTTTTGGATATCGGTGTTAAAATTCTGAAATGAGTGATATATTTTAGGTGTTGGTGGGTAAATGTGGTAAAACTATTCAAAATTATTTTTAAAGTGTTTTCATTCATTATTTTTCATATACAATGATGCAAGAATTGAGCACAAGAAAGAAGAAATTGCCCCCACCCCTACCCACCCCATAACTCCTGGTCAATCTGACAGGCATCACAGTTCTCATCCCAAAGTTTCTTTCCACAGAAGTTTGTGTGTTCCAGATGGAGAAAAATTTGTCGCTGCATACAAAACAAAACATGGTCAAATGGCATAAAATTTGTTGGTTGTCTGCTCATTTCTCCTAGCACATAACTCTTCACTCAGGTTTTTCCATTGATGATAAGTTCCATGCTTATATGCTCCATTCTTACATGGACCCGGCATTCAAAGGGCCTCCAATTTTTGGCAATAGTCAGCCCAGTGGCCACAGTGAGATAATCCCTCATGCTGTTTAACATCTATATGAAGCCCTTTGGAGTGGTCATCAGGAGATTTGGGGTGAGGTGTCAGCAGTAAGCTGACGATACCCAGCTCTATTTCTCTGTAACCTCTGAATTGGGAGAGGCCGTGCAAGCCCTGGACTGCTGCCTGGACTCAGTGGTGGGTTGGATGAAGGTCAATAAACTGACTGAATCCTAGCAAGACAGAGACACTGTGGGTTGTCAATTGCTTGCTTTGGATGGTGTCATACTCCCTCTGAAAAAACAGGTCCATAGTCTGGGGGTACTCCAGGATCCATCTTTGTTGCTAGAGGTCCAGGTGACCTCCATGGGTAAAAGGGCCTTTTACCAGCTTTGGCTGGTAAGGTAGTTGTGGCTGTTTCTGGACCAGGATAGCCTGACCACTGTTGTTCATGCATTGGTAACCTCCAGGGTGGATTACTGTAATGCATGCAAGGGGCTGCCCTTGAGGTTGGTCCAGAATCTTCAGCAGTTGCAAAATGCAGTGATACAACTGGGGCAGGGTCTTGCCAACATATCACCCCACTGCTGAAAGAATTGCACTGGCTACCTATTAGCTACCAAGCTAAGTTCGAGGTTCTGGTTTTGGTGTACAAAGCCCTATATGTCATGGCCCCTTCAGAAGACTCGGAGGAAAAGGAAGAGGCAGAGTTGGCAGACCCAGGAGAAGGAACTAGTGGAACCCCTGAGGACACAACTCTGGCTCTTCCCCAGCTGGAGAATGTCCAGGACCTGGCTGAAGCCCCTCGATCGGATTCTGGGCATGAACAGGAGGCTCCCCTCCCCCCTGCAGAAAGGAGACGCCAGCGAGTAGCACAGCAACGAAGGAAGAGGTCGGGTTGTTTAAGAACAAGCAGCTCTGAGCAGCTGGGAGACTAATCACTGGCACCTGGCTTAGGGAGTCTGTTATAAAAGGCAGTTCATGGCTGCAGCAGACTGCTGACTATGTCGTCGGTTGTGACCCCTCACGTGCAACGCCGTTGCTAGCCTCTAGACCTTCGGACTGGACCCCTGCCTTTCTGAACTCTGCTTCCCTACCTGGACAATGCTCTTGGACACTGCTACTGGTTAGTTTGTCAAGCCTTTCTTCTGCCAGCTGGCCTCCGTTATCTGCCTGGCCTTGACTGATTTATTGCCCAGCTAACTGCCGGCTGCTTCGTTACTGTCCAGCCCCCAGCCCTGAAGCTGACACTATACAGCTTGGCACCAGGATACCTGAAATACCATCTTATCCCTTATGTGCCCAATCAATCACTGCACATTTCAGGTGAGGTCCTCCTGCCGATACCATATTATCAGGAGGTCTTTTCTGCACAACATAGGAAATGGACCTTTAGTGTAGTGGCACCTACCATTGGAATTCCCTCCCCTTAAATATTAGACAGGCACCATCTCCATTATCCTGTCGGTGCCTACTGAAGACCTTCCTCTTTCAACAAGCCTTTTAAGTTAAGACCTATCCCAGTCTGTGTCTGTACTGGAATTGTTTTTTAATATGTTTTTAAAGCTTTTTTAACAAATATATGATTTTAAAGCATTTAAAAATGTTTTTAAAGACATTAAAATGTTTTTAATGGTTGTTTGTTTTAATATATTTTAAAGTCTGTTTTCATGATGTTTTAAAGTGTTTTTAGTGCTTTTGTTTGCTGCCCTGGACTCCTACTGGGAGAAAGGGCAGGATATAAATCGTAATAATTTTAGTAATAATAATAATAATAATAATAATGACGACATCTTTAAAAATCAATTTTTCAATTTCAGACTAAAAAAATAGAAGAGCAATTTTGGAGTTAGGCAGAAGTATTAGTAATTTGTTCAATATCCCTAAACACTTTTTCTCAAAATTGGAGGCCTGGGGGCAAGACCACAGCATGTAGTTAAAGGAGCCAAGGACACCGCAATCTCTCTAAGCACTTATCGCCAGTCGCAAAAATTCTACTAAGGTGCTAAGGGTACACATACCAGAAATGGCCAAGTTTAATGGTATTCCACTGTACCCTGGCAGAAACCAATTTCAAAGGTAATGTTTCCCCCATCCCCGTAATTCAGACTAGTCCTCATCAGCAGTGGTATTCCCCAAATCTTCTTCCCAGCATTTATTAAGTCTTTCATTTGAGCCTATGGAATTTTGAGTTAGAAATATGACCTTTATCAAGTACATCTTGATTGTAGATTAAAGATTCAAATAAAGTTAATGGCCTAATGGCTTGGGTCAGTACAACAGGATGGGTTATCAGATGAAAAAAATGATGGATATGTAGCCAATTAAAGTGAATATTGTTTGGAGCAAATCTGTTCACCTGGCAAGGGTGTCAAACCTTTATAAAAATCATTAACAGTATAAAGATTAGCTGATTCTCAATTTTGAACAGGATAACATCTGAGGTCAGCAACAATAGAAGTCATGGGAGTAATCAGGGGTGCTAAGTGTTTGAACCAAACTTTCCAATTTGTAATATGAAGGGATTAATTATTTTTTGTAGAGTTTGGTGAAATTGCATTTGAAAGGGCAATGCTTTCAGCTCACCCAGTTCTCCCTCAAATTCCATGGATAGCCAGGAGATCTGGGGATCTCTCTGAATTATCAGCAGTATAGTCTTAAGGCGCAAAGCATCATGGTACCATTTAAGAAGTTGTGTACCTCCACCCCCCATTAGATGGGCTAAATTGAACTATAGTTCATAGTCTGAGCTTTTTGCCTTGGTGTATAAATTGCAGTATCAATTTTTGCCATTTCTTAAGTTTCCAATCCTGAATTTTAAGGGGAATTACCTGAAAAAGAAAAAGCCTGGAAAGAAGCATCATTTTCACTGCTGCCATTCAGCCCAAGGTAGGGTCCCTCCCTGTGTGTTGCCAACAGGCAAGAAAATTCAGGGATTCCAGAGGCAATGAGCACTCAAGTGGAAAAAAAGATTTACAATGCTTTATTTGAGATTTAGTCTTTTATGACAGGCAAGGCAAACACATAAAGCAACTAATGAGTGCACTTGTTATCTTACATCTCCTTTCTGTTGTCTGGAAGCCCCAGATAAGAACAATTGAGAGCTCTCTCAGCTGGCCACCCACTTACACAGCACCCCCAGTCAGCCTGGGTCTGTGCTAAGGCTCCCTGAGTAAGTGTCAGGGATCCTTATTTATACTCAAATGAGCCCCTGGACTTGGATGCAAGTTTGGACCTGTGACTTTAACTAGCTATATCTGTGGGGATTTTTTTTAATTTGGGTCTCACACTTCTGCCTTTGTTTATCAATTCAGTTGGTCAGTGCCCTTGCTTTGTAGCAGCCTGATTCATTGCAGCTGCCTTTGAAGGCCAAGTTTCCAGGGCTTAGCAGTGTGTGAAAACATCCTTCCTAATGATCTGTTGGCATCCACTATCTATTTTTGCCAATTAAGAGCCTCTCTCACCTCCTCTGTGTTACATAAACAAAGCTTCTTGGATTTATGTACTATTGTATTCTACATAGGCCAGGTGAGGAAGAAACCAACATGCCCACCTGGCTGGGATGCAGGGGCTTGAGACAGGAGTATGGGACAGGGGGATGGAACATGCCACACTAAGCCTTCATGTACATCAAGATGTTTTGTGGTCATTTCCCATACACCCTGGCACATGGGTTAACTTTGAAGTCTGTAATTAAAAATTAAAAATTTAATGTTTCCAATTTTGAAAGGTTTTTAGGAATTAAAACACCCAATTGCCTTTGAATTGTTAACATCAGATTTGGAGTATGTACATAGTATTTCTGAGTTTTCATAGTTAACTGCAAAACCTGTGACCTGGCTGCAGAGTGAAACTCTTGGACTGATATTTCTGGGTGTGAGGCCGTTAATGTCACATCATTGGCAAAAAGATGTATCAAGTGTTGTTGGCTGTTTATTTTTAGCACCTTGATTACAATTCAAAATTATTATAGCAATGTTTATTATCAAGTCTCATACTGAATATGTTTTCCATCCCCTCTGAGAGCACCTGCGTAGGAAAATAGAAAGTTTCCTCATAAGAATCAGACCATCGGTTCATCTAGCTCAGTATTGTCTATACTAGCTGGCAAAACTTTTCCAGGGTTTCAGATGAGATCTTTCCCAGCCCTACCTGGAGATGCTGGGGACTGAACCTGGGAACTCCTGCATGCAAAGCATTTGCTCTGCCACTAAGGTATGGTCCTCCCCCACTGAGTAAGCAAGCATGGCCTGTTTCCCCACTTTGTTGGTCTTGTTTGTCTTCTATCTCTCCAGGATTGATAAAGGATACAGATAAGCCTTGTCTAGTTTTGTTGAACTTTTTGTAGAGTGGTTAAAATTTGGCTCAATGCAAAAGATCCAACTTAAAGCATATCCAACAGGTGGCTGTCCAGCTGCCTCTGGAAGGCCTCCAGTATTGGAGAGCCCACCACATCCTTAGGTAATTGCTCTAACAGTTGGGAAGTTTTTCCTGATGTTCAAATGAAATCTGGCTTCCTGTAACTTGAGCCCATTATTCCGTGTCCTGCACTCTGGGATGATCGAGAAGAGATCCTGGTCCTCCTCTGTGTGGCAATCTTTCATATACTTGACAAGTGCTATCATATCTCTCCTCAGTCTTTTCTTCTCAAGGCAAACATGCCCACTCCTTTAAGTCTCTCCTCATAGGGTTTTGTTTCCAGTGCCCTGATAATCCTCGTTGCCCTCCTCTGGACCCATTCCAGTTCGTCTGCATCCTTCTTAAAGTGTGCAGTACTCAAGATGACGCCTAACCAGTGCCAAAAGAGGGGAACTAGACCTTAACATGTACTTATCCCTGTTAAACTTCATTCGGGTGTGTGTTTATATATAGTGTCAGTTACTGCACATATCTGTACAGAGAGACTTCTGATTGGTGGGTCTCATGTTTAACTAATTATATATATCAAAATTCCTGTACATGTGCACCATGCTTCCAAACTGCCATGCACCATTTTACAGTGGACAAACTATATGTGTACAATTAAGATGGGCACTATTTTTCCCCTGACAATTCTTCCATATCTCCTAAGAGGAGAAATATATATTTTTACTGAGAATGGCGTTCCTGCCAAAGCAGGGGCATGTTTGCCGCCACCCCGCCTTTACAGAAGGCTCGGGAACATTCCCGAAGTGTTCAAAATTATGTCACTTGGGGCCCCTGGGCCAATCTGTGGAAGGGAAGAACAGGGCTTATAAGCCAGCTCCCCCCTTGAATCTTGCCTCTCTTTGCCTTGCAGCTGCAGCAGCGTGTTCTCTGTTTGGCAATAGAGAGACTTCCCTTTGCTTGCTGACTTACTTCATTTGACAACTTACATCCAGTACTACAGCTTCATTGCTCCTCGACTCAGTGTCGCAGCGCTCTTTCAGGTCTTTGGTGCGGGCCGGTTCTCTGTGGTTGCATCTGCAGTGGACCTGTGCCTAGCTGGCAGCTGCCGGCTTCAGCCTGCCCGGCCCACATGGCACAGGACGGAGGGCCGCACGGGGTCGCAGCAGCTTTCAAAGGCCCCTGCTTGGAGCATGACTCCAACAGGCTGTTCAGCGAGAGTGGGGGTGCCCTCCTGGTGAATTTCGGCTGCCACTGGTTTGTTTGTTAGTGCCTCCCGGGCCACTTGAAAAGGGTTCCCCCCTTGAGTTTTGGTTTTACGAATAAAATAACACACACCCCTATTTTACTCACTATTAACCAATTTTATTGGGAAATTTTGGTTCAGTTCGGCTGCTTGAAGCCTTATTGCACGGCATAGGGGTGTTTTTCTGATCCCCCCCCACTGATAATACCCCCCACCTCCTCCTACTTGTTGCATGTTGTTCTTCAAACCCCCCTTGCCTTTTTTTCCCCCTATTTTGAGGGCGGGCTTTTTTGGTGGGGGTTCAAGGGAGTAATTTACTGGTTTATATTATTCATAATATATATTTATAAATTAATAGATAGTTAATTATATACATTTAATTCTAATTCATTAACATATGTACATATAGGTTAATTATATATGAGATAAAATATAGAATAATAATTCATTTAATTCAAATAATTATTTTGCCTATTGTTATTAGATTAGTATAAAAATAAAGGATATTTAAAATCAGGGATATTAAAAATATTATTATTGTTGTTTATTTATTTATTTATTTATTTATTTTATAAATAAGCTCTCTGGGCAGTTTACAGTAACTAAAAACATTAAAACAAATACAATTTAAAACAGATCTTATAAAAACAATTTAAAACACAATTTAAAAATTTAAACAGTATAAAACACATGCTAAAATGTGTTGTTGTTGTTAATGGTATTACAGCAATCATTGGCTTGAGTCTGTTCTCTTGTTTAGATCATCTGTTATTCTGCTTCTTTACATTCTTCAGCTTCAATTTTCCACGTTCAGTTTGGTGTTAAGTCTTTAGTGAAGATGCCACCCAAGAAGGTTAAGCAGAAGCGTGGGGTCAGAGTTTTGAAGAAACCTGAGAAGCACACTACTCCACAGCAATTGTCATCTGATGAGGAAGAGGATATGGGATTGGCCAGAGCTTTGGTTGCTAGAGTTGAGGCCTTGGAAAAGGAGCTGAAGGTCCCAACTGATTCAGAAGCCTGCCCCAGCGCTGATCCTAGAGGTAAGAAATCTGTGCGCTTGGCTTCCAAGGTTACTAAGGCTAATTTCCTCTCTGACCTAGTAGCCAGGATTGATGTTTTGGAGAAGGCCTCTACCAGAATGGATCCTGTACCACCCAGTGAGAGCACGACAGATCCTTCAGCATCTCCAATGATGGCTTCGCCTCCTGGGTCATCTTTGCAGCTCGCAGCCAGTTATCCAGCATCAGCTTACTCATCCGCCATGCATCCCGGATCCGCTAATACAGTCGTTGCCCCTGAGGTCCCCAGGGCTGTGGTGTCTGCTGCTGTTGTGCTTCCACATACTATAGTTGGTGAGTTTATTACACCACAATCCACACTTTCCACTCAGGTGCAGACATATGGAGGGTCACAACAGAAGATTGGTTACATGGGGGAGTCCTTGTTCCTTTGCAGCCACAGATTCCTTGGCCAGCGGCAGCCGTGATGCCATGGCAAGCTAATACTGCTCCTGTGGGCCAGACCTCCACTCCTTTGCCTTTGCCACAGGGAGTTTATCCACAGGGCGATACTTCATTGCCTTTGGGTGATCACCTTTTGATAACAACAAAGGAGAAGATTTGGAGAGGAGAGTACATTGACATATTTACCCTCCACTTTCGGGAGTCTGAGATACAAAATAAGGAAGTTCAGGAGTTTAAGGATAAAGAAGCAGCAAAGAAGAAGAAAGTAGATCGCATATGGCCTAATTGGCTCAATGCCTATACAGTATATATGGGCTTGATAACTCAGGCCTATCTTTCTCATGCGATGTCCATATCAGGCCATCATTCATCGGGCATTTAGAGAATTCTCTGGAACTGCTTGGTTGCAGTATGATGAGAATTTTAGACAGCTTGCTGCATTAGATCTGTCTCTGTGTTGGGATGTTGTGCATCCAGGTCTTTGGTTGCTCTCCATGACCCCTACTAGACCGACGTTGGGAGATAGGGCTGATAGCGGACACTTATTGGTGCAGGCTCAGTCTCTGGACCCTGATTCCGGCCCGGGGCTGCAGTGGGTTCAATCCCACCAAGTCTGTTGGAGCTTTAACAGCTCAGGTCGATGCTCCAGGCACCCATGTCGGTTTAGACATGCCTGTGGATCCTGTGAGGGGAATCACCCCAACTTCTCCTGTTCAAGGGCTCGACAGCTGAAACAGGGGGCAGGGGACCAGGCACAGCACAAATGTGGTTCAGGAGGCTGGGCTGGCTCATTGCAAGGCCAGTAGCCCTGTTAAATTAGTAGCCCTTGCCAGGTGGTTGCACCTTTATCCTGATAAAAGGGTAGCTGAGTATTTGCTGTGTGGCTTTTCTGAGGGCTTTCACATTACTTATGTGGGTCCAAGAGTTCCCACTTGCACCTCCAATCAGGCTTCTGTTAGAGCTATGGCACCTGTGGTCGTGGCCAAACTTCATAAGGAGATAGATGGGGATAGGAGTTCTGGACCATTCCCTGCTCCTCCTTTTCTGAATCTGAGAATATTCCCTTTGGGGATTGTTCCAAAGAAACAGCCAGGCGAATTTCACCTGATTCACAACTTGTCCTTTCCAAAGGGAGATTCAGTAAATGATGGCATTCTGCCTGATATGGCATCAGTCAAGTAAACTTCATTTGATGACACAGTCAAGGTAGTGCACATGGCTGGTAAGGGCGCTTTAATGGCAAAGTGCTACATAAAGTCTGCCTTTTGCCTGCTCCCAGTCCACCCAGCTGATGTGGATTTATTGGGTTTTAAGTTTCAGGGCCAGTACTATGTAGACAGGGCTGTGCCAATGGGTTGCTCTATTTCATGTGCAGCTTTTGAGGCATTCAGTTCTTTCCTCAAATGGGTTTTGAGAGAGCATACTCGCTCCCCCCTCATGGCTCACTACTTGGACGACTTTTTATTTGCAGGACCGTCTGGTTCCTCACATTGTGCGCATCTGGTGGAAGCCTTTTTGGCACTATCAGATGAGTTGGATGTTCCTCCGGCTCCAAAATAGTCCCTCTTCCTGCCTTATCTTTTTGGGTATCCAGTTGGACACAGTAGAGCAGTGCTCTTGATTGCCGGCTGATAAATTGGCAGCCCTTAGGGCTCAACTTAGTGTGGCAGTTATGCGTAAAAAACTTACCCTGTTACAATTACAGGAACTTGTGGGCCACCTGGTCTTTGTGTCCAAGGTGATATCTCCAGGGAGAGCTTTCCTTAGGTGCCTATGCAAGGCAATGAAAGGAGTGTGCTCTCGCTTCCATTTTATACATATATTGTCAAGTATGAGGAAGGATTTATATATGTGGCTCACCTTTCTGGAAAGCTTCAATGGATGCTCATTCTGGAGAGATGAACTGCTTATTGCGGCGGAATTGCAGGTCCATTCAGATGCTGTGGGTGCGTCAGGTTTTGGAGTCATATTCCAGTCCCAGTGGTGTGCAGAGAGTTGGCCTGAATCTTGGAGGGTGGATGTCCTTACTTCTGACTTAACCTTTTTGGAATTTTTTCCTATAGTAGTGGCTGTGCACATATGGGCCGGTAACTTCCAAAACCTCACTGTATGCCTCTGGTATGACAACCAGGCCACGGTCTGTGTTGTGAATTCTCAGTCCAAGTCGCCCAGGGTTATGCACCTTGTGCACACCTTCGTTCTGCAATGTTTACATTTTAATATTTTGTTTTTTGCTCTGCATTTTCCGGGCTTGCAGAACAATGTGGCTGATGCCCTTTCACGATTACAGATGGAGCGATTTCAGGAGTTGGCCCCAGGAGCTGCACCCGATCCAGTCCCAATGCCATCTTTCCTGTGGAACCTTGGGAGTTGACTGTTGAGGCTGCTATAGCTTCTGCGCTGGCTCCCAGTACACAGAGAGCATACCAGCGCGGCTTTGATAAATTTCAAGGGTTTCGTGTTTCACACACCTTGCCTTCTGAATGGCCCATTCCAGTGTCACATTTATTGCAATTTATGGTTTTTCTTAAAGGGCACTATACTTCAGTTAGTACAATAGCAGGTACCCTGTCAGCCCTTGCCTTTATCTCCAAGGCCAGGGGCATTCCTGAACACACTTCTGATTTTAGAATTTGAAAGGTCTTGGAGAGCTGGTCGTGCTCTGCCCCGAGAGCTCCCGATCGCAGGAGGCCCATCACACCGGATGTACTTATGCAAATCTTGCCTTCATTTGGTACCCTGTCTCTCTCCAGCTACAAAAGCAGCAACTGCTGAAAGGGCCAGAGACCATCTACCTGTGTGAGTTTCTGCAAGACCTGCTCCCTGCATTTCTGGCTAATTTCCACCTGGCCTGGAAGGGTGGGGCCCTGTCTCTCTCCAGCTACAAAAGCAGCAACTGCTGAAGGGGCCAGAGACCATCTACCTGTGTGAGTTTCTGCAAGACCTGCTCCCTGCATTTCTGGCTGATTTCCACCTGGCCTGGAAGGGTGGGGCCCTGTCTCTCTCCAGCTACAAAAGCAGCAACTGCTGAAGGGGCCAGAGACCATCTACCTGTGTGAGTTTCTGCAAGACCTGCTCCCTGCATTTCTGGCTGATTTCCACCTGGCCTGGAAGGGCGGGGCCCTGTCTCTCTCCAGCTACAAAAGCAGCAACTGCTGAAGGGGCCAGAGACCATCTATCTGTGTGAGTTTCTGCAAGACCTGCTCCCTGCATTTCTGGCTGATTTCCACCTGGCCTGGAAGGGCGGGGCCCTGTCTCTCTCCAGCTACAAAAGCAGCAACTGCTGAAGGGGCCAGAGACCATCTACCTGTGTGAGTTTCTGCAAGACCTGCTCCCTGCATTTCTGGCTGATTTCCACCTGGCCTGGAAGGGCGGGGCCCTGTCTCTCTCCAGCTACAAAAGCAGCAACTGCTGAAGGGGCCAGAGACCGTGTGTGTGTGTATGTGTGCGTGAACCTGCTGCTCGGGATGGCTATAGACTACTGGGATTTTGTTTTGTATTATATGTTATATTTTACTCTATGTTATATTTTAGTCTATGTACGCCGCCTAGAGTGGCCGTTAATTCGGCCAGATAGGCGGCCTAGAAATAAAATTTTATTATTATTAATATTATTATTATTATTATTATTATTATTATTATTCTCCCTATGAGACTCATTTGTTTACAGCAGTAGCCTTATTGGCTTTTTACGGGGCTTTTCGCCCTGGCGAAATCTTGGCATCATCCAAAAAAGATACGTCTTACAGGGCTTTATGCCTGAGTGATTGTGTCTTAAGTGACAATTTAATAATGCTCTTCTTGCGTGTCTCTAAGACTGATCAGAAAGGTCATGGTAGAGTTGTGACACTGCATAGTTGCACAGTACCTGTCCTATGCCCTGTTTCTGCTTTAAGGAACTTTCTTTCCGTAAGGCCAGCAGGCCAGCGTTATTTGTTCATACATCTCGACGGATCCACCCTTACACAGTTTCAGTTTTGGGCCGTTGTTCAGTGGGCCTTGTTGGCCAGTGGGCAAGATTCAGGAGAGTATGGAATGCATTCCTTTAGAATTGGAGCAGCTATGGCTGTGGCCCTCGTGGGCATGCGTACGGATAGCATCCAGAAGATTGGCAGATGGCGTTCAGCTGCTTTTAAATTCTATATTCGGCCGTGAGGCTCAGCTAACCTGTCTTTCATTCTTTCCAGGTATTTGGAACCTTCCTGTTCTGGCAAGGATCGTCATGAGCGGGAACTCCATCTTATTCTGGGCCCACAAGAGAAATGCTTCTTCGTTTGCTGGGACTCAATTGCAGCTGTCAGTTCGTGCTACAGTCTCCTGTACAACCAGGCATGGCATGATGTGGGGGGAGTTGTTGCCCACAATTTATAGGATTATGTCCTCTTGACAGCAACCTCATATCTTAGTTATGACCTAGTGCAGCGTCCAGGGTTGGACCTACTTTGTAGGGTCACTCAAGACCTCAAATTAATCAAGCATATTAATCCTGATATAATTTTAGTATGGTCTGATATGCTTGAGTGTAGGGTCTGGAGGGGTGCGATCCACCCCAACAGAATTGATAGGTTGCGGTGGTGGGTCAAGAAGGTCAGGAACCTTGTTTTGTCACTTGGGGGTGCATTCATCCCTCATAATAGGATCAGGTTTTCTTATCCCACCCTTTATCGTGATGATTGTGTCCATCTCTCAGAGCTTGGATGCGATCTCTTCTTGGAGGATCTTAGATTGGGTTTGAGGGCATTGTTTTGCTTGGGGTGAGGGGATCAAGCTTCAGCTGATCCCCTCTTGTGGCATGGAATTCGGGCAGGTGAGGAAGGAGGGGGTACAAAATAGGTGACTGAGGCATTGTATTAAAGGGCACTCACTAGGGAACAGCCAGTCAGGTGTGGCTGGTGGGGATCTAGGGGGTGTCCTTGTGGGACCAACTTGTGCATTAGGGTGAACGCCTACATGGCGGGGCTGGGGTGCGGAGGTTGGAAACACGTGATTGGCTCCACTGGCAAGAAGGGATAATTTCACCCACATACTTTGCTAGGGAGTCATGGTCTGTAGAGACTCACATGCCCAGGGAACTGGAGGGATAAATCCCTCCCAGTTAGGTATCCTCACCTGCCTGAAGTAGGCTCAATTTGGTAATTGGCAAAAAATTGGATATAATCTACAGTTGTTATATTTTAAATAAATATAACATTATTCCACAACTGTGTCACGAGTCTTCTTTGGTGCGGTGGCAATGGAAAGTTCCCTTTGGGGACCATGAAGATGTAAACTCCTCCATTTCTATTATTGGGTGTGAGTAAGCCCATTCTTAATATTGTGCTTTTATATGCTGTGTATTTTATATATTTGTATCATTGTATTTTAATATTTTAATATTGTGATTGTAAATTGTAAGCTGCCCTGAGTAGTGCATGGGCACTAGACAGGCGGGATAGATTTTTAAAAATAAATAATTGCATATTTAGTGGAAGTTGGGAGGGACAACTTCCTTCCAGGGCTAAATCTCCCATTGATGCAAAATATGCAGGATCCCTAATCACAAAAGGTTACATTAAGGGAAGAATTTCCTCTTTTGATTTGCTACAACTGAAGAGATAGCATAATTTCTTCATTCTTCTATACATGTGTATACTAGGAGTGCACTTTTTAAAATTCTAATCCGCTTCTGAGTCGCTCTCTGCTCCCTCCACTTTGATTTGTAATTTGGGTACCAAGCCACTCTGGATAAAATGAAGTTCTGTGTTTTCCCATTCACTATAGTCACTATAATGGGGAATCGAAAAATACAGCTATGATTTTTCCCCTTTTGGCAGAAGATGATGAAATTTACAAGCACAGGAGCTCCTCCTAAATGCAGACAAATAGGTCTTGTGGGGGAAGTACAAGGGACTCACCTTCCTCCATAATGTCATTTAGCAGGAGAGCAGGATTTAGCACCAGACAAATAATTTAAATAATTAAGAGGAGGTTGAGTGGTGTGTGTTCCTGACTTTTTTTAAAAAAAATATTTGCAGCTAAACTGGTCTTTCCTTTCCAGTGCTCACTTATGTCCTCTAATAGACCCTACAGGACTTTGACAGGCATTACATTGTGAGGATTTTCAATATGTTGTCAATGTAGAATTGTATTCCTTTATTTTGTAAAAAAAACTTCAATGGAAGTTTTAATTTTTTTAAAACAAATCCTCCAGTACTATACTTAAACAAACGAATAATACAAGGCTCTTCAGTGCTCTGCAGGTAGAATTTTGGACAGCATCACTTCCTGCAATTCCCATGGGCTTAGAGAAACATAGAGCTGTAAGATATAGAAAAGGTCAGAAACAACAGTGTGACAGAGTAATATAAAGTTTTGTGGAGGCCCTGATTCTGATTGACATGGTGCTTCAACTTGGTAAAGGGGGGAAGATTCCTGAATCACCCTAATTTGCCTCGTTATTCACCCCACACACAGACAGCCTATGCACATCCTTAATATACCATCTCTTTCTGACAAGTGAGACTTTTCAGAGGAGTGTTGAAAAAGCCTAGCCTGAAAGAATTATCTCAAAATTTTAAATTCCTGTTTACTAGCAGGCTGTGAGGAAACTGAGGGATTACTTGTAGAGAGAGCTTTATCATGAACTGTTATGGTAGAAGAGTAATTCCACTTTATTCATGCTTAAATCACTGAAATAGAATCAATAACAGTGACTTCAACTGGCTAGAAATAATTTATTCAATTCAGCTATTGGCCTTTGTCTTTGGAATAATTCTTGCATAATTATTTATAGGTTTTTCATCTGCTATCCTAGATGTTCTGATTGTGGTATTTTATTATTATCAACAAGGCAGGCAGGGAGCTCATTTGAAGCCCTTTTTCAGTCCACAAGTTCTGACTGGATTGTACATCTCAAGTAACAGGAACACGTATTGTAAACAAAGCCCACAAGATTTCCATACTGTATTTTTCCTGGGAGTCTGTGAATCAATGTGCTGTGACTTCTGATAAATCTACCTCACATGAATCAATGAGGGTGATTGCTCAGGAAATGTCAGGTAAGTAAATTAGAAGTCACAGTTCTAGTCTTTTCAAGGGATTGAGAAGTATGTGTCAAGGAATGAAAGAGGAATGACAAGCACCAGAGCTGATTTCCTCAGACAAACTTTGTGCTTCCAGCACAAACCACGAATTTCATATCTTCAAGCTGGGCAGAGAAATCAGAGAGATTATTTCATTTGCAAATGTGAACATATAAATAGATCTGAATTAATTTTGCTTCCTTGCATTGTGTTCCTTACCTAAGTTAGAGACTAGTGCACTCCTATCAAGATGGGACACTACAAAGATTCTACCCTTGAGTTGTGCTATCCATCAGAAGCCTCTATCCCACCCTGCAGAGCACAAATTCTACAGGGTCAGCCACTTCAACCCCAGAAGACTAGAAAGATGTCATGAATTGACATTCACAGTTCAATAGGGGACTTTCCCCACCAGCCATAAATGCCTGTAGACCAGAAACTACTGTCAGGTTTGGGATTTATCAGACACTTGACAAGTCTAATTCTACCCCCAGCTGGTCTCTTCCGCTTCTTCCAAATCCTCATTTCTGTCATGAAGTGTATGAAGCTTGAATAGGCATCCCCTTCCTGCTCTTAACACTGCCTCCCGCACGCACACACCATCTTTGAAACTTGAGATTTCAGGCAACCTTTTCCATCCAAATGAAGTATTCTGTTCTGTTTTCACTAATGGAAAGGAGAAAACACAGATTGTTCCCTGCTTAATGAACTTCATGCAAGAAATATCTGCAGTCCTATACATATTTACTCAGAAATTCAATGGGACTTACTCCTACATGAGTGTGTATAAGATTGCAGCCTGAATGTATTATCACACAGCCCCTTGTAGGTCCCTCCCAACTCTATTATTCTATGATTCTATTTTTCTCCATATACATATATTGTTGTTGTTGTTGTTACCCATCCTCCACCATAGACCAAGGATGGCAGCTTAGACTAGCTAGGACACTGGATGAGTAGCTGATAAATGCTAATGGGAAGGGGGCTAAATAATTTGTAAGTCTCTATGTACCCCTAATTACTGAACCCTTGCCATTGCAATGAGATGTATTAGCTTTTACTTCTTTATTTATCTTACATTTATAACCTTTCTTCCTTCATGAAACCCAAGGTGAAGGCCATCGAGACAGTGACCAGACCCAGATCTGAGCTTCAGCAAGCTGGTGGCCTCATTTGCCTTCAGGACATCCTATACAAGCTCCATGTGTGATTTGGGTGTCCATGCTGCTTCTGAAGAGCAAGGGTATCACTTGTAATATCAGTGTTTGGGAATGGGGATGCATGCATGGAACCGTGCTCAATACTGAAGCCATATAGGAAACCCACAATTGTGCAGGAGCTCTGTGGGAAAAGTGGAGTTCCAGTGTGGATAAGGAGACATTGAAGCATACAGTTTTTATTATTCATGCATTTAGTAACTTGTATGATGCACCATGGTCTAAACGTTCCAAGGTCACTAAACAATGGCTTCTAGAACTTAAAATATTTTGCAAGTGACAGAATCTCCAGTCACCTCAGCCAAGCACAGTAGGAAAATCATTCCACTAAACAGAACTGAAGGACCATGATTGGTCCTGTTGCTGATAAAACCTATTATAAGATATTACTGGTGTGTGATTGGTCCCAGCGAAAATTGCTAGTCTTAATAGAAGCTGTAACTTATGATTGCTCACAATGGTATAAAATGTTTGCCATTTTAGGAAAAAGTTTGTTGTAAATTTAATAGCGTCTTTTGTGTATTTCTGTAATGTATACTGAGAATATTAAGAGTCACAGAGCTCCCAATTCAATCTATAAAGGAAACAGGAGAAAATACAGAGAACTCAAATCTCCGCTGTTGAAGAGACTTTTGTTTCATTCAGCAAAAGAAGTGCCACAGACATCAGCGATTAGAATATATATCTGAGATGACAAATACTTGTTCATAATTAACATTGCTATGATATTATTAACAGAAATCAGTGACTTAACAAAAACAGTATTTTCTTTTGTACTGAACAGTAAAAGAAATCATTTAGAAAAGTCCAATCATTTTAGTGCTCTGTGTGTTTGAGCTTTAGGAGGATTACTAGTAGTCTCTAAATCTGCCTTTCTAATAAACATGTTTTAACTTTGTTCAACTTCATCTTGTTGTTGATGTATTTTATAAAGAATCTAACTGTTAAGAGGTTGTTTTTGTGTATGGTCCTATCCATGGGAGTCAGTTCTGTCAGAACACCCAGACTATTGAGAAAAGTGAGGTAAAAAACATGAATAATTTAAGTAAACAAGGAGGAGGATGCTAAACCAACATAGGAGCTAATTGTAGCATGGGCAATAGTTTTCCTGTGGTCCAACTCCTGTGGCCCTATATAGTATGACAGGGATAGGCAACATGATCCCCTCCAGATACTGTCCCCTCCAGATACAACTCCCATCAGTTCTATCACTGGCCATACTAATAGGGGCTGATGGAACTTGGAGTCCGACAACAGTTGGAGGGCACCACATTACCTACCTCTGCCTATAGAGAGCCAGTGTGATATAATGGATAGAGTGTTGGACTGGGGTGAGCTGCGTGAAAATCTCCACTCAGCCATTCCACCCACTAGGTGACTCTGAGACAATTTTTCAACCTTTGTGAGGCCAAAATTATGGGCTGGGCATCTCTGCTGCCCTAAGGATAATATTGGATAACAATGGCATACGTAAATAGAAGGTATTCCCATTAAAAAAGACAACCACTGAATAAAGAGAAGAGCCAGTTTTTCAGGACAGAGCGATTTCTATAGTTGTGTGCACACTGGATTATGATACACACCGAACAAGTCATTTAGAATGGAAGAACAACACAAGTTTATAATCCTGGGCTTTGGTGGAAGGTGCTTGACTAATGAAACTGATTAGCTTCACAATATCATGTCAATCTCCTCTTGAAGGCAATCCGAGTCTTTCATCATTATCCCAGCCCCACAGAACAGCTCCAGTCACACACCAGCCTCATTGAAAGACTTGTCAAGGCTGCAACAGTAATTCACAAATTCACTAAAATCCACTGCTCCACTGAGCAGCATGACAGCTCTGCCGACCGCAGTAACATTTCTATTCAAACCGGCTTTGGTGCTGAAGCTATAAATATCCTTGCAATATTTCCTGCTTCAGAACATAAAGACAGCTTTACAGCACTGATAAAATAGAAATTACTTTCTCTCTGAGGTCTTGCTGGAATTTTAATGTCTGTTTTGCAATAAAGCAGGCTTCTACACATTTCGATTTGAGGGAGAGAAAACAAACGGTCTAATTTAGTTACAATAATGACTCCACTTGCGTTGTCAGCCCAGGTCTGCTCTTTGGTCGGAGAGCTGTTAAGGTTTGTACAGCCGAGTGTCATGGTGATTTTTATGGTAATATTAAATTTGTTTCCCCCCTTTGAAGGTGCATAGACCTGGTTAATTACAACAACCAGCAACAAAGATCCAGAAAGAAAGAAACAGAGAGGGGGGGGGAATCATTAAAATTTACAGCCCTTAATAGTGTTTCTGTAAAAATGACTTCTCACAGCTGTAAAACAAGTGACCAAAGATGGCAGGGATTTTAAAGGTTTCCTGGACTGAAAAAGAGGCAAACAAATCTTGGCTATTGCTGATCTCATCAACATAAGCTTTAATTACGCTGTACCTGCTATTTCAGCCCTTGTTAGTGCTTTCAAAGACAAGGAAAGGGTCTTTTCATAACCCTTTATGAACACCAAGTCCTTTGTTTCCTTTATAGGTCGTACATTGAAGACCACGAGGTGAGGTGGGGGCACTAACTAGAAAGTGAAGTAAAAACTATGGAGTAAAAATCCATCTGGAAGTTCCTCTGGGTGATCTCCGCTGAAATGAATGGGAGCAGTGGAAGATCACTGCCCAGTGGGAATTGGACTTAGTGACTCATCATTTGTATAGAGGGCACATGGCAGAAACAGATGGAACTGTGTAGCCAGATGCGTGTAAATACTATTGAGCACTAAAATGGAATTAGACCTGCTCAGATGGCAAATTAAAGATGCTATTGACCATGGCAGGAGAGCTACAACAAAACCTGAGCCAGGATATTCTGGAGCCCCAAAGGCTTAATCCTTTGGGTCACTGTACTGCAGCAGTGATAAGCACTCAGCCCAGTTTTGAAGCTCTTCTGGTTATCAAATAGTTTCTGTGAGACTTCCATGAGATTATTCCAGAGAAAGTACTTTGTGGGTTGCAGCAAAAGTCTCCTCAGAAGTAAGACTCTTGAAAATTGGTATATGTATAGTAGTTAATCACTCCCCCCCCAAAAAAAAATGTGAGCAACAGCTGGTGAAATCTAAAACAGAAAAAGAAAAAAATCTCACAGGGAAGCTAAGCAGAGCTGACCATTTTGAAGGACTTTTGTATCCTGCAATTTCCTGATCCTACCCCTTCCATAGTTCTTATTCACTGACCACTGACTCTGCCACTTACCTATACTCAAAGAGTAAAACCCAACATGTGTGAACTTCTGCTCATGCAACAGGACTTCCCTATCCTGCAGCCTCTAGCACCACCCAGTTTGCTCCGGAGGGTCTCACAACCATTTAACAAAGATTATGGGGTTGCACAGGAGGCTGCAGATGGGAGGGGAGGGAAAGGAAGTCCTGGTGCATGCACAGAAGTCCATTCATAGTGCACACTTAATTTGGTCACATTATCAGCAGGAAGTTGTAGAAAAAGGTTAATGTTAGATAAGGGAACAGATAAGCACCCCTAGGGATGTAGGAAGCTGTCTTATACCAAGTCAGACCATTGGTGCATCTAGCAACATTTCCGGGGACCAGCTCCTCTAGGTTGTGGGATCCTTAACCTGGATATATAGAACATTATTGAAGCTCACCTGATGCACTTGCCCTGAGTTGTGAAGCCCCCAGAGCAGATGGGTCAGGAAGGCCTCCCCACTCAACATAACATGGGGCCCAGGCTTTGGGGCTATGCCTTGTCATGCCACTTGGAACGGGCAGGGTTCAGTTCACCCAGTGCTAAGGTGTACATTAGCTTCCCACATTTCTCATTTCTCCCACAGATGTTATTAATTAAATATGGCCCTAATTCAACACACCACTTGTATCTAACTATGGCCAAGTCTGGATTCAAAAACCAAATTATTACAAAGATAATTAACATTACTCATTCTATCAGCAATAGAGCTGAGATATTTTCTGCCGAACTCTTTTCCAGCATTTGTGCTGTGTGTCTGTATGAAAAGGAATAACCCTGAACACTGGTGAGGGGCAAAATAATTTCTGAGAATTTCATAGAGGTTGGTTGGGCTTATCTTATTTTTAGGAACTGCCAACCTCCTTGGGCCTCTGGACACATTTGTGAACCAGAGAAACTGTTGTGAGCACCACACGTACATTACAATCAAGCACATACCACAACCTGTTCTATTAACTACAACAGAATGTTCCTCAGTTGAAATCCTGGACAAAAAACAATAATCCCAGTGTGTGGCACTTAGATCTTTAAAAAAGAGAGTGAGAGAGATCCCATTGGAACCAATAGTAGGCATGTAAGCAGGCATCATTTTCTTTTCTGCCCTGTATTCATCACATGCAACACTGTTCCATTCTGCTGCAATTTGTTATTCGTCTCACTGTCCACTGTGGTGAAATTATGTAAAGTCTGTAATTTATGTAAATAATTATGTAAATTACCTAAATAAAGTCATTATGTTATTCCACCCCATTCATTTCAGTGCAAAAGAAACAAGATGCAAATGGTGCTGGGGGGAAAGTGATCCATGACATTGATTGCAGACTGACAGCAACAACCACAGTGAACACCAATCATATTTGCTGGATTGATTTCCATTCCAGACATGGGACAAAGACACAAACATTGGCAATTTCCGCTTCTGTTTCCATTTTCATCTGAATACTCCAAAAGCCCTATTTGGGGGCACATGAAGCATGCAGTCAAGGGGAAGGGAGTATGACTAGAGGTAGTGGTGCCGGTGAAGTTCCCCAAGCTCAGGCTCAGAAATAAACTTTGGGCACTCTGTAAAATCCAACTTCAAACAGCAGGTAAGTTTTGAAGCCCATACCCAATTCTATGAATCCTGTTCAAGTGGAAAGGTGATGAGCCGTGTGATAAATAAATAATAATAATAAATAGCTGTAAATTGTGCACTAGCTCTTGGACAACAAAAATGAAGGTAACAATCACAATATCCTTATTATAGTTTTTTCTATTGGCTTCTACTTTTTGCTGTGGCTTTAGTTCCTCTCTTTCCCAGGTATGCTGGGTTTTGTAACAGATGATCAATGCATACCTCCAAAGAGTGATGTGCTTTATTCAAACAAAAAGTTGTTGCCTTAGATACAAAAACAAAACAAAACAAACCTTGCTGGTTGTTGATATTTAAAATCTCTGTATGTTGTGCTAGAGGGCAGATTAGCAGCTGATCAGAACAATGGTCTTAACATCTATGTAAAAAATAAAGTTCAGCAAAATGAGGCTTTCACTTTTAGTCTATTTGTTGATTCTGTGTGTATAAGATGTATATTGTAAACAGACCATAATTATGTCACAAATATAGTCTTAGGCCTGGAGCAAACTCATTAGAACTCACTTTGGAGCCCATTAACATTTTGGAAACCTAGTTACCTTAATTGGTAAGCCATCCATCATACTTTATGCATTGATAAAATCTCCAAGATAGTCCACCTTCATTTATTTAAATAAGATTTATTAAAATGGCCTCTTGCTGGCTTGCTTCAGTCCATTTATATGTAAAATCAATAATGATTGTAAGACTTACATCACTATCAGAGTTTTTAATTGATAACACATAGTTGCTTACATTTGTTGTTTTTGCTTGGGGTTAGTTCCTCCAAAGACTCCTACATGTAATGGTTGATCCTCCCCAACTGTGAGATCATTTGCATGAGAATGGTTTTTCATAATTCTGCAATTTATCTGAGGAAGTTCTTTTGCTAGCGTAAGTCAGGAGGAAAAGAAAATGAGCTGAACCAGCAAATATTCCACACAAGCATAAAGCCATATGGAACTTCAGTGGAATCCAGATGGAATAGCACTGCATGATAAAAGGTAGGTGCTGCACCCATGTTGGAGTAGAAGGTGCATTCAAGGGGTAGGTATGTCCAAAGCAGAATTTGAACCCAAACATGAAATGAATCATAATAATGCAGCAAAATTTAGTAAAGTCAGAGAGGTCATGCATGACCAATTTACAGTTACTGGGATTCAGTAAATAACATTTTTAATGGGCAAAGATAGATGTTGTCGGGGAAAATTGAGAAGATGCTATAGTAAATTCAGGAGGCTAGGTCTTACCCTCAAGAAAGCAACATCAGAACAACTCACAGCCAAGTGAACAGAATACTGGGTGGTATCCAACTAATGCGTCCCATCAGTGCAAGGACTTCCCCTTGCACAATGGGACTCTCCCCTCTCCTCCCCCTGCATGCCCCATACCCTCCTCAAATCTGCTCCAGGGGGTGGGAGGAACCCCTAGAACAGATTTACGGGTGTGGGGGGAAAGGCCCATTGCTCAAGCTGAGATCGTTGCGCTGAGAGAACCATGAGTTAGCACTGCTTTGGAGGCAACCCACTGTGTGCTCTTAGCCACTGGTGGTATTAGAAGTGGATTCTGCCCCAACCAGAATCTGTGCCAATCCAGTTTGGGTGTATTGATCCAGAATTCAATACATTCTGACAGGTTCTGTGACAAGATCCATTCTGCAGACAGCATGCATTATATGGTGCAGCATGGGAACATCCATTGCTCATCTTCTCAGCAACAGTCCGTTATGTTAAAAGAGGGGAAACAAATCAGAATGAACAAAGAAACTCTAATACAAAGAGCAACCACTGGTTAGAGGAAACCTAGTGATAATGCTAGCAACATACTGCCATAACTTTACATTGGAGAGGAAAGCAAGAAAAAATTTTTTTACATATTTTTGCACTTCCATGCAACCAGGGAAGGATGCCCAGAAGGAAATAAAGTCATGAATAATGGGCTTCATAACAGCTGTATTCACCTGGTAAAACAAGATATAGTCACCATACTTTTAAAAACAACCCGCAAGCCTTCAATTGGAATGTTTATTTTCACCTTAGCATATGGATGGGAAGGCTGAAATCTGCTGAAGGTAGAAACCTTTGAAAGCAAGAAATGCAGGAAACTGCCAGATACAAATGGACAAAGGTATAACAAAAGCTGAGATCCATCAACATTCAGCATCCTTTTATCATAGAAGTCCTGTCAAAATGAAGATAAAAATGTAACATTTTATATATAAAACCCATGATCACACGGATCTCAAGGAGTACATAGAAATGGGAGGGGGATGGTGAAGACTGGAAGTGAAGAAATCCCTGAAAAATGTTCAGAGAAGCAAATTCCAGGAAAGTTCATCATACTGAAATTTAAAATGCAAATTATTGATAAAGTTGAAGAACTTGTGTTTACCTTATCTGTGACAACAAGCAACTATCTCTTCAACAAATCATCGGACTACTTAAAAAGCTATTGAACACTAATGTATTGCATAAAAAGAAATGATTCAAATCACAAGGTTAAACTTTGAATTCATCAGTTATTATTTTATTTTAGGAAGAAGTTCATTATTCCTCTTGAGTGATGTTCAAATATAATTCCCTTCTGTATCCTTCTGTATTCCCAGTTCTGAGGATTTTCTGTCACTCTGTGTAAGCTTCATCACCACCACATTCACACTGAACTTTAATTCCAATATTATTCTACTTTAAACAGTCATGGTTTCCCTCAAAGAATCCTGGGAAGTTCCGCTTGTTAAGGGTGCTGAGAATTGTTAGGAAATCCATATACCCCTCACAGACCTGCAATTCCCAGAGTTCTCTGGGAAGGACTGACTGTTAAAACTGCATGGGGAATTGTAGCTATGTGAGGAGAACAGGGATCTCCTAAGAACGCTCAGCACCTTTCACATACTGCCCTTCCCAGAATTCTTTGGGGTAGCCTTGACAGTTTAAAGTGGTATAATATTGGAATAATTGCCTGGTGTGAATATGGCCAATGTCATGGATCGCTAAACAATAAAACATGAGCACACTAACTGCCCACCTTTTAATCATCTGACATAACAATGATGTCAGGTGACCCCCCCTTATTTTGTTTTGCCAATGCAGATATTGTGGAGCCCTTTTTAAAGGGCTTCACAAGATCATTGAGTCTTGCAAAGCCCTGTTCATAGTACTTTGCAAAAAGCTTTGAGGGCACTGCTGATCAGCTGGTTGTCGGTGCCAGTAAATCCCCTTTAGGCTGAGCCAGGTCTTTACCTGCCTCAAACCTGATGTCAAAGGCTAAATGCGGAGGCGTAGCAGAAGGTTTCCATTCCTGCTGTAAAGGAGTATAAGCATAAGGGGGTTTCTTCTAGCTGATATAACACACACACACAAACACATAATTACAAAAAATTGTTTATGCACAGGTAATTCATGGCAAATTTTGGAATGACAAGCCACTGTTTCAGGACAGAATTCAGAAACTTCAATATCCAGCCCCAAATTGTATTATTATTTATTATTATTATTTATTACATTTGTATACCGCCACATAGCCGAAGCTCTCTGGGCTGTTTACAACAAATACACAAATATACAAATATACAAATTTAAAAACATTTTTTTAAAAAACAGTTTAAAAACACATGCTAAAATGCCTGGGAGAAGAGGAAAGTTTTGACCTCGCACCGAAAAGATAACAGTATTGGCGCCAGGCGCACCTCGTCAAGAGCATCATTCCATAATTTGGGGGCCACCACTGAGAAAGCCTCTCCCTTGTTGCCAAATTGTACTGTGTTTTTGTTTTTAAATGTTGGCAGTAAGTCTAGATGACATACAAATAATCAGAGTGGATTTTAAAACAAAAAGAAAAACCAGTCACTATCCTATAGGTCAAATGAGAGTTACTTTAGCTGATGTACCAGACATGTGAAAACCCTTTGCCTCGCAGAAAGATTGATGTAACAATAAAGTACTAAATTGCAATACTTTTTGTGATAATCCAGTTGTGGTGCTGCACTTGCAATATGGACTTCCACTTGCACAAATGGAGGGGAGTAGGAGGACGAGAGGGATGGGAAGTTCCATTGTACAAATGACAGTTGTTCCACTTGCACAATGTCTTAGTTAGATTCAGCCTTATATTTTATTTCTTTAAAAACTGGGCATTATTTGGAACAACAACATATATGAAAAAGTGGAGGAGCAATGGAACTTTGTTTCCATTTGGACTTTATGCTTTATGCTTCGAGTGTAACTGAACTAGACCACATATTGATCTCTTCTGACCAAGCAAACCATTGTATTTGTATAGGAAGAATTCACCTCTGGTCAGAGTGACTAATGACCTTAGAGTGCTCCCTTTCATGGTATTACATGCTTTGGCTCACTTATTTTGACCATCCCAAATTATGTCAGTTCAAGACCTTAGTATGGCATTGCTGCTGTGCTTCTATACTCTGCTTGCAATGTACCATAATTTCAACATAGCTAATCGGGGATTTATGGTCTTCAGGACAGAAGTGAACAATATAACACTCAGGTTCCTCAACCCAAACATCAACATGCTGAAACAAGCTTTTGCATGTTTTCAGCCATTGCAGATGCCAATCCGGACAACTTTGATCTGATTGTCAATGTCTTTTGATACATACACAGCCCACTCTGGAGCCAACACTTGTTGTGCAAGGTTAGAACTGGGCGGGTGTTTTGCAATACAATTTCCCAGTTGTACAGCCTATGCAATATTGCTGTAGGGTGTAGACGTATATCTAATATGATTTTGTTCTAAAACTAAAGCAAGAATTTGAGCTAGATGAATTTTTATTTTTTTTATTTATTTTGTTGCATTTATATACCGCCCATAGCAAGTAGCTCTCAGGGCGGTAAACAGCATAAGGTAAAATACATACATCGTAATAGTGAATGTCTAGAGGCCACATGTAAAACATAAACAAAGTGGAAGCTGCCCCCCCTTTCCTTACTTTTATTATTGATGATAAGCCTCCTGGCTCGTAGCCTGGATGCAAAATGTCTTGCATACTTTTAACACTGCATAAATAAATAATAATCATTACTAGGATCTTTGAACAGAGACTTACATCACCTTTCCTTCATAAATGTAAGGTGAAATTAATAGGAGGAAAATCAACACTTATCACATTGACAATACAGCACTAAAACAACTGTAAGGGATTCCAATGGAAAATATTGCAAACGTTCCACATTATTTCTTTTTTTTTCCGAATTAGCATCTATAGTGCTGCTGTGAATACAGATTTATAGTCTTTTAAAATCTCCCTTTATAACTTTTATTTCAATGGAGAACTTACAGTGATGCCTTCCAATGTGTTAGAATAATATTGTGCAGAACAGCTTTCACTGAATTCCCTCCCTCCTTCCTTCCCCCCAGATGCTGTAACATCAAGCACCAAGAAAAATTAATAAGGGGCTATGAAATCCTTTTGAGCAGACATTTATGGCAGAAGACTTTTTATTGTAACCAAACACTTAATTGAGTAGTAGGAGAGGATACCCTACAAATCATTTGTAATTTCATGCAAAAGGATTTTTTTATGGCACGGGGGGGGGACAGGCTGCTGGTTGAAATATTCAGTAGAAATGCTTTGATTTAACAATAAAAACATTACAATACACCTATGGTCACCTTATGGGTAGTATAGAAAAATGATATATCTGTCTGTCTTATAAATTATTTGGATGGATGGATGGATGGATGGATGGATGGATGGATGAGTTTATTTCTGATGTGTTTCTGATCCATGTCACTTTTTTCATTCACAAATCAGTTCAATCCTATTTCTGGATTTATCTGTGCTTTCAAACAACTGAGAAACAAACCATTTTTTAATGAGGAAATGGGAAAGAGACAGGCAGAGCAATCCAACTCAGGGATAGCCGGTGGAGGGGGCTCTGGGAGAGGAGGAGCTGGCAGAAATCTCTGCGGTACCCACTTGCTGCTCAGGAGCTGCTGACTTGGCTGAACACATGCTCCATCAGAAGCTGCATGTGGGAGCCCGAAGGGAAGAGACAGCTCCCACAAATAGAACTACCGGGGAGCAAGCAGTCCCCATTTACCAGCAGTTTTCCTCCATCCTTTTTGCCAGCAGAATTCCCTTGTGAATCAGAACCCAGGGGAGCACTCTGAGGGGGACTTGGATGCTGCATAAGTCCCCACCATGGCTGCTCCCTCACCATGCCCCCAGAATACCCCATTTTCGGGGCTACCACCAGCTTCTGCCAACTCTCTGTCCACCAGGTTGGCCATCCTTGGTGGACCTCTGGCAACACTGGGACTCTGCCAGTGCCAACACGACTCAGCCAGGGCAGGGGGCTCCTTTTGGCAGAGCCTGTTGGAGCCCAGCAGCACCGGCAGCCTGCCAGCTCAGTTGTGGGTCCACCACATCTAACTCTCCCCAGCTCAGAGTAAACTGAAGTTGGATTGCTCCCTTGCGACATGAACTAGTCAATAAAGAACTAGAAAATGGCTAAAATACTAAAATACACTCAAGTCAGATATCTTTCTGTTATTTTTAAAAAAATAGTATCAATGGTACCTAACACTATACAGATTAAGTCAGATTAATCCAGCAACACAGAGGAACTGCTGGAGATGCAAAGCCCCACAAGCAGATTTTATCCATATATTTTGGAGTTGACCAATAATTCACACCATTTAGAATTAAGCATAATATACATAATGACTGGATATTTATTTTCTCTGGAGTCCAAAATAATACTTTTGGGTTATTTAAAGAACTTGGTTCTAAATGAAGTAATGATAAGCCTTCTAACCATGGGGAAAAATGTGCATAGCACATTATAGGGAAAAACAAATTGCTCCATCAGTTTCAAACTTGTATAAACAGAATATGGAATGTTGTAACAGTGTCTAAGTTAACATGTTATAGTAAAGCAATCAATAGTCCGCCAAACATGCATTTAGAACAATGAACTTTATTCATGATATATCGGAATGATAGATAAACATATAGTCCTACACTTTTGGGTTTTTGTAATTATTATATGGATAGGTTGTTATCTAGTTATACTGATATATAGAGTAGTCTTTAATTTAAAAAATCCACCTGAAAATTCCCATTTAAATACATATTTAAATATGTATTATAATGTTTTTCTGCACAAAATATGCATTTCTAAACAGATTTAAAATTTATATATGTATTTCTAAAGTTTATGTTTAAGAACCAGGGCTAAGTGGAACCAAGTCCAGGAGCCAATTTTCATTACTAGAAAGCTATGGAACATTTGAAATATGAATAGGTGCAATTGAGCATGTGCAAAATGGCTTTCTCACATCAGTAAATAACCACCACTAATCTCTATTTACCTGGGATTGGAAAAAATGGAAATAGACTGCCTTCAAGTCAATCCAATTTATGGCAACCCTATGAATAGGGTTTTCATGGTAAGCGGTATTCAGAGGTGGTTTACTATGGCCTCCCTCTGAGGCTAGTCCTCCCCAGTTGGCTAGGGCCTGCTCAGCTTGCCACAGCTGCACAAGCCATCCCCTTCTTTGTCCTCAACTGCCAGCTGGGGGGCAACTGGGTTCCTTGGGACTATGCAGCTTGTCCACGGCTGCACAGGTAGCAGGGCATGTAACCCCTGAGCCACTCTGTGGGGGTGATCTTTACCTGGCCCTTTACACCCAGGAGACACAAGCGGGGATTTAAACACACAGACTCTGCACTCCCAGCCAGGCTCTCCTCCCCACTGTGCTATAGGGAAGCGTATTTCCTAATAAGAGGGCATGATTCTCTAGAACGGTTATGTCCTTCACCTGAATTAAAGAGGAGCAAATTGGACTTTTCCATCCTGCTTACCAGTATGTACCCTAACAATACTGTTTCTCAGAGGGCTTATATAGTAAAAGATCCTCCGTGGCGCAGAGTGGTAAGCGGCGGTAATGCAGCTGAAGCTCTGCTCACGGCCGGAGTTCGATTCCAATGGAAGGAGGAAGTCGAATCTCCGGTAAAAATGGTCGAGGTCAACTCAGCCTTCCATCCATCCATGGTCGGTAAAATGAGTACCCGGCATATGCTGGGGGGTAAAGAAAGGCCGGGGAAGGAACTGGCAATCCCACCCCATATATACAGTCTGCCTAGTAAACGTCGCAAGACGTCACCCTAAGAGTCGGAAACGACTCGCACTACAAGAGCAGGGACACCTTTTATATAGTAAACCATGTTCCAATAGTACTTATAAAGCATTGATTTATCCCTGGAAATGTTGACTCATGGTGCAAAACAACCACAGAGCTCAGACTGGTGGTAGGATATGTACCATAGACATAATTCATCTAAATACACAGGGACATATGAAAAGACTGGACTGTCAATCAAAAGGGCTATTTCTCATACCACATAAAAAGCATCTAAAAGAAAATAGGTCCTTATATAACAGATAGATTGTAAATTAAGGGTACAATCCTGAATACATTTACTAGAGAGTAAGCCCCATTCAATACAGCGGGACTTACACCTGGATCGAATTATACCATATGACTGTTTTTAAACTTTGGCAGAACAGAGTACAGCATCTTCTATGCAACTTGTGTATATAATATGGATGTTGAAGGCTATTCAACCCAAATAACTTTTAGATTACATTACATTATACAGAAAGTGGCAAGTCATCATTGCTGCCTTTGACATTCAGTATAATACCATGATAAATTTCCTTTTTATCCCTACAAGTGGCTGCCGTACATTATTTCAGCAATATCCCATTGTGAGGTAGAATTAATTAATGTACATTGCTTATCAAGTGTTACCCAGTTTTTCTATGCATACAGCTCCTTGCAAGAACTGTGTTGTACTTGCAGCCTTGCAGATCAGAAACACTTCCTGGGGAATGTGAAAAGTCAAATTGTATTCACAGAGTCAGTGGCCCCCTGTGGCTCTTTATCACACAAATAGTTCCTTCTTCCTAAGCTAGTGTACCACTAAGCTAGTAATGAACTAATGTTTGCCATGGGAGCCCAGTCTGTTATGAGCACCAGTTGCAGATTCTGCACTTATGACATGATGGGCTTCAATATCAATTCTCTCTCCATGGCCTTCCAAGATCCAATATCTTCCATTACATGCTCCCCTCTGTGTCTCCTGATTCAAACTGTGAAGATGAAATACCACAAAAGGAGAGACAATTTGTGTGGTGTTTTTAATTCTGATGGAATCAGCAGACAGGAGCCCCAAAGTGTCCAATGACAACTTTTCAAATGAGAGTATTTCATATTGGATGATTATTCTAGGGATAAGGGGGGAAAGAAAAATGAAACTTAAGTCTCCGGGATATAACAAAAATGTAAGGATGCTATCTGGCTGGTTTTGAACTAGCTTTATAATGTTCATGCCCACAGGGTATTTTCACAAGTGACACTAAAAGAGTATTTAAATATATAATTTATATATTTGTATATAAATGATACATTGATCAGACTGTACATTTGATTTAAAATTTGATTGTTTAATTTTTAAAAAAACTTTAAATTGATTAGTACACCATCCCAAAATGTCTTTAGTGTCAATTGTGAAAATATCCTTACTGCTAATCAACAGTCAGTTGAAAGAACGGTCCAAATGTGCATTTTCTGGCAAGATACAGTCCTTTCATGTGATGCCTCTTGTAAAAAAAAAAAAACTTACACATGAAATCTTAAATGCTATTGCTATGTAAGAGATCTGTAGCAGATGAGCGAATGCATATTTGAAGCAGCATTAATGAGCAGTGGTCCCCTTTCTAAAAGACAAATGTCGGCTTTTCCAGATAGAATATAAGCCAATGTTTTGTACTGCAGGGTTCCCCGAGTACATATTTACATTAGATTTTCGTACAACATTTAAACTGGGAAGTTCTCAAATATGCCCACTTGTTATTCTGTGTTTCTTCTCTTGATTCTGTGCTTTTAATTCTCAGCTCTTCAAAGAAAGAGTATGACATCAGTATTATAAATTATACAATAATAAATACATGTATTCTGAATGTACTTCATCTCATAGAACTGAATGAGAAATCCTGAAGAACCAAATCTATCCCTGTCTTATGCAGCCTCATCCTTGATTCAGTGCCTTGGTCAAACTGGAGTGGGATCCTTGGATATTCCTTGGGTAGCCATTTTGTGTTGTAGCTGAACGTCAAAAAGACTAAAGTAATCACAACAGAAGATTTATGTAACTTTACAATTGACAATGAGGACATTGAACTTGGCAAGGATTATCAATACCTCAGCACAGTCATTAACCAAAATGGAGACCATAGTCAAGAAATCAGAAGAAGGCTAGGACTGCGGAGGGCAGCTGTGAGAGAATTAGAAAAGGTCCTCAAATGCAAAGATGTAGCACAGAGCACTAAAGTCAGGATCATTCAGACCATGGTATTTCCAATCTCTATGTATGGATGTGAAAGTTGGACAGTGAGAAAAGCGGATAAGAGAAAAATCAACTCATTTGAAATGTGGTGTTGGAGGAGAGTGTTGTGGATACTATGGACTGCGAAAAGGACCAATAATTGGGTGTTAGAACAAATTAAACCAGAACTGTCATTAGAAGCTAAAATTATGAAGCTGAGGTTATCATACTTTGGACACATAATGAGAAGACATGATTCACTAGAAAAGACAGTAATGCTGGGGAAAACAGCAGGGAGTAGAAAAAGAGGAAGGCCAAACAAGAGATGGATTGATTCCATAAAGGAAGCCACAGACCTGAACTTACAAGATCTGAACAGGGTGGCTCATGACAGATGCTACTGGAGGTCACTGATTCATAGGGTCGCCATAAGTCGCAGTCGACTTGGAGGCACATAACAACAACAAGCCATTTTGTGTATTCTCTGCAATGGAAAACAATTGACCATGGTATCCTTCTGGGCCAACTTGGTGAGATGGGTATGGAAGGCACTGTTCTACAGTGGTTCTGATCCTATCTCCACGGTCGTTTTCAGAGAATAGCATTGGGTGATTATCTTTTGGCTCCCCAGCAGTTGTGCTGTGGGGTGCCGCAGGGTACCATCTTGTCCCCCATGCTGTTTAGCATCTATATGAAGCCCTTGGGAGCTTCATAGGAAACAGACCTTTAGTGTGGCAGCACCTACCCTGTGGAACTCCCTACCCTTAAATATTAGACAGGTGCCATCTCTGTAACCTTTTCAGAGCCTCCAGAAGACCTTCCCCTTTCAACAAGCCTTTTAAGTTGGGACCATATCCAAGTCTGTGTCTGTGTTGGAATTACTTTTTAATATGTCTAAATTTTGTTGTAACAATATGTTTTTAACTTTTTTAAAAAAGATGTCTTGAAAGCTTTTTTTAAAAAAAATGTTTTTAAAGATGTTTTGTTTTAATGTACTTTAAAATCTGTTTTTTATGATGTTTTAAAGTGTTTTTAGTGCTTTTGTTTGCCGCCCTGGGCTCCTGATGGGAGGAAGGGCAGGATATAAATCAAATAATAAATAATAAATAAATATGTACAACTAATAGATTAGAGCATGACATAATATTGGGATCTAGCATCTTTCTCTCTCTTTCTGGTTATGTACACATCATAAATTTAATGCACATTTAAAGTACATGGCTTCCCCCAAAGGATCCTGGGAACTGTGGTTTACCCCTCACAGAGCTATACTTTCCAACAACCTTATCAAACTACAGATCTTGGGATCTCTTAAGGGGAAGTAATGTGTTTTAAATGTGCTTTAAATGTATGGTGAGCACACACCCTCTCTATCTCTCCAGAGAGTCCACTTCATGATACAACCAATGTCTGTAATATTGCAAAGACTGCAGGCACTCCCATAGGTGTGGCTGCTTTCCTTTTGTTTATAATGGAAAAGACAATGGATGGAGGGCAATTTTTTTCATCCTCAGTGCACTGACCTAATTCACACCTCTCGGGATGTGGGGGCTGGCCTTCAGGAAGGAGGGAGATGTGACCTGGTGGGATATTGATGCAGTGCTGGTACATTGGCAGAATTGCCACATTTGCTCCACTGCTGTGCCTGCACCACATCATCATCTCCCAGTAAGTGCAGTGATGCCACTGACAGGAAGCCAGATGTATAGAATTGCCCCTCCCTACCTGCTGCCCCTGTACCTCCCAGACTAGTCCATGAATCAGACTTTCATTATCCTTCAGCTGTTGTACTTGTCTGAATTTTGCAATTCAATTCCCAGCTTAAAAAAGTAACAAAATGTGAAAAAGCATATTTTAAGATAGTATTTTAAAATGTGTACATTTAGCTAAAATGTGTATTTAAATTAATATTTTTGACAAAAAGTTTATGATATATGCAAATTTAAATATGACTTTTGCTTTTTTAAAAAAATCAGTGATGCAATGGACTTATGAATGAACACATGCAAAATTTACATGGGCCAGAAAAAGACACATCTGTCAATCTCTAGAAAAGGCCGGTTCAAAAGGTGCATTTTGTGCATGGAACAAAGCGTAAGTATTGCAGATAGTCTTATTTTAATTTTTTTTTTTTTTTGGTATGACTTTGTGAACATCCCACCCAAGCTGGGTGTTTGCAGGACTTTTTCATCTGGGAAAGGAGAATCATTAAAATCATGTAACTAATTAACCTGCATAAAGGGGAAAAGAGGCTTTAGCAGTGGGGGCATGAGAAATTAACTAATTAACTGTGGAGTGGGTGCAGCATGCACAGCAGAATGCATTTGGGTCCCATTGAGTTCAGCACTTCATAACATTAGCATCATCTAAGTTTCATGGCTGGAAAAAAATTCTCAGGTTGTCTGAATAATTACAGCATGCAAATGAACACTGACATTTTATTCTCAAGGAAATGTCTGCATTGAGGGAAACGGAGGGAAGCAGTCTCTCAAATTTGAGCAAGAAAAAAATATTGTTGGAAGCCACAAAGGCTCTCAGTGAAACTTAAGTAACATTAATTGCATTGCAAAAACCTTCTAGAAAGAATTCTCACATTGGCTGCTGCCCAGCGGGACTTAACATAGTGGCAGGGCCACCATTTTATCTGCAGCCTTGCTCAGAATGCTGGCTGGGGCAGAAGGCGTGTGAGTGGGGGGGGGCAAGCAGATCATTGTGCCAGCCTATAAACTATAATTATATAGTGCCAAGGAGCTTGCAGTCTAAAGTAAAACACAGGGGAGACAACAGAAGAAGGGAAGGAAGATGGAGAGTTAGGGGGAAATGCAAGCTTGGGTTTTCTTTGCCTGAGGCTGGCTATTTGCATTTGTAGGATATATTTGTTTTTCTGCTACTCCCAAACACTCTCAACCAGGGATGGACGGATCTGTTAATTTTTGTTCTCTCTGTTTCTCACTTTTCCATTCTTAAATTCGGATCTTCACATTCCTGCAGCAATTTGAGAGTTTTTTTAAAAAAATATTCTCATGAAAATTCTTCAGCGTTGTAGTGTGACTTTCTCCTAATAAACACATAAGAACATAAGAACATACGAACATAAGAAGAGCCTGCTGGATCAGGCCAGTGGCCCATCTAGTCCAGCATCCTGTTCTCACAGTGGCCAACCAGGTGCCTGGGGGAAGCCCGCAAGCAGGACCCGAGTGCAAGAACACTCTCCCCTCCTGAGGCTTCCGGCAACTGGTTTTCAGAAGCATGCTGCCTCTGACTAGGGTGGCAGAGCACAGCCATCATGGCTAGTAGCCATTGATAGCCCTGTCCTCCATGAATTTGTCTAATCTTCTTTTAAAGCCGTCCAAGCTGGTGGCCATTACTGCATCTGGTGGGAGCAAATTCCATAGTTTAACTATGCGCTGAGTAAAGAAGTACTTCCTTTTGTCTGTCCTGAATCTTCCAACATTCAGCTTCTTTGAATGTCCACGAGTTCTAGTATTATGAGAGAGGGAGAAGAACTTTTCTCTATCCACTTTCTCAATGCCATGCATAATTTTATACACTTCTATCATGTCTCCTCTGACCCGCCTTTTCTCTAAACTAAAAAGCCCCAAATGCTGCAACCTTTCCTCGTAAGGGAGTCGCTCCATCCCCTTGATCATTCTGGTTGCCCTCTTCTGAACCTTTTCCAACTCTAGAATATCCTTTCTGAGATGAGGCGACCAGAACTGTACACAGTATTCCAAATGCGGCCGCACCATAGATTTATACAACGGCATTATGATATCGGCTGTTTTATTTTCAATACCTTTCCTAATTATCGCTAGCATGGAATTTGCCTTTTTCACAGCTGCCGCACACTGGGTCGACATTTTCATCGTGCTGTCCACCACAACCCCGAGGTCTCTCTCCTGGTCGGTCACCGCCAGTTCAGACCCCATGAGCGTGTATGTGAAATTCAGATTTTTTGCTCCAATATGCATAATTTTACACTTCTTTATATTGAATTGCATTTGCCATTTTTCCGCCCATTCACTCAGTTTGGAGAGATCTTTTTGGAGCTCTTCGCAATCCCTTTTTGTTTTAACAACCCTGAACAATTTAGTGTCGTCAGCAAACTTGGCCACTTCACTGCTCACTCCTAATTCTAGGTCATTAATGAACAAGTTGAAAAGTACAGGTCCCAATACCGATCCTTGAGGGACTCCACTTTCTACAGCCCTCCATTGGGAGAACTGTCCATTTATTCCTACTCTCTGCTTTCTGCTTCTTAACCAATTCCTTATCCACAAGAGGACCTCTCCTCTTATTCCATGACTGCTAAGCTTCCTCAGAAGCCTTTGGTGAGGTACCTTGTCAAACGCTTTTTGAAAGTCTAAGTACACTATGTCCACTGGATCACTTCTATCTATATGCTTGTTGACACTCTCAAAGAATTCTAATAGGTTACTGAGACAGGACTTTCCCTTGCAGAAGCCATGCTGGCTCTGCTTCAGCAAGGCTTGTTCTTCTATGTGCTTAGTTAATCTAGCTTTAATAATACTTTCTACCAGTTTTCCAGGGACAGAAGTTAAGCTAACTGGCCTGTAATTTCCGGGATCCCCTCTGGATCCCTTTTTGAAGATTGGTGTTACATTTGCCACTTTCCAGTCCTCAGGCACGGAGGAGGACCCGAGGGACAAGTTACATATTTTAGTTAGCAGATCAGCAATTTCACCTTTGAGTTCTTGGAGAACTCTCGGGTGGATGCCATCCGGGCCTGGTGATTTGTCAGTTTTTATATTGTCCATTAAGCTTAGAACTTCCTCTCTCGTTACCACTATTTGTCTTAGTTCCTCAGAATCCCTTCCTGCAAATGTTAGTTCAGGTTCAGGGATCTGCCCTATATCTTCCACTGTGAAGACAGATGCAAAGAATTCATTTAGCTTCTCTGCAATCTCCTTATCGTTCTTTAGTACACCTTTGACCCCTTATCATCCAAGGGTCCAATTGTCTCCCTAGATGGTCTCCTGCTTTGAATGTATTGATAGAATTTTTTGTTGTTGGTTTTTATGTTCTTAGCAATGTGCTCCTCAAATTCTTTTTTAGCATCCCTTATTGTCTTCTTGCATTTCTTTTGCCAGAGTTTGTGTTCTTTTTTATTTTCTTCATTCGGACAAGACTTCCATTTTCTGAAGGAAGACTTTTTGCCTCTAAGAGCTTCCTTGACTTTGCTCGTTAACCATGCTGGCATCTTCTTGGCCCTGGCGGTACCTTTTCTGATCTGCGGTATGCACTCCAGTTGAGCTTCTAATATAGTGTTTTTAAACAACTTCCAAGCATTTTCGAGTGATGTGACCCTCTGGACTTTGTTTTTCAGCTTTCTTTTTACCAATCCCCTCATTTTTGTGAAGTTTCCTCTTTTGAAGTCAAATGTGACCATGTTGGATTTTCGTGGCAATTGGCCAGTTACATGTATGTTTAATTTAATAGCACTGTGGTCACTGCTCCCAATCGGTTCAACAACATTTACATCTCGCACCAGGTCCCGGTCCCCACTGAGGATTAAGTCCAGGGTTGCCGTCCCTCTGGTCGGTTCCATGACCAACTGATCTAGGGAATAGTCATTTAGAATATCTAGAAACTTTGCTTCTTTGTCATGACTGGAACACATATGCAGCCAGTCTATGTCCGGGTAGTTGAAGTCACCCATTACTACCACATTTCCTAGTTTGGATGCTTCCTCAATTTCATATCTCATCTCAAGGTCTCCCTGAGCATTTTGATCAGGGGGACGATAGATCGTTCCCAGTATTAAGTCCCTCCTGGGGCACGGTATCACCACCCACAACGATTCTGTGGAGGAGTCTGCCTCTTTGGGGGTTTCCAGCTTGCTGGATTCAATGCCTTCTTTCACGTATAGAGTGACTCCGCCACCAATACGTCCTTCCCTGTCCTTCCGATATAGTTTATATCCAGAGATAACCGTATCCCACTGGTTTTCTCCATTCCACCAGGTCTCGGTTATGCTCACTATATCAATGCTCTTCTCTAAGACCAAGCACTCCAGTTCTCCCATCTTGGTTCGGAGGCTCCTAGCATTAGCGTACAGGCACTTGTAAGCAGTGTCTCTCTTCAAGTGTCTTTGGCACTTGTGGTTAGGCCTGTGGTAATTTTGCTCTTCTGAATTTATATCCTGTGCCCCTGCTCTCACAATGCCTACTTCTAGGCCTACCCCTTTTAACATTTCATCATTTCTTTGGTTTTTATCCCAGGGGGGAGGTTTATTCCGAACCGGACCTTTCTCAGCTCCTGTCGGGTTTCCCCCCTCAGTCAGTTTAAAAGCTGCTCTGCTACCTTTTTAATTTTAAGTGCCAGCAGTCTGGTTCCATTCTGGTTCAAGTGGAGCCCGTCCCTTTTGTACAGGCCCAGCTTGTCCCAAAATGTTCCCCAGTGCCTAACAAATCCAAACCCTTCCACCCGACACCATCGTCTCATCCACGCATTGAGACTGCGAAGCTGGGCCTGTCTGGCTGGTCCTGTGCGTGGAACCGGTAGCATTTCAGAGAAAGCCACCTTGGAGGTCCTGGCTTTCAGCATCCTACCTAGCAACCTAAATTTTGCTTCCAGGACCTCACGGCTGCATTTCCCCATGTCGTTGGTGCCAACGTGCACCACGACCACTGACTCCTTCCCAGCACTGTCTACCAAACTATCTAAACGACGGGCAATATCCGCAACCTTTGCACCAGGCAGGCAAAACACCTTGCGGTCTACACGCCCATCACACACCCCACTGTCTATGTTCCTAATGATCGAATCACCCACTACAAGGATCCCTCCACCCCCTGGAGATATATCCTCGGCACGAGAGGATAGCTGCTCATCCCCCAAGGAATGGGTCCCTTCTAAGGGATCGTTTCCCTCTTCCTCAGCTGGATGCTCTCCTTCCCCGAGACCATCATTCTCCATGATAGCAGGAGAGCTATCATCGTTGGAGTGGGACACAGCTATAACGTCCCTGAAGGCCTCCTCCACACACCTCTCTGTCTCTCTCAGCTTTTCCAGGTCCGCCACCTTGGCCTCAAGGAAATGAAGTCGTTCCCGGAGAGCCAGGAGCTCATTGCACCGAGAGCACACCCACGACTTCTGTCCAACAGGCAGATAGTTGTACATGCTGCAGGCGGTGCAAAACACTGGAAAGCCCCCACACCCCTGCTGGCTTCTTACCTGCATAGTTTTGTTTAAGGTTTATTACGTTAATGGGTTGGAGACTGCGGTTTAGTTGAGGTCAGGGAACAGACGGGCAGAGTGGGGGGCCCTGGCCTCCTCGCCCTGCTGCCGAACTCGCTCTGCTGCTTAACTCGCCTTGACGCTTTTGCCTGCAGTTTTGATTAATGTACGCATTTTTGGAAGCAGTTTATCCTAATATAATGCATTTTTGTATGCAATTTTCACAAGTATATTCATTTTTATGCACACTTCCCCAATATATGCATTTTTGTAAACACTGATTGGAAAACTTTATTGCAAAATTTGAATAAGTGCGAATTTTGAAGGATGACGGTGTTTTGGTTCTCATATTGTTTCAGAAAGTGCAAATTTGATACATTCGGCTTTGAATGTGAATTAATTTCACCCCCATCCCTGCTCTCAACTTTGTCTTGGCTTTCACTGCCCTGCATGTGTCAATTACATGCTCCAGGTCTAAATCAATTACATGCTCCTGGTCTAAATCAGTCTCCTTCCCCTCTCCCTTCTCTCCCTTTCTCCCTTGTTTCTCTCTCTCTATAATTGGGAGCTGACTATGCCTCCCATAATGCACTGCATTCTTTAACAAGTGTTCACATGTCTCCCTGAATTCACAAATTTGTACTCTGAGTTGATAAGTTTTCTTTTACTCCAAGTTGTAATGAAACATTTGTAACACTGATATGTGACGTTTCTTCTGAATGCACAGTGTGTATTCAAATATATTCATCAAAACTTGGGAAGGCATCTGTCCACAGCACTGTCAACAAAACAGGAGGGGAGGCATTTATGGCTATTCCCCCCTCCTTCTGCAACACCTACTCCCTCTGCTCCATAGGATGCAAGATGCTTCTGAGCAGACTGAGGGGAGTTATAAGCTGAGACAGAATCACCAGTATCTCCTGGCAAAAAGTTTCCTATTCTGCCAGGATTTCAAAATACTCTAGATATTAAAATCTTGCTAATTACTTTGTTTTTATCTGCTGGTTGTTTTGTGTATGTGGTTTTATTGGCTCTTAAATAATATTTTAATTTTGTAAACTGCCCTGGAAACAAGTTTTGTGAAATATTTTAAATAAAGTTGGTTGGTTGTACTGCCTTCAAGTCAATCCCGACTTATGGCAATCCTATGAATAGGTTTTTCATGGTAAGCAGTATTCAGAGGGGGTTCACCATTGCCTTCCTCTGAGGCTGAGAGGCAGTGACTGGCCCAAGGTCACCCAGTCAGCTCAAAACCACTACATGGGTGCTTCTTGCTGCAGAGGGAAAAAAGAGTGCAAATCAATATTAAACCTCTCTCTTGCAAATTCTCTTGTCTTTCTAGTAGCAGCATGTGTGGTGGGGTGGAGACCCCCTCCAAGCACTGGAGTCACTACTGCTTAGTGGGGCTGAAGTGGAGCAGCAGCAAGATCAGGGCCATGTGGTTGCACCTGTGGGAACCCCACCAACCAATCCAGCAATCCCAGTAGTGTAACCACATGACCCTGACCTCACTGGCACCCTGCCTCACCTCCATCCAATTAAGCATCAGTGATCCTAGTGTTGGAAAGCTGATTCCATGGTCCCACCCCATCACACACAGACATACCACTACTACATCTTTCCTATGTTCTCCACTTGCCATGCAGTATAACTCACTTGCTTCTACCGTCTCCAGTTCTCTGCAGCATTTCTTTCCAACATAATTATTCCTAGGCTTTAGTTCATCCATTGTTTTTGCCTGACTGTTTTCCTGTGTTTCCTGTGTTTATTCTGACACCATTGTGACCATTCTGACACCATATTTTTTGTTGCCAACTATGTAAAACGATGCCATGGAAAATTATAGTGCAAAACAAACTTGACTTCATGCTGTAATTCTTACAACAGCAACTAAAAGGCTTGCCATCCTAGGTTTTAATACATTAATGGGGGGGGGGGAACCCTTGCCGCTTAGGAACATACCTATGGCCAACAGATATTTCTATCAAAGTTTAAAAAGCAGGGAAATTGGCAGCTATAGTGAGTGTACCAAGTCAGCAGGAGACCTATCCTCCTCTCTGAGATATTGTACTGCCCTACAAATTTGTAAAAATGCAAACATAGCTTGGGTTGGTCTTTCAGAGTCCAATCCACTTCCTGTGTAGCTTGGAAGAATTTGGTAATATGTGCCTAAGAGCATATGGTGAGTGGTGGCAACACCTGCAATCAGAGCTACGTCTCCAAAGATGGAGAATTATATTTTTTTGTATATTTCTTGTTGTTCTTACTTTGCCTCTTTCCTGTGTTACTGCTGTTTCTACAGAGAATCTAGCCTAGAAAATCATATGTCTTTTATTATTTATCCTAGAAATCTGTGTCAAATTTATTTTTATTAATTTCAAAGTCTTTTTATTGGTCAATATCATATGATGGTGAAGACAGCCTTTTGTGTTCCAAACTGGAGGTTATGCTCTATACCTATTTTGGATTCATTAGCAGTTGAATCTGAAACTGCAATTTGATGTGAAATCAGACTGATTACGATATGTTGCTACTTAAGCAATGACTCTAGCTGTTGGAAAAAACAAACTTGGCCTGCCCAAGATGCATGCATTCAACTTGCTATGATTAAACTCTTAAGGAAGGGGGGCATGGTCAATTAAAAACATAGAGCACACCTGGAAATGTGCTATAATATATTTCACCTTCCACTGCTTTATCTTGTGCAAACTGAGACACTCCTTATGTCCATTGGAAAATATTCTGCAGAATAGTCAGTGCCATTATTCCACAATTGTTTTTGGAGTTTTTTAGTGTAAATTACGCAAAGTGTTGCTGTACTTCACATATTCACAGAAGCAAAAGAAAATGATTTACTACAGGAAACTTGACTAAATTTGCAAAGTAAATCAAACATATTTAAAGTGACTATCTGAACTATATCAACTGTCTTAATATTGCTGCTCTCTCCCTGCTAAAACAAGAGCAGCACAGCACGTCTTGTTTCTGTTATTTGGACTGATTGCAGGTGTTGCCACCACTCACTATATGTTCAGAGGCACATGTTACCAAATTCTTCCAAGCTACACAGGAAGTAGATTGGACTGTGAAAGACCAGCCCAAATGGTGTTTGCATTGTTACAAATTTGTAGGGCAGTACAACATCTCACAGAAGAGGTCAGGTCTCCTGCTACCCTTGTACATTCACTATACCTGTCCAATCTCCCTGCTTTTTAAAGTTTGATAGAAATATATGTTGGCCATAGGTACATTTTTAAACTGCAAATGTTTTTTTGCCTGGTAATGAATTTCTCTGCTTTTTAATCGGGAAAGCAAGAAATGGGATCTTGTGCAAGTTTGCTGAAAATGAATTGATCACTTGCATGCTTATTGAGTTCAGTGGGATTTACTCCCATGCAATCATGCTTAGAACAGATGAAACTGACCACAGGAGATGGGAAGGGGAGGAGGAGGGAGGGCAGGGGTGGGGGAGGAGGAGGGAGGGGAGGAGGAAGGGAGGAGGAGGGGAGAGCAGAGGGGAAGGAGAGAGGGGGAAGGAGAGGAAAGAGGGAGAGAAGAAAGGCAGGTCTTATCATTTGTTTTTAGATTTACTTCCATGCAATCATGCTTAGGATAGGTAAAACAGACCACAGAAGGGAAAGGGAGGGCTGCAGTGAAGAGGAGACAAGGAGGAGGGAGAAAGGGACAGGGACAGGGGAAGGGGAGGGGTGGGTGAAGGAAGGGGAGGGAAGAGACAAGAGGGAGGGAATAGGAGGGAGGAGGAGGGAGGGCAGGTTTGAACATTTGCATGCTTTTTAAGTTCAGTGGGATTTACTCCTATATAGTCATGCTTAGGATAGGTGAAACTGACCTGGGAGAGAGAGAGGGAGGGGGAGGGGAGGAGGGGGAGGAGGGACACGAGGAGGAGGGGGAGGAGGGGAGGGGGAGGGGGAGGAGATTGGGTGGGTGAGCATTGGGCAGAGGGATAGCTCCTTTCCTTTCCAAAAGGAAAACATTTTGAACAATATCTTTGTATTTATTTATTTATTTATTTATTTATTTATTTATTTATTTATTTATTTATTTATTTATTTATTTATTTTATTCTACTTACATACCGCCCCATAGCCGAAGCTGTCTGGGCTGTTTACAGTAGCTAAAAACATTAAAACAGATATACAAATTTAAAAACACATCTTTTAAAAACAATTTAAAAGACAATTTAAAAGTTTAAAACAACTTTTCAGGGTTTCCTCCATCTTTTATTCTACAGCAGGCATGTGTAGTCTCACACCCAAATTTAAACCAAAGCTGTCACTGGCTACATCCACACCAGACCTTCATTTCACTTTAAGCAGTCATGGCTTCCCACAAAGAATCCTGGGAAGTGTAGTTTGTGAAGGGTGCTGAGAGCTGCTAGGAGACACCCAATTCCTCTCACAGAGCCACAATCCTCAAAAGAGGGACTGACTGTTAAACTAGTCTGTCAGGAGAATAGGAGTCTCCTAACAACTCTCACCACCCTTCACAAACTACACTTCCCAGGATTCTTTGGGGGAAGCCATGACTGTCTAAAGTGAAATAAAGGTCTGGCATGGGTATGGCCACCTGATTAGCCAAGTCAAACAGTTGTGAGTCTGGCTTTTAGAACACCGGTAGTTGGTTCTTACTGAGCATGCTCGTGCTCATCACTGATTCCAATGTTAAATTTCTTAAATTAATTAAACATCAGCCAGGCTTTTTTTTACTTTTTAAACTGCAGAAGATGAAGGTCAGAATATGGGGCAAGGTCAGCTATACAATTACAAGTACTCTGTGAACATGGCTGATTTTTAATTAATTTCAACAAATTATGAGACCACTGACAGAAAAAAGTCAAACAGGATCTGGATTTTTTCTCTCTCTTTTTACACTTTGAACTCTCAATTCTCTCTGACTGTCTTGTTGTGTATCGCCATGAAGGTTGTTCAGCAAGCGTTTCTGAGTTCAGGACTATAAGTTTTGTAAGGTTTTGTTTTGAAATGAGCTTATGGGAAGCATCAGAATGGCATGGGGGGTATTTTCAATTTAACATTGCGGAATGCAAAAAATCCATGCTGACTATAGTATACAGCCACTTTTGGCTGTATATTTCTCCATTGATTTATTCCCAGACCTGTACCCCTCTTTGTGCCTGCTTTGTACACACATGCCCTTTGGGTCCTACTATCCTTATATATATATTCTCAGAATAGGCAGTCTACATAACATGACCTGTGCTGATCCATTTCCATGGCTGCAACAAGTATTGATAGATTTTGCATTTTGAACTTGTCTTCTCTCCTCAAAAATCTAATTGTCTGTAAACCAGATGGAATGAAGTAAAAAGCAACAGCAGCCTTTCAGAAAATATATTCACTTTTTGTTCTAGTTAATGATTAGCCATAAGCTGAAGTATGACATTGACTCAAAGACATTTTGCCCAGAGGTGCAGAACAGCAGCTTCTTACCAGCAACCAATGTGCAAGAGCTAACATGATGTAAAAGGAGCTAAGTAGCATAATTTAAACCCATGATTTTATTTTATAGCAGTTTCATTTTCTGTGTTTTATATTCCAATTTTCCACCTTTTAATTTTGCTTTTCTTTTCCTGGCTGCCAAAATCCTATCTGATATAAGAGGGCAATTACTGGGCAAGCATGTAGCTTTTTAATTGAAACACTTACAGGTGTACACTAGTAAACTATAAAGACTTTTAGGGAACATCAAAGCTTTAATCACTTCTTGTTTATGCATGTTGTAACCTAATTCTGTAGTCTCTCAGTATTGCCGGGGGAAGATGTTAATTTATATCAGTAATGAGGAATAAAGCAATAATAGTAATCTAAAGGTGCAATATTCCTTGTTTAGAGGGCATTTATGGTTATGTATTAAAACTATAAATACTTTAAGATGCTGAAAAGCTGATCTATACAAAATGAAAGATAATATTTTGTTGCTTTAAAAATGTTTTTCCAACAAAAAAGAAAAAAAAGCTAGCCTTATATTTAAGGCTAAGAAATATTAAACTATTAAAGATCAGCATGCATGGTCATCTGATGGTATTCATGGATATACCCTTGGACTAACTTGACTATTTTGCTACTTGTGTCCCATTAACACCTTACAGGCAGCAGAGATGAAGATTACTGTATGTCAGAAAGGACAACTACTCTTACGTATTTTGATTTATGTCTAAAATAAACACCAGGGATTTATCCTGCATCAATGCTAGAAAGAACTCAGCCAGATATACACAAAGAGTTCATTTTCATGACTTGAGGGAGATCTTAGTGTATGCATAGACATTAACATTTCTGTACAACATAGAGGTATCTCTCTGAGACAGAGAAGAATTTTATATATATATATATATGAAAAAAGGAGGAACTTAAAGGTTGAATTTGAACCAGCACTACTATGCCACTACTAATATATTATCTCATTGGAAGGCATTCCCAGAAGTATATAAAACTGGGAGAAGAGTATTTGTTTCCCACAGCATAAATACTCACAGAGGGAGAGAGGACCTCAAATTGCAAGGTACACACATGACACAAAATTCTAAGTTTAGGCTGTTATGTACCAGCACACCATTCATTTTGTCTCCCTTTATGTTTTTGCCTGCATTCAGAGAGCAGTTTACTCTGTTTTCCCAACATTTCCATACCATAATTTCCTCATTTTATTTGATCTTTCACATAATGTAAAAGCCACTTCTGGGTTTAGCACTCTTTTCCATGTTAATGGGTTCCAGAAAAAATCCATTTGCCAGAAAATTGCAGGAGTAAAGTATCAAAATTTGGGGGCAATAAACCGGCCCACATTTCTTTACTGTCGTTTTCATGGGGGAATCATGGGCGAACAGAAGTGTGCATGTGCAGAAAGGATGAGGGAGTAACCACATATTCAGTGATGTTCATTGTTGTGTCACACCACACCCACCACATGACATGGCAGTATATTGGTCAACAACCCATTGTTCTGTAATGCAACGGGTATTGCAGTGTGAAAGGAATGTTAGAAATCAGAACAGAAGCACTACCATTATATTCAGTAAAAGTACTGCAGTAAACCCCATGTTGGAATGCAGCCTTAGCTGTTGAAGTAGTATCTTCATTGCTGCAAACCATGAAATTTAGTTTGTTGCTAGTCCAACATGGAAATACACAGTTGAGTCAAAGGTATCCTTGTGAGCTATTCAGATTATAACATCTTTGGATGTATAAATTTCTATGAACTGGAAGTGATGAAATGTAGGAACTGGTTTCATATTAGGAGGTTCTGTTGTAACCATCTAATGGGTCTGACAATTCTGAGATTTTCAAATGAAATTTGAAACATGAACAAGGAAATGTCATTACCATATCTATTTTTTATTATTCTTCCATATAAATGAGGCTTTGTTTATGAAATCAGTCATTACTTGTTAACTGATCTTTTAAAGCTAACATTTTCTATGACATGATCTGACCATCTGGGGACAAATTCAGTAGAAATCTTAAATCTGGGAGAATTACAGAGAAATTCAACATCATGCTAAAGTTTATCTATACATTCTGCTGGTGGACCAGATATAGTCAACATTTCTCAAGCAATTCAGTGATGTAAGGTAAACAATAAGCTTGCCCACACTGCTAGTATTTAACAGTAAAGACTGTTTGAAAGTACAGACTGTTAAGAAAAGGAAGGCTTTGTGTCTACCTGTCTTCAACAACTACTCATGAAAAGTATTCCTTAAGTCACTGGCTAGGAGACGGGGGCTGCTTTCAGACATGGGGCTTATTGTGTTAATTAATGGATTAAAATGGTAGTGCTTCTGTCCCAATTTCTAAAATTCCTTTCACACTGCATTACATATTGTATTAAGGAACAGTAGATTTTTCAGCCAATATACCAGCATTTCGCATGTCTTTCACATGGCTGCAAAGAACAACATCCTTTTGTAGTCCCTCACCTGTTATACACATGTATGCTGTCGTTCCCCATCGTGTAGCAGGTCTAAGCACACCTAAACGGCAGGAATGCACTGCATGCTGGGATGCCTGTCACATGAGCAGCTGCAGCTAGCAAAAAACTCCTGTGATTTTCCGGGTGCCCAAGCTTGCAAACAGATTGTTTCTGGTATCATTTATCACAAATGTTTGTGATAAACTTTCACTATATGCAACTGGAATTCCAGAATTAGCTTCTACATCATGTGAAGTATCAAATATAATGTGCAAATTACCAGGTAAGAAATTGTCAGCATAACAGAATAAAGTGCAGTGTGAAAGCAGTCACTGTGAAATAATAGTTGTATTTCCTTTTTATGAGTGTAAGAAAGGGTGATGCCAACGGATAATTACCTTGTCTGTGTTGGGTTCACAGATAGACAAAATGTTTTCTGACATTTGAGAAATCCAGAAGGATTTGTTGAGTTATGATTAAAAAAGGAATAGAGGGCAAACCTTCTGATATTAAAGACCACAGACAATTTCATGGTAAAGATAAGGAAAGAGAGTGAGTCTTTCCACAAAGGGAACACAGTTCTCATCATGGAGCATGTGCTTTCCTGACTGACCCAGCTAGAATTAAAGCTGGTGGTTGTTGTTCTTGTTATGTGCCTTCAAGTCGATTACGACTTATGGCGACCCTATGAATCCGTGACCTCCACAAGCATCTGTCATGATCCACCCTGTTCAGATCTTGTACGTTCAGGTCTGTGGCTTCCTTTGTGAAATCAATCCATCTCTTGTTTGGCCTTCCTCTTTTTCTACTCCCTGCTGTTTTTCCCAGCATTATTGTCTTTTCTAGTGAATCATGTCTTCTCATGATGTGTCCAAAGTAGGATAACCTCAGTTTCATCATCTTAGCTTCTAATGATAGTTCTGGTTTAATTTGTTCTAACACCCAATTATTTGTCTTTTTTCGCAGTCCATGGTATGTGCAAAGCTCTCCTCCAGCACCACATTTCAGATGAGTTGATTTTTCTCTTATCCACCTTTTTCACTGTCCAACTTTCACATCCATACATAGAGATCGGGAATACCATGGTCTGAATGATCCTGACTTTGGTGTTCAGTGATACATCTTTGCATTTAAGGACCTTTTCTAGTTCTCTCACAGCTGCCATCCCCAGTTCTAGCCTTCTTCTGATTTCTTGTCTCCATTTTGGTTAATGACTGTGCCGAGGTATTGATAATCCTTGACAAGTTCAATGTCCTCATTGTCAACTTTAAAGTTACATAAATCTTCTGTTGTCATTACTTTAGTCTTCTTGATGTTCAGTTGTAGTCCTGCTTTTGTGCTTTCCTCTTTAACTTTCATCAGCATTTGTTTCAAATCATTACTGGTTTCTGCTAAGAGTATGGTATCGTCTGCATATCTTAAATTATTGATGTTTCTCCCTCCAATTTTCACACCTCCTTCATCTTGGTCCAATCCCACTTTCCGTATGATACGTTCTGCGTGCAGATTAAACAAATTGGGTGATAAAATACACCCGTCTCACACCCTTTTCGATTGGGAACCAATCGGTTTCTCCATATTCTGTCCTTACAGTAGCCTCTTGTCCAGAGTATAGGCTGTGCATCAGGACAATCAGATGCTGTGGCACCCCCATTTCTTTTAAAGCATTCCATAGTTTTTCATGATCTACACAGTCAAAGGCTTTGATGTAATCTATAAAGCACAGGATGATTTTCTTCTCAAATTCCTTGCTCTGTTCCATTATCCAATGTGTCATGGCCCTTTCAGAGGACTAGGAGGAAGAGGAAGAGCCAGAGTTGTGTTCTCAGGGGTTCCACTAGTTCCTTCTCCTGGGTCTGCCAACTCTGCCTCTTCCTCTTCCTCCGAGTCCTCTGAAGGGGCCATAACACAACGTATGTTTGCGATATGATCTCTGGTGCCTCTTCCCTTTCTAAATCCAGCTTGGATGGCTGGCATTTCTCGCTCCATATATGGTAAGAGCCTTTGTTGTAGAATCTTGAGCATTACTTTACTTGCATGGGATATTAAGGCAATCGTTCGATAATTACTGCATTCTCTGGGATCCCCTTTCTTTGGAATTGGAATATATATGGAACGCTTCCAGTCTGTGGGCCATTATTTAGTTTTCCATATTTCTTGACAATTTTTTGTCAAAATTTGGACAGATTCAGTCTCAGTAGCTTGTAGCAACTCTATTGGTATGCCATCTGTTCCTGGTGATTTGTTTCTTCCAAGAATTTTAAGAGCAGCTTTCACCTCACATTCTAAAATTTCTGGTTCTTCATCATTGTCCGGTTCAGAGCGGGAATCATGAGTCAGAGACGAAGGTGCAAGAAACTCTTGCTTTATTAATGTAATGGATACATCAAAGGCTGAGCGCCTCATAGAGAAGACCCTATGCTAACTCACTGCAAGTCCCTAACTACCCTCTAGACATGCTCTGCAACGTGTGATGAAAGTTGACGCAATGCCCCATTCACAGCGTGGCAGTCTTATATAGGAGAGGTCTTGGAGCGTAACCTCTCACTCCTGCGCACACATGCCCTCTGCCCTGTCCACTTTTCCCTACGTCGTGAGCGCGGTGAAGGGGGGCGAGTCTCCCCGGGCTCATCTGACAGAACAGGGTCCTTATCTGCAGGTGGGGAAGCAGAGGGCTGGGGAGCGTCAGGTGTCTCTAGGATACTACTTGGCACAGGAGGAGTTACTGCTCTTTCGGAATCCTCCCCTAACAGCTCCGTAGGGGTGCTTGATGGCTGAGCGCTGTCCCATTGAGGGGCAGGGGATCCGTGGGAACTGGCGGGGTGGCTAGCTCGCTCTCTTCCTCAAGGTCTGGGCTAGACTCAACATCAGCTGGATCGTCCATGCCCGCTGACAGCTGAGGCTCCTGCAACTCATGCCTTCCCCCTCCTTGATCCTCAGGAGAGAGGCTGGGCTCAACACCCCTGGGCTCAACAGTCATATGGTTCCTCCGTGAATGAATCGGTCATCCTTGCATTGCTTTTATAGAGTTCTTCAGTGTATTGCTTCCATCTTCCTTTTATATCATCTCGGTCAGTCAGTGTGTTCCCCTGTTGATTATTCAACATCCCTACTCATGGTTTAAATTTCCCTTTCATTTCTCTAATCTTTTGGAATAAGGCTCTTGTTCTTCCCATTTTGTTGTCCTTTTCTATTTCTATACAATAACTATTGTAATAGTTTTCTTTCTCCCTACGTACTAGTCGTTGTATAGTTGCATTTAGGGTTCTGACCATGTTTCTATCTCCTTTTGCTTTCCTTCCCTCTTTAACCGCTTTAAGAGTTTCTTAGATAGATAAGTTTATTGCGGTCATCAGACCCAAACAAGCAGATTACAAAATGCAAGGAACACACAAGGTAATATGTATTGATAAAAGTAATAAAACCAGAAAATAAAATAAATAAAACTATCATGATAAAAGTTTGGAACGCTGAGCTTGAGCGGCATGGACAAATTTAGCTACAGAGATCGTGATAGGTCTGTCTGAGCCAGCCAAGCAAATACATAGTAGACACTCAGGAGATTTATTGGGGAACTTTTGGATAATTGGAAATATGTATTGAGAGTGTTGTTGCAAATACAGTGGACAGTCAAAAAGTACATGTTCGAGAGTTTCTATACTACCTGAATTACAGGGGCAATTACGTTGATCATAGGCAATTCCCTGAAATCTACCTTCCAACAGAGCTGAATATAAGCAGTTGAACCTGGCCTTTGCGAAAGCTTGCCAGTATTTTGGGACGAATAAGAAGTCTAGGTATTGAGCATGGTGCAATGGATCGAAATTCAGGTTATGCTGCAATGGAGAGCAGACTTTAGCTGCTGCGCAGATAGAGTTTTGCTGGTCTATGTCCCGTAAACGGGAGCATATTATGCCTTTAGCCAATGCAATGTCTTGAGTGGTTAGATACTCTAGAGAGAGACATAGCCGAAGAAGTTTGGCATGAAAAGATTTCATCCAAGGAGAGAGGTACGAATCGTTCCATATGAGCGCTAGGTAGCTAGGGGGGTAATTATAAGACAGTTTAAGCCAGAAATTGAAGGCGATAAGCCAAGCTTGACACTCTAACGAGGCCAAGCCAGCTTCTAATCTGAGGGCAGCGTTTGGTACACAGCTAGGAAATGCAAAAATCCTACGTAGAAAGGATGAGAGAACTGACTCTATTGTGGTGTTATAGGCCATAATCCAAAGAGGGACTCCGAATAATAATTGCGGGATAATCTTGGCATTAAAGACCTTGAGTACTGCAGGGATAAAATGGCCCCCTTTGGTATAGAAATATCGTAATAGGCTTTTAAGTGTAAATCAGGCTGTAAGGACTGCCGCACGGATGTGGGGCGTCCAAGAAAGGGAGGTGTTAAACATTTCCCAGGTATTTATAGGACGTAACTTGGTCAATTTGATGACCATTTATTGACCAAGCAGAAATTATAGGACACTTTGTAAAAGCCATAATTTTGGTTTTAGAAAAATTAATAGTTAGATGGTTCTTCTCACAATATGCCATAGAAGTTCGAAGTAGGCGCTTGAGACCGATTTTAATATAGGATAGCAGGGCTGCATCGTCTGCGTATAACAGAATGGGACATCTAAGGTCGCTTACTTTGGGAGAATGGTGATTGGAGGAATGACATCTTATTCCCAGATCATTTAAAAAAAGATTTAAAAGTACAGGCGCCAGGACACAGCCCTGCCTGACTCTGTTTGATATGGGAATCGAATTTGTCAGACCCCCATCGCGTCCACATCTGACTCGCAGGGAGGTATTCAGATGCAGGTTGCTCCTAAGGAACAGCAATCTTTTGTCGATTGATGTATTTGCCAATTTGGACCACAGTTTGTCTCTTGGGATGGAATCAAACGCAGACTTTAGGTCAACAAAGGCTACATATAGGCCGCATCCAATTTAGTTTCTATACTTGCCTGCCAGATGGTATAAAAGTAGGCAGTGATCCAGGACAGATCTTCCCCTCCTGAAGCCTGCTTGCTCCCAGCCCAAGATGTTATTTTCGTCTATCCATGTTGTAAGTTTCTTCCTCAAAAAGCTGGCATAAAGTTTCCCTACAACCGAGAGGAGGCTGATTGGCCTGTAACTAGAAGGATCGTCTTTGGGGCCTTTCTTGTAGATAGGGATAACTATAGCCTCATACCAGGTCTCAGGGAACTGTCCAGTATTGTTTATCAGGGTGAAAAAGTTTGCCAGCATAGGGGCCCACCAATCCTTGTGGTGTTTCAGAAGTTCCGGGGGTATACTATCACTGCCCGGAGCTTTGGCCAGTTTTAGATCGTCAATCAGGTCAATAATTTCAGTCTGTGTGACAGGAGGCCAGGTTGGAAGGTTATCAAGATCAGAAATGAGGGGGATCTTAGGTGGGCTATGAAGGATAGTTTCGTTGGGGGCACTGAAATAGAGTTCCCACATTAGGGGAGAGATATTGCACGGCGTGAGGTTGAAGGTCCTCATGGAACCATTGACCAAAGACCAGAAACTATTAGAGTTTTTGGTCTTAGCAGCGTGGATTAGCAGTTTCCAATCCTCATATTGAGCTTGCCTCTTTTTAGTAACAATTAGGGATATATTTCTTTTTGATATGGAAGTATTTGGGTGGCAAGGTATGGGCATTGAGCTGTCGATATTCTAAGTATATCTGTTTTAGCAACCTCTTGATGGACAGGCACTCTGCATCAAACCACCTGGGGCCGGCAGCTCGTAGATTTGTGCCTGGAGTTGGCCTGAAAGGGGGGTTGGAAGTTAAAAGTGATTTTAAAGCCCCAGTCAGTGAGTGATAGGCATTTAAGGCTGCTTGGGGATTGGAGGTTTTCCCTAGTTGTTCTCGGGTGTCCAAAGCAGTGGAGGAAGAGATAAAAGTTACTATCTTGTCTGCTACTTGAGGGGACCAGGTAGCTCTCATATATGTATAATTTGCTGTATTTGCCACCACATTGTGCTCCACAGCAAGGCGGCTCTTCTCATTTATCTGGAATGAGAGCAAAAGAGGAAGATGATCGCTGTCTAATCTCATACCTACAGTAAAGTTTACAATTCGGTTTAGAATCTGGTGGGAAGTAATTACATAATCGATAACACTACTTCCTTTGCTGGATATATGGGTATATTCTGCATGACTCTCCAACAGATTTAGACCGTTAAGAATAGTAAGATTATGTCTCCCAACTAAACGGGTTAAACAAATTCCAGAGTGGTTTACCCTGGAATCCTTTGAAGTTCTATCAAACGCAGGGAAAAAGTGTTGATTTTCCTCACCCTCCCACAGTTTTCAGGCAAAGAGACTGTCATTGTTAAGGCCAATCCTGGCATTGAGATCGCCCATGATGATTAGTGAAGCCTTGGGGAATGCAGATTCCAGGTCTATAATGTAATTGTCCAAATCATTCCATAATTTGTCAGTGTGTGAATTTGTCACAAGGGGAGGGAGATAAACATTAATTAGAAGAAGAGATAGAGTGTGAAAGGTCAATAAGACAGCCATCACAAGGTTTTGACATGGAGGTATGGTCCTAAACTGTACAGTCAGTGACGTGGAGATCAGTATTGCCAAACCACCTTTAGCTCTGCCAGGATGATTGGCCATAGAGGGAACTGCCGGTAATACAGTGGAAATGAAGCCATCCAGGAGTAAATTTTGAGTGGACCAGGTCTCCTGGAGAAGGACTATGTCATGTTGGTTCAAATAGTCAATTAGATCTAAACTGTTTTGCTTGGCATTCCATCCCGCTATATTCCACGATAAGAAAAGTAAAGGGGGGTCAGACAACGTTTCTGATCTATATTGGGGAGGGGTGGAGCATAATCCAGAAAAAAAAGGTCTTATTGAGGAAGGGTGTCAATGAAGTACCTCAATTTGATTTAGGGAACCTGTGTTATCCAAAAATATTGGTCCAGATGATTTAGGTAAGGCTGCCTGTTTAGTGATGGGTTGAGCTGGCTTGGGTAAATGTGGAAGAAGTACCGGAGCAACTGAAAAGGAAGAGGAATTTTTTCCTGCAAAACTCACATCCGGATTCATATCCTCGAGTCGCTGGATTAAATGATGCAGTTTATTTATGATCATCACTCGCTCAGTATCCTGGAGTTGGGAATACAACGTTGTAAGTTGGAGCTCCTCTGGTTCCAGTTCATGTATTAATAACGACAGGGTTTGAGACCGAGTGGGAGAATTTACAGAATCAGCAAAGGAGCTTGATAAGGCAGGGCTAGAATGTAGGGAAGTCCTTGAGAGGTCAGATGTGGATAGCGACCCTGCTCTCATTTTGGTCCTCCTGGACAATTGTGATCGCTAATGGTAAAGGTGAGGCAGAGTTGAGGTAATAGCGTTGCACTGTAAGGCCCCTAGCCATAAGCTTCTCCCTGAGGCGGTAAATTTGGTTTGTAATACCTGAGGAATGAAAAGTAATAATCAGACGCCAGTATTTTGAATTAGTAGTTACATTTACCATGGATCTAATATAGTTCGTGCATTGAGATGGAGATAAAAGTTGCGCAAAGCATTTATCCAAAGAAGAAATGCTGGGGAGAAAAGACCATCGTCCTGTAGCGCTGTGGTTAAGAGTCACTGCCAGTTTTCCAGGTTGTAAAACCAGGTTCCAGGGGCAATGTTGGCTGTTGAAGAAGGTATGCCTTATAGATGGCTGGGACGTTTGTAGAAGAGCATATTCCTCATGTAACTTGTTTGAGTCTGCATAATTGGAAGAAATATCCCGACGGTTTCCACTGGAGCCATTGTTGTGGAAGCTGTTATTTGATTTGGGCTCCTTTGAAGGATGCGTTGTCATCTGGGCATCCAGGAGTTTGAACAGTGGTTTATAGTTCATTTCCCTATTCGGATTCAGTTTGGTGTTCTTAATATTTTTGGATTTCTTGGATCTTTTTGTATGCATTTGCCTTCCCATGTTGGAGGGGTTTTCCTTTCGAAGCTTGTTTTTATTTTTAGTGATGGTTGCCAATGACGCCTCATGTTGGTAATTGGAGGAGAGAGGAGTTGTAGTAGTTCCATGTTCCATCGTAATTTGGGGAAGGTAAGGTCCAAGCGTTTTCACCAGGGTAGTGAGCAGATTGTTTGTTTCAGCAATATAAGTTTTGAGCAGGCTCAGTTCTTGGAACAGAAGAGATTGCCAAGTTTTGTCAGAGGTCTTGGGAGAGGGGGGGGAGAAGACAATGAATAGTGTGCCGGTGAGCTCATCTCCGATAGTGGGCATCTCTGAGGTTCGGGATAGGAATCTACGGTAATCGCCTCCAATGGTGGCCCCTCGTTTACATAGTTGGAGGAATGATTAAAGCCGGCATCTTTCAGCTCTTCGGCCAGACTCTTGGCAGCAACGCTAGCAATGTATGATTTAATTGAAAAAGGGTGATTCAGCGTCCATTCATGTGGTGTTTGGAGAGGAGGATTTGCTGCCTGTACACTTGTAGGAGATGATAGAAAGTGTAAAGGGTCGTGTACAGGTGAAAATAGCTCGTAATTTTAGACTGGAGTTTGTTTATCGATGGGGCGACTTCCGGACCTGTATTAAACTCCCGAGGGCATCGCTGTATGAGCGCCATTTGCATTCGTAAATGCAGCAGTTAAAATCACTTAAGTAAAAATCTATTTCGTTCTCAGACCCGCATAAGGAGCCACTAATGAGTAAATTTAGCTCTGTAAAAGTTATGTTCAGTGAGTTGAATGAAGGCTATCGCAGACGTTACAGCTTGTTATTTGGCAGACAGAGAGAAAACTTTATGGCTGCAGCAGCAGACCAAGATTTATGAGACGTCTAATCTCATGGTTGCAGTCATCTGGGGAGTAAGTCTTTAAGACAGAAAATGCTAATGATTAAGAGCCTTATAATCCAATACTCAGAGGTCAAAAGAGGGATAACTAGGCACAAAATGTAGCAAAAAGCGGAGCAGAGATAAAAAACGTGTCTTACCAGAAGAGAAACCAGAAGTCGAGCTTCTGTTGTCATTACTTTAGTCTTCTTGATGTTCAGCTGTAGAGTTTCTTCAGTCATCCATTGAGGTCTTTCTCTCTTTTTAACTAGAGGTATTATCTTTTTGCATTCTTCCCTGATAATGTCTCTGACTTCACTCCATAGTTCTTCTGGTTCTCTGTCAATGAAGTTTAAAGCCTTCCTTATTTGATCTTTATATTCTTCTGGGATGTTATTTAAATTGTATTTTGGCATTATGATTGCTTTGTTCTTCTTCTTTAGCTTTACTCTTGTTTTCAATATGATCAGTTCATGATCTGTACCGCAGTCTGCTCCTGGTCTTGTTTTTGCAGAAAAATGGAACTTCTCCATCTTCTGCTTCCAATTATATAATCAATTTGATTCCTATATTGACCATCTGGTGATGTCCATGTGTACAATCATCTTTTTGGTTGCTCAAAAAGTGAGTTGGCAAGAAAAAAATCCTTGGCATTAGAGAATTCTATAAGTCTTTCTCCTGCTTCATGACCATCTCCTAAGCCCCATTTCCCCACAATTCCTACTTCTTCTCTGTTCCCTACTTTTGCAAGCCAGTCCCCCATGATTATCATCATATCTTGTTTTGGTGTGTGATCAATTTCCTCCTGTACTTCTGTGTAAAATCTCTCCAATTCTTCTTCTGCATTTGACATTGGAGCGTAGACTTGGATGATAGTTACGTTAATAGGTTTCCCGTTTAATCTCATTGATATCATTCACTCAGACCTCGTGTTGTAGCTCCTAATTGCTTTTGCTACATCACTTCTCACCATTAAAGCAACCCCATTTCTTCTTGATTTCTCATTTCCTGCTAATATATTTTGTAGTTGCCTGATTGAAAATGTCCCATTCCAGTCCATTTTAATTCACTCATGCCAAGTATTGTAATGTTGATACTCTCCATTTCTTGTTTGACAATTTGTAACTTTCCCTGGTTCATGCTTATCACATTCCATGTTCCTATTGTGTGCGTCTCACAACTCCGGACTCTCCTTTCACATCTGTGTGCATCAGCCTCTGGGCTTCCTTTCGGCTTTGACCCAGCTGCGTCATTAGTCACAGCGCTACTCATACTTGTCCTTTGTTCTTCCCCAGTAGCTCATTGAGTGCCTTCTGACCTGTGGGTCTCATCTTCCAGCACTATCTCGTGTTGCATTTTGGATACTCTGGTCATAGGGTTTTTGTGGTAAGAGGTATTCAGAGGTGGTTTACCATTGCCTTCCTCTGAGTTTGGATGCATCTTATTCTGGTGTCTCAGCTTTGACCATTCCGCCATGGGTGCCCCTGCTAGGAGTCTAGCCTCTTGGTCTAGACTCCTGCTGGCATTGCTCTCAGCTTCTTCAACACTCTCAAACCCCCTCACCACGTTAAGGTGTGCATCCTAAAGGGGGAAAGCTGGTGGTACTTTGAGCAAAATGTTTTTGAGAAAATGAGCCATTTTAATGAGTTGAACTGTCATGAAAATAAATAATTGCAAAATTGTTTCCCCCCTTTTTTCCACTTGACATTTGCTTTGTTTGTTTGGTGATCTTTTCAAAAGCCCAATGAAAATGGATGGAGGTTGCTCAGTAGCAGCTCCTAAAATTCTAACCCTCTCCATTTTCATCACAGCTATCCAGGTCACAAAGCATATTAGAATAAACAGAAATTTCTGATTGCAAATTTTGCTTCCATCAAGGAAAGAGCAAAACATTCTTTAAATGGCTTCTGGAAATAACTCCCTTTGGTGTATACCTTCAATAAGCCTGCAGTATTTGGAGGGGTTATAAGGTAACACGTTGGTTAAGCACCCTAGCAATTCAGAGCTTAAAGTTTATTAAACATTGTTAAACATTTATTTTACTGAGAGGAGGGGAGGGAGCCAACAGTCCTATGGCAGATCCTGAAAGCCATAGATCCAATCTTTTCAGATCTATATGCAGAAATGTTTGTTAGGTAGCTATCTTGGAACAACAGGGCTTTAGGTATTCCATCAAATCACTTTGTCCCCCAGCTTTCCTTCAGAGATTCACGGTCACATATGCTCCCCACATTTCCAAAACACATACATAGCTTTTTAATGGGAAGTGTCCATCTCCAGCACACTTTACAGTCTGCTCACACAACTAAGTTCTTCTCAGATTTAGTATGTCCTCTGTCCTGCCACTAACTCATCCTTCCAGCTGAAAGTACAACACTTCTTCCGCCCCTTACTAGCTTTCTCTTTTTTCCCCTAGGCACCATAATAGGAAACTAGAGATTGGCATCCCCATTTAGGAAACTCTGGCCTAGCTTATTCACACCTTACGCTACATGGCTGGAGTAGCTATGAGTACCTTTCAGTTTAATTAGCAAATTATAATTCTGTGGATTGTACAGTACTAGCTCCCATTCAAGGTTTCAACAACCTCATCAGTTGGGGACATTTTGTGGAAAAGCCTTATTGTGAATTGCAGCAAAACCAAGGCATTGGTGATTTCTAAATTATACAGACTCCCCCAAATGGTATTTGGATGAACAGCTTATTGAACACCTAAGAGTTTTTAAATATTTGGGCATAGCTTTTCAGTCTTCTGGGACATGGTCAGCTCAGCAAGAATATGTAGTAGAAAAGCTATATGGGGCATCAACATTCTAATGCACTTTTCCAAAGTACTAATCAGTTGCAGCTCTGGGTGGCTTAGTCACACTTCCTTTCCTCACTTTCCAGCTTTACAGGCTCTTAAATCTACCAGCCTCTTTATCATACCAACATCTTAACTATGTTTGCATAGTTTTTGGGCACAGCCTATTTTAAGCACTAGCACACCTGTACTTACCCCATGGTTCTGTCTGTCCTCTGAATTCTTCTACGCCTTTCTCAAATGTCTTGATTCTAACACTTAATGAAATGCATGATAAGGATCCCATTCGCTTTGGGCCAGTCATCATGTATGGGAATGCCATTCCCCACTCTCAAGCAAAACTCACTCTGAGAAGGGAAATACAGTTAAAAATAAATCACTTGAATAATGGGATCAAAACAGAATTGTGTGGGCTCTGCGTGCCAAAATGCATAAGGTGCCAAGTATCTTCATTAAGTCAAAATCATATGTTCATAGAGTCTGCTGTTGGATCTTTTTCTCTACAGTTTGCTTCCAACTCCATTGAGGAAAGTGATGGTCACCATCGTGGCAAACATAACTAGATGAAAAGCAAGCATCAATGGTGCATTATAAAACATGATCTACTATAGTTTTATCATATAATTGACTTTGTGTTTGGGCCCTGGGACACATATAATAATGTTACAAAAGAACCCTGTCTCAAATCCCATGATACTAACACAGTTCTTCAGCGGTTGAAGGTTGTTACATTTATTTCTGTTTTTAGCCCATCCTGAAGGGCTGCTGCAGATAAAAATTGTCATTTGAACCATATTTAATCACATGCAAAAATAAGACAGGGTTGTATTTTATCACCCAATTTGTTTAATCTGTATGCAGAACATATCATACAGAAAGTGGGATTGGACCAAGATGAAGGAGGTGTGAAAATTGGAGGGAGAAACATCAATAATTTAAGATATGCAGATGATACCATACTACTAGCAGAAACCAGTAATGATTTGAAACAAATGCTGATGAAAGTTAAAGAGGAAAGCACAAAAGCAGGACTACAGCTGAACATCAAGAAGACTAAAGTAATGACAACAGAAGATTTATGTAACTTTACAGTTGACAATGAGGACATTGAACTTGTCAAGGATTATCAATACCTTGGCACAGTCATTAACCAAAATGGAGACAATAGTCAAGAAATCAGAAGAAGGCTAGGACTGGGGAGGGCAGCAGTCAGAGAACTAGAAAAGGTCCTCAAATGCAAAGATGTATCACTGAACACCAAAGTCAGGATCATTCAGACCATGGTATTCCCGATCTCTATGTATGGATGTGAAAGTTGGACAGTGAGAAAAGGTGGATAAGAGAAAAATCAACTCATTTGAAATGTGGTGTTGGAGAAGAGCTTTGCGGATACCATGGACTGCGAAAAAGACAAATAATTGGGTGTTAGAACAAATTAAACCAGAATTGTCACTAGAAGCTAAAATGATGAAACTGAGGTTATCCTACTTTGGACACATCATGAGAAGACATGATTCACTAGAAAAGACAATAATGCTGGGGAAAACAGTAGGGAGTAGAAAAAGAGGAAGGCCAAACAAGAGATGGATTGATTCCATAAAGGAAGCCACAGACCTGAACTTACAAGATCTGAACAGGGTGGCTCATGACAGATGCTCTTGGAGGTCTCTGATTCATAGGGTCGCCATAAGTCGTAATCAACTTGAAGGCACATAACAACAAATAACATGGCTTTTCCAACAGGCTTTTGGGATTTCTGGGGAGGTTTAATGTCTTTATGATTTAAATACTGCTTACCATATATTGTTTACTGTTACACTGTATTTTGTATTCTATTTCGTTATAATTTATTGTATGTACGTTGCCTAGAGTGGCCATCGGCCAGATAGGCGACACATAAATTAAATTTTATTTATTTATTTATTTATTTATGTCTGGACTGTACCAGTTTGGAGCAAAGACAGATTCACATAATTCAATATTATTCAATGTGAAAAGCTACCATGTGAGTGAGAACTGCTTACTTTAGCCAAATGGGGGGAAACACCTTCCATCCCCAGCTAGACTAAAACCTTTCTTCCTGATATGCCAGCTTTTGATGTGAAGAAAGTTTAAAAAATACATGTGAAGGACATTTAAATATCCAACTCCCCACCTATAATCTGGTGGTGCAGTCTAAGGTTGAATCAATTCTAAATCTCTTTATTAAGAACATATGTAATAGAAAAGGACAAGCACAACTGTCTATTTCAGATGTCTTTATACAGTATTTAGTATATCTATATTTATGGATACTGATGGCAGAAAAAAACACATGACCCAGAGATGGCTTTTGTCACCCTTCATAGCCAAGTTTTGTCCCACATATAACCCAGATGGATTTGCTGTCTGAATACTCTACTTTGCCATCTGTTGTGATACCATTGTAAAGCTCTTGATACTAAAGACATTTCTGAAAATGACAATATAGGCTCAGATAGTATTAGTGGGTGTGTCTCAAACATTTAAAGATGCATACTAGGCAATGCATCTTCAGAGGGGAAGACCTGAACATGCTGTAAAATTACTGAGACATTCACAGATGAGTGGAATAAAAAAGACTGTCTTTGCTGTAAGTTGATCATCGGTAGTGTGCTCTATATTCCAAATGTCTTTGTGGGTAAAGAAAGCATCCTTCTTTTGTTCAATGGGGGGCAAGAAGAACAGCCAGATGTTTTCCCACCCTATTATCTGTGACATGAAGGGGGTTTTCAAGAGTATTTATGAATAAAGTTGTCTTCCTTCTTTAAAGCATTCATGCCTTTGTTTCTTTAACAGAAAAACCACTGAGATGCCACTTCACTGCAGCTGACAGCTTGAAGAGAATCAATCTTCTTTTCTTCTGGCTTCTAGGAGCACAGCCATAAGATTGCAAGCTCCTGTGTTGAGTTACCCTGTGTAGTGGGGCTGTACTTCAGTTCTGTTGCACACATAGTAGTTCATAAGTGACCTTGTCCTTTTAGTCTGCATCTTCACTGTGAGTGGCTGCTTGCCTCGGAAGAACTTTGAGCAAAGGTGATTTGGATGAATGACAAATCAGAGGGCAAATGGCAATTCACCTGTTCAGGAATGACAAAGAGCTGAGTTCTAAAAGGGCGATGTGAATCCTTCAAAGAAAAGAATATCAATAGAGAGAGTGTTTGGAGTATAAATTTTAAAAATTCTAAAGCATATATTGTCTGCTCCTAATCTTTAAACTGCTAGACAATGAAAGTGGGTATCTGTTATTCACTTCTCCTATTTAGGTCTGGCTACTCATATAGATAAGACTACAAGAATCATTAGTTTAATCCCATAATTCCAGTCTTCTATTCATAAAAAATCATAAATATTGCCTCCTCAACCTTTAAATGGTCTGTCATGAGAATACTGGTGTCATGAAACCCTACCGTCAAGGCACAGGGATCATGCGTCAGACTCAGACCCCCACCCTTAGGGAAATGAGACTGGAACCAAAAAGACTATTACTTCACCCTTGCCAAGGCTGTGTACGCTCACAACAACCCTGCAAGGTAGAAGGTAGGCTGCCACCACCCCTGTATACTGGTCCACGCAGAGCCAGGGGATCTCTGAGCCTAGAAGATATATAAAACCAAGGTCCTAAAAGGCAAGAGTCACAGTTACACTCCTTGCCTGGCACCTTTGGTTTAACACTTAAAAATCCAAGCCTTTAACTTCTTAACCCTCTTTGGTAGTTAGTGACTGAGATTGGTCAAGTTACTGAATCCAGAACCACCCCTTCTCTCAATGAACACACCAGGTTAAATAGAAGTAGCTTTATTAAGATATATAAGTGCACATAAAATATAGCAGCAAGTAATCCTTTAAGACCATACACCCAAACAGGGGTTTAGGATCTTACAAGAGAATTCATACACACAACAAGAAAATAACAAACTAAACTCACCTAACTACTTACACACGAGGTAGTTGGTTCTGTGGCACCCCTCCTAAGAGAGATGGATGTTCAACATAAAGCAATGGAACCAGACATAGGTTACCTTCCCATAAGCAACCCCTGGAACCATAAGGCAGAAGGTTTGGACCTCTGGTGCCAAGTCAGCATAGGCAGAGAACAGAGAACAAAGGCTATGGGTCTCTAGCCCTATACTTAAAGGAAAAAGATCCTAACGGTCCAAGATTAATTGACCAATCAGGACTTGGCTGATGTAACTTGCTTCTCGATGTTTCTCACATTTTCGCGCCTTGCAAGTCCCCCTCCCAACTGTGTTTTCCAACTGTACAGGCCAAGGATGACCTTGGGTACCAGGCACTTGCTAATCAGCAAAGATAAACAGGTGCAGCTTGTTAAGGCTTCTCTAACCATCTTCAGCTGGGAAGTGAAACTCAAAATTGTAAATTGGCAAAGGCTTGTCTTTTCTAACTGTAACCGTCTCCCAGAATCCCTTACTAGAGCCAAAGTTTTGCTATTAGCTTTTTAATAACTCATGAACATTACAGGTTCATGACAACTGGTATACAGGATGTTCATCATTTTTCCATGTGGTGAATTAAGGGACAGTGATACAGGCTTATTTTGCTTGGATTGAGAGAGACCACTAAATATTTATAGTGCCTTTTCTTTATTTACAGCTATACAATCATAGAATAGTAGAAGAAAGCAAACACCTATAGCAGGCAGTACAACTGGTAATCCTACATCAGTTCCCCACAAAGTGCTAGTGCATGCCAAGGATGCTTTAGTTCTGGCCACCTCTAGCTAAATACATCCATATCCCTTTAAAAAGTTTGGAGGGGAGGTATGGATTCAACTAAGGATCCAAAGTATTCTTATAGGAATAGAATAGATATTTATTGCGGTCAAGGACCCAAAGTGAACACATAAAAAAGAAAATACAGCAGAAATAGCATGGTAAAATTCAGAATTACAAACATTAAAGAGAAGCACGAATTATTTGGGCGGCATGTATAAATTTGGCGACTTGGATAGTGATGTCTTTATTCGAACCGGACAGCAGTATAGGTATCATTTCGTTAGAGGGGAGATTTTTAAATTTCTGATTCATCAGAATGGGTTTGGGAAATTTAGATTGAATATGTGTATAAAGCACACAGTCCAACATGGAATGACCTAGGGTTTCAGTCACTTCTGAACCGCAGGGGCAGGTGCGATGTTCATATGGGATATGCTGAAATCTCCCTTCCATAATTGCAGTTTAGAGCATTAAATCTGGCTTTTGAAAAAGCCAGACGTAGTTTGGGAAGGGTAATGAAATAAAGGTAAGGAGCAGGTTCACCAGATGGAAAAGTTAAATTTAGATATTTGGGGGAGCAGATTTTTGAAGCACATGCAGTTGAGTTTTGCAAATCAGTATCATTGAGCCGAGAGCGAATTAAAGAGGTTACTGTACTTGGAGCCTGTGTAGCCAAGTAGTCCTTGGATAAACCTATTTTTGTTAGTTTGGCTTCAATTTTTTTAAGCCAAGAAGATCGGTGCGAATCATCCCAAAAAAGAGTTATAAGACCTTGAGGGGGAGTTAAAGATATTTTCGCCCAGTAGTTGGTGGTCAAAATCCACGCCCGACATTCCAAAGAGGACAGACCACATTCAAGTCTTATAGCCGCAGAGGAAACGCAGCGTGGCAGGGCTAAAAGGCTGCGAAGGAAACTGGAAAGCATGGATTCAACTAAGGATCCAAAGTAATGGATCCAAATGGGGACACCATAAAGAAGTTGGGGAACAATCTTATACTGGAATAACTTGATAAGTGCTGGTACAAAAGGCCCCCCTTTATAGTAAAAGTAGCGAAGCAAGCTTTTTGTGGAATATCTTGCCTTCATTACTGCTACTCTAACATGAGTGGTCCAACTTAGGGAGGAATGAAAAGTTATGCCTAAATATCTGTAGCTAGCGACTTGTGCAATTTGGTGTCCATTTATTGACCAAACGGGAAGGGATTTTTTGTTGGAAAAAACTAAGATTTTTGTTTTATCAAAGTTTATAACTAGGTGATTGTTATTACAGTAAGACATAAACATCTTAATCATACGAGTTAAGCCAATTTTTGAGAAGGACAAGAGCACAGCATCGTCCGCATAAAGTAGTAGTGGGCATCGTTCGGAGGCAATCTTGGGGATATGGAAATCCTGGGATAAACAATAGGCTTTCAGGTCATTTAAGTATAGGTTAAAGAGAAGGGGGGCTAGTACACACCCTTGCCTCACCCCTGTAAACATAGGAATGTGATTTGACAGCCCACCATCTTTGCCACAGCAGACCCGAAGGGAAGTGTTTTGATGTAGTTTGTAAATCAGAAAAAGGAGTCTCTTATCGATGGAGGTTTTTGATAGTTTGAACCAGAGATTGTCCCGTGGGATGGAGTCAAATGCAGCCCTTAGGTCAATAAAGGCAGCATGTAGACCTGTACTATTGTCTTTGTTATATTTCTCAGCAAGATGTTGTAAAATTAAGCAGTGGTTCAATGTGGAACAGCCCTTACGGAACCCTGCTTGTTCTGATCCCAAGATATTTTGCTCGTCAAGCCAGGACTGAAGTTTTATTTTCAAGTAGGATGCGTACAATTTACCGATGGTGGATAGGAGGCTGATGGGGCGATAGTTGGCAGGATTATGTCTATCTCCTTTTTTAAAAATAGGTATTATAATAGCCTCTTGCCAGGAGGGAGGGAAGTGGCCCAATTTATTGAGATTGGAGAACAGTTTAGCTAAAAAAGGGGCCCACCAGTTTAAATTATTTTGCAAAAGTTCAGCGGGAATGTTGTCTGGGCCTGGGGCTTTGTTTTTCTTAAGGCCTGCAATCAGTTCCCTGATATGGGCTTGGTCGACAGGCGGCCAGTCCGGAAGGGGGAGAGGGTCAAGGATCAAAGAATTTTTAGGGATGGTTGAATATTTGTTTTGATATAAGGATATGAAATAATTTTCCCAGACATGGGGGGAGATAGAATACAGAGCTTGGGGGTGGGTTTTAAAGGCCTTAGTGATAATACCCCAAAATTTCTCCGAATTGTTTTGTCTGGATGCATCAATAAGGTTATTCCATTCCTCTTTAGTTGCTTGGTTTTTTTTAGAGACAAGGGTCCTCTTGTAAAGTCTCTTGATGGAGAAGTACTCGGAGGGAAGGTGGGCAAGGTGATGTTGGTGATAGTTGTGGTATATGGACCTTAAACGTAGTTTTAGGGCTAAACACTCTTTATCGAACCATTTGGGGCAATTTTGGTTAGAGGATTTATTCTTTGGTGTGTAGGGAGATAGTAGAGTACATAACATAGAGGATAGAGATTCGTATGTGAGAAGAATCTCATCAGGAGAGTTCGAGTTCATCAGCAATAAGTGCATGGCTTCAGTACTTGGAGAGAGCAAGAACTTTTCTAGGCGTGTGGCTAGGGAAGGTGACCATACAGGTCGTTTGTGATGGGAAGAAAAGTTATCTGAAAAATGATATTTGTGAGCTAAACAGATTCCCCTTGGTATATTGCATGTGAGGTTTAAGGGAAGGTGATCACTGTCTAATTTCAATCCAGTAGTAAATTCATCAATCATATATATGAGATTTTGGGAAATTAAAGCATAGTCGATTGTACTAGAGCCATGATTGGAAATATAGGTGTACTCCGCCCAATCGTCAATATTCTTAAGACCATTTAAGATGATCATATGATGTGTGGCTACAAAACGGGCTAAATTAATTCCCCCATGATTAATCATCGTATCTTTCGAATTCCTTTCATAGGGAAAGGCTAAGGGATCACATTCTTCGCCTCGCCAAAGTTTTGAGGAAAGTAGTTCGTCATTATTAGAGCCAATTCTTGCATTAAGATCGCCCATGATAATCATTTTCGCATACGGGAGGGAGATCTCAAGGTTCAAAATATACTGGTCGAATAGCTCCCAGTTGTGATCTATGGAGGCCAGGTCTTTATACATTATATACATTAGTAAGTATGATAGAGTAGGCTTCTATTTCTAAGAGTAGAGAAAGCGCAAAAGGGGCAAGGGATTGTAAGGGTTGTATTTTAAGGTTAAGAGAGGATGAAATTAAGGTCAATAAGCCCCCTTTCGCTCTGCCACTCGAAGAGGGTATAGCGGGAAGGTTAAAGGAGGAGTAACCATTTATATCAGGTGTATAAGTAACCCAAGTCTCCTGCAAAACAATAATATCAAAATTAGAAAGATATGAAGACCATTCTGGGTCTACCACTTTTGAGTTCCAACCAGCAATGTTCCAAGAGATTAAACGTAAACAGTTTGTTGAATTATAGGACCGCACAGTATCAGGAGGAGCACCACTTGGAGGTGAGAGGGGTTGTCAATTAAGAGCAGCGATTAGATCTAGCGAACCATTGACATCGTTATAGATAGCTCCATTTTTTGTATGGGGTTTGTGTTTTGAGACAGAATCTGCTTGAGGGGGAGGAGAATTCTTTAAATTAGTAACAGCATAATGATGTTCCTCAGGCTGTTGAGAGTTCATACTACTCCTTCCTTCAGGATAGTGAGAGGTGTTAGCTTGGTAATCCATAATGTTCTGACCAATGTTGTGCTGAGGTGTTTGCTCAGGCACTGTATTTGGCGCAGGATTATCTGAAGAGGAGTTAGATAAAGAAGACATCTGTAGGCGAGAAATCAGTCGTCGGAATCTATTTATAAGGGATAGTCTGTCCATTTCAGGCAAAGTAAGATATAGGTCAGCCAATTGACTTTCCTCGAAATCCAGTTCCTGGAAAGACGTCTCTTGGGATTGCACAGAGAACGTTTGCTCCTGGGAGCTGGTGGACCGTGCCAGGATGTCATTTGTGGACATAGGTGGAGAGGAGTTGCTTAAGGTAGTTTCTGATGCATGAGTGCTGATAAAACTGGATAGCAGAAGGGGATCAATTAGAGGAGCTGGAGGCGAAGTATTGATGTAGTATCTCTGAACAGTAATACCGAATTTAGTCAAGGAGTTCCTTGTTCAGAGGATTTGGTTGGTTATATTCCGCGACTGACATGTTATGATCAGTCTCCATTCATAAAAGGATTGGGCTAAGATTTTCATAGATCTAATGAAATTCATTCGTCTAGGAGCCGCCATGGATTTACTGAAGCGAGTGTCCAAAAAAGTAATACTAGGTAGCTGTGATCTGGTGGCATTGAGATTGCCTTTATAGGAGATCACCAGTTTGTCCGACTGTAATAGAAGGTTCCAAGAAATTGCAGAGGTTCGGGGGTAATCCTCTAACACAGGAGAGCAGTTGCGTAAAGCTTGAGGGTTGTTTGTTGGGGCCATGACTTGTATATTTCCAGGTCCACAGTGAACTGAAGCTGAGTCAAGAGTATCAGAAACAGAGATATTGTCCTTTCCACATTTTCCTTTATTGCAGTGGTTGGAAGTTGGCTTTATTGTTTTTTTTTGAGGCTCGAGAAGTTTAAACAAAGGTTTGTAGTTCAGTTTGTTTGAAAAGTTGGTCTTATGGTTTTTAATGTTTTTGGATTTTTTTGAAGGTTTAGTTGGTTGTTGTAGTTGCTTGGTTTTCCTCGGGATCTTATTCATGTCTTCTTGAAGCACTGGTGAGGATTGTTGAGCGGAAGATAGAAGAGATCGAACAGACTGAGCAACTGTATTGAGTAGCTGGTTAGTCGCTAAAATATAGCCTTTAATGAGTTTTATTTCATCAAGCAGTGAAGAATGAAAAAGTGGATCCGACTTCAATTCAATAGAAGTTTTGCTTTTTCCCTTATGGGCAGCAGGTGGCGATGGCGAGTCATTGAAGGGTTGATATGAGTCAATTGTGAGCAGAGAAGAGGGAAACGTTTCTTTATCCAATGAAGGGTTTAACGAGTTATTAAAACCTGCGTCTTGGAGCTCTTCTGCTAGATTCTTAGAAGCAGAGAGACCCAGAGGGAAGCTAGTAAAAAGTTGACGGTCGAGAGACCACTCATGTGACACAGCTCTCGGAGTGGTTGAGTATACGTTTGGTGTAGATAGATTCACTGCAAAACTTGGTTTAGTCATAGGAGCAAAAAAACTTGAAATTTTGGTTTGGATAAGACAGTTTGGAGCAGCAGCAAAATTGTTTTGACTAACGTTTCTCGATGACATTGTCCAGGAGGATGTATACAAGAGGTGAAGCAACGAAAGTCTAATAGCTATTCTAATTTAACTGTAGTTATTCAAATGTTATAAAACCATTAAAAACGCTGTTTCTTGAGGCAGAGAAACAATAAAACAGTAAAAGAGCAATCAGCAATAAAACCGTAGAAGCCGTCAAGGAATGGCGGCGTCTGAAGCTCAAGGAGAGCAATCAGAGCTAGAAGTGTCTGGTTGAGAGGTCTAAACAGATCAAACAGATTAGATAATTTCTCCACGACAGTTGGGCAGCCTATACGAGGCTCTCAAGAGTTGTAAAGGTTAAATAAAAGGATAAAAACAAAGCTGATTAGGCAGAGAATCAGAGACGAAACACTTCTCTAGTCATTCATTCGTTCATTCATGAATGGCGTTCATTCGTTCTGCCTGGGGGAGACGGCTTATTATCTTAAATGCAGCTGTCCTTTGGCTTTGGAGTAATGTTTGGAGTTTCTGGGGTGCGTGCCAAGTCTTTGGCCTTCAGACTATCTTCAGACTATCACTTTTACCGAGAGGTGAATGAAGTTAGAAGTCTTATGTTTTAGTGAGCTCAGGGAGCTGGAAAAATATCTGCTTACCCTTCGCCGGAACCGGAACTGCCTTCCAATTGGACACTAGGAGACATTGAAAGAGAGAATGAATACAAGCCTCGGGCTAGAGCAGCAAAGGAGAGACAAAAGTCACAGGATAATCAGCAGACTCAGAAGGAAAATGAGACATGGAGGCAAATATTTGCAGATTTGCTTGAGGCTGGGGTGTTAAAAGCTGACATTGATGGCCTTCCTACAGCTGGACAAGTGTGCTACCCCACCAGCCCCACCAGCAGAACATTTGTATCCCACACTGCCTAAGGAACCAGGGGGATGGGAGATGCCCCAACCATTAGATTAGGGGTGTGGCAAGGCTCCAGTGGGGAGGCTAATAAAGACAGCTATCCCTGGAGACCCGAGCCCACAACACTCAACAAGTAATGGCTTTGCTAGATACAGGGATAGAAATGACTTTAATTCATGGTAGTCCAGACAAACATAAGGGGCCTACCGTATACATCAATGCTTATGGAGATGGAGAGGAGAGCACTACCCAAGTGTGCATGCATTTGGCATTAGGACAGTTGTCCCCCAGCTGGACCCAGAGCTTGGAAAAGTTATTTTTTTGAACTACAACTCCCATCAGCCCCAGCCAGCACTGTGCTGGCTGGGGCTGATGGGAGTTGTAGTTCAAAAAAGTAACTTTTCCAAGCTCTGGCTGGACCACTATACTGATTACATGGGTCCCAGAAGATATTATTGGAATAAATTTGCTAAAAGGGCTTGTACAACAAGTGCAGTTCCTAGGGGTGGTCTGGGCAGGACCTGCGAGATATAAACCTGGGAAAGTACTCATTGTAATTACTACCTTGCAGCCTCCAACATCCCAAGTGGAAGCCCAGTGCTTGGTTGGTTTGGAGGGTTCATGTAGTAGCCAGATGGGCTCATGAAAAATCAGGGTACCTGGGGGGAAGGGCAACCAGAGAGTGGACCTTGAGCCAAGGTATCCCCTGCCCAGTGGGTGCAGCAACTACAGTCTCCACCACATGTAAGGTATGCTCAAAACTAATGGTTGGTTTAACAGCATCTACACCAGTTGAGCACCTGAGAGGGTGGAACATCCAGCCATATGGAGTGCTTCCTCTCCAGGCAACACCTGATTGTGCAGGAGTGGATCTTACAATGCTAAAAAGGATGAAGCTATCTGCCAGATACCGGGTTGCCATGCCCTTAGGCATGGAGGTCACCAATGCTCCATGGAACCTATGGGCAAATTGTGCCAAGATCTGGCTTATCCCTTAAAGGAATACAAGTGTTAGGAGGGGTGGTAGATGCAGATTTCCAAGGTAAAGTGATGGTGCTGCTACATAACACTAGTTCAGGGAATGTAGTACTGCAAGCTGGCCAGTGGGTGGCCCAGCTAATCTGGGAAAAGCTAAGTGTGCCAGTGATCCAGGAAGCGACTGGCCCGGGAAAGCCCAAGGAGGGTGTGGGTAGCACTTCCTATATGGCAGCAAAAGGGGGCAATAGACCAAGAGAACCTTGGTATTTCCTTGGTCCTGGGTATCTGTATTATATAATTCATATGGTTCCCTATCTGTGCTGTCCTTTTTGCTAATGCAGTTCTTTTTTCCTTTGTATATGAGCAGTTAGACTGAGGTGGATCTGAATGTCAGTCCTGATGCCAGTCTGGGTACCTGTAGATGCTGCCTGCCAGTGACTGTGCCACGGACACCACTCTTACTCTGTCTGCAGTGCTACAGCTGTCTCAAGAAGGAAGAGATGCAACAAGCTAATCTTTGTGTGAATAATGTATTGTGGCACAACATGTTACAGGAACCCAGGGCAATTGTATGATTGTAACAGGGACAGACACGTGGGTAGTATCAGGACAAAAGATTGAATACTACAAGGAAAATGGGGAACTAATAATGCACAAGGGTATGGCTATAATTTTTTTGTATTAACTTAGTTCAAGCACATAGATGGATACATGCTTCCTCTTCCACAGTCATGTTGGTAATCACTCTAAAGCTGAACTTTTATGTACTCCATGGGCACTTCTTATATATAACACATGAAAAACAGGAAGGAGCGCTTGCTCCCTCACTGAGACCACATTAAGTGGTATACTGGGAAAATGGTTACATATCTCACCCTCCAGTGAGAGAAGGCCAATGTATTGGCACACAGATTCATATAGCAAAAGGATATTACATGGCAATTAAATACGAAGCAGAAGAATGGGAGTTTATATTCCCTATGGGGTTCAATGTCAGCTCCATAGCCCAAGCTTTATGGGAAAGTTATAAAGGCCAGACACAAGTAAAAGCATTGTCTAAAAGTGATAGAGGAATAAATTCAGCATGAACAGGCAAAGCTTGTTCAAATTGCTCAAAATATAAAGGGCCTAACCAGCCACCTTTGATTTCTCAGGCTGGAGTCCTACACTAACAAATATTTTGAATCCGGTGTTACACCATAAACCCACCCATCTATGACTGAGAGGAGAAAATTGTGCAAAGACATAGTTTCTTCTACTATGCAGAATCTTGTTTCTGATAAGTTGCTTTTTGTGGGAATTTTGGCTTGGGCAATGGAATTTCACCCCTCTCCTCTCCCCCACCTCCTAAATCTGTTCTAGGGGTTTCCCCAATCCTCAGGAGTTGATTTGGGGAGGGCACAGGGTACACATTGGAGAGAAGTGGGGGTAAAATCCCATCATGCTAGCAGTAATCCTTGTGCTGGTAAGACAGGCTAGCTGAACACCGTCCAGAATTTGCCAAATCAACAGCTCATTCTGCAAAGTTTTTTCACCCAAGAGAGTGAAAATAATTCCATCTGTTCCTGTTCAGTGCTAGCAGCCTTGTAATTGCACCAGTATTCAGGTTGCAGATCTGAATGTCTTATTTTAGGAAGCACTTTGGGAACACTTGTTCTCCCTTTATTATTGCTTCCTCTGTCCCAAGTGGCCATATTTCATCTCCACTGAGACACAAAGCAAGAATACCCAAGCAAATTTGCTGTTAATGATGCCATTGTGCTTCTTATATAACTATAAATGTATCCTTGGAAATCCAGATGGTATTTTGTTGCACTTTTTTTTGCAGTGCCAAACACTGACACTTTAATAGAAACCAATTCTGTTGGGTCATCGAAAGTATACACAATAGTATCAGATTATTTTTATTCTAAAGATTGGACAGATGCAGATATTAAAACATTACTGCTAATACTTCACCTTGCAGTCTACAAATACAAGGCATTAGCTCCTACAGCTAAGGACTGGGTTTGCTCATCCTGGTAGATGTAATCTTTGATTCATGTATTATTATTAGAACAGTTAGCAAAGGCATAAGATGCCTAGAGAGGTTGTGGAATGTTTTTTTTCTTGGACATGTTCCACATTACGTGAGACTGACTGCTTTCAGGGACGTTTTATTTAGTGAATATTCTCTCTTGGAACAATTGCTGACCAGATGGTATATTTCAGTGCTTTTATTCTAAAAGGCTAACTGCAAGGGCATGCCCATTGTTAAAAGTAAGTGTAATAATTAACTGACATTGAAAGCAAAATCCAGAATAGTACTGCCACCTTACAATTTGGTTCACACATTCAGCTGAGAAATGCTGATTTTTCTGCACATGATTATCCTTGAGTGTTGAATTCCTGCATAGAGAGTGTTCAATAAGAATAAACATTATGTATTTTAGGACCCACATTGACTCTAATTTGTTTTAACTGATATTAATAATGTATTTTTAAATAATTGTAACCCACCCTGGGACCTCATGATGAAGCCACATTAATAACAACAACAACAACAACAACAACAATAATAATGAGTATGCATTGGGTTTAAACAATTCTGAGGCAAGGTGTCCTAGAAGTATTTGGGGCTGGTCAGATGTGAAGTGGCATCTGTGGTATGAGTCGGTGGGGATCCCTGAAGTGCTTTGTGACATCTCAGTGATCCAAACATTTTTTTAAAAAAACTGCTTCAGGCAAGCATCCCTTAAAAACAAAACTAAATATCTCTAAGTTTCCCGAATAATGCCAGAGTTGAGTGATGGAGGAAGCTTAAACAAATACCAGAGAGGGGATGGGAGGGACTGAGAGATCAAGCTTTTAAAGAGAGGAAAAAATTTTACCTGGAAAGTTTCTCCTTTTCAATTTTCCCTCACCTCCCCCCTCAACTTTAAAAGTACTGAGCACAAAAGCCTCTGGGTGTATTTGTTTGCAGTGTGGCAGGTTCCTTACTCAAAGGCAGCTCTTTCATGTCTACAGATTTCATGTCAATTGCCCATAAAACTCTAGGAGAAATTAAGTTATTCCTTTTTACCCATCCTGAACCCCTGCAGCTATGGCTCTGAAATTTAGCAAGGTTCATGTACTTAGAAAAGGCAACCTTGCCTGCAAATTTTAAAACAAACAAAATATAAAGATGCCCAGTACAAAAGTGCCTGTACATTTTCCTGCAATTTAGCAGGATTTATCCACTCGAGAGGGCCTAGTATGCCTGCAAATTTCATCCACAAAGATTATAGCCTTTCTCAGTAGTGAATGGGGGCTGAAACTAAGGGGATTCATATGGACCCCTTACCAAATTGGGCCTCCCACAAAGTGTCCCAGGCTGAGCCAGGCTCTTTTCTGAAGTGCCAAATCAGAGTTGGTTCACACACCTATACATCTACATAACAATTATAGTGATTCCTACAATGCTGGGAGCTGTCCAAAGTACTGCTGGAATTGTTGGATTGTCCTCAACCCTGTACAAAGCATGTATTCATGCACAGTCAGCAAGTTTACACAGAGCTATCTTTACATGGTTATGGATACAAATGAGCCTGAGGACCAAGAACTTAAGTAGTTTCTCATGTACTTATGTAGTACTCTTAGTTGATGTAAAAATTCCTAGGGAACCAAAGATTTTATGGTTATATAACTCAAAACTAGCACCTTGATTGTGCCCTGATAAGAGAGCGCCAATATAAATGCTGAGTTATTACTGTCAATGGTCCTCTCCTGACTGAGGTAGCAGACCATTGTGATCCAAAGAGGAAAACTACAGAACAGTGGTCAATTTGTTGCTTCCTTGGCTGTCACTATAGCTATCATTTCCTTGATTTAGATTCACAGTAGAAATGAGCTAATATCTGTTAGCATATTGTTCTAGTGAACTTTATCCTAGTGCAAATCACACACACACACACACCCTTCAAAAACATCACCTGCACTTGTGTTTTCCTTGAGGATGAAACTAGGGCAGCAAGGAAGCATGGCCACCATTATATTGATTAGTGGCAAGAATACACAGAGGCTGCATTAAGCCATCCAGTATAGTGGTATGATCCAAATCCTCTATATTAAGCTGTAACACCAAGTAGAAGCAACTCTACGTATTCTAATAGCTATCATAATGTATCTATATCCCCCCTATAATAGCCTCAACATTTCAAAAAAAAATTCTTATAGAAAGTTCTTCTGGGAACAGTAATGATAGTGGAGCATATGAGCATATGGTGGGGCAGAGCTGTAGAGCCACCAACCCAGCACCATTGACACTGCTGCTCACCTGCACAGGGCCCACTTAGTGTGAGGTCAGGGCCATGCAGTTACACCAGTGGGAGTGCTGAAATTGGTGGTGGCATTCCCATGGACCAGCAGCGCCAGTGTAAGATAGGCAGCTCTGTCCTGCCACATGCACCGCTACTATTTAGTAATGTAAATCCCTTTCACATTTTAAGCCAAGTCCTAAAACAATTAGATTAGGATGATGAATTTTTATAGCAAGTACCTAAACTAATCCACTGATTCCCAGACTCTGTCCAATAGCAGATGAGTGCATTGCAATAGGGCAAGATGTATACCTTAATGTGTGTGTGTGTGTGTGTGTGTGTGTGTGTGTGTGTGTGTGTGTGTGTGAGAGAGAGAGAGAGAGAGAGAGAGAGAGAGAGAGAGACCATATTGGATGTGTCTAATATTCTGCCCCTCAGAAAAGGGAAGCCCAGTGAAATATTGATCTTTCATCTCTCTGCTAATATATGGACAGTAATACTATACCACTGAGGCAAAATTAACTGGGACATCTTGTACTTGCAAAGAGAATGCCCATTATTTTGGGAGCTCAGAAAATGGGAGAGGGGAGTGGCAATAGTGGTCAGTAGGGTGCCAAAGGCAGGGGGTTGCATGGCTGGCTTCCATATAGCAATCCTCACTACTGCTTCCTGAGAAGGAGCAGGGGAGAGATGAGGTGCAGGGAGCACAGTGCAGGCACAGTGGCAGCAGGATTGGGTCTGCATTTTTGTATGCAATTTTGCCTAATAAACACATTTTTGCAAGCTCATTCTCCTAATGCAATTTTGTATATTTTAACTGTATGCATTTTTATGCACACTTTCTCCCTAGATACTTTTTTTTTGGTTCGGGAACTTTGCAAAATTGTGAGAAGTGTGATTTTTGATGGATAGCTGTGTTTCATTTCCAGTCTGGTTTCAGGAAATGCAAACTAGGTATGTTCAGATTAAAATGTGAACCATACCAAATTTCTACCCCATCACTAGTCAGCAGTGGGCTGTGACAGGGAACTAGGGATGGGTAAGAAATTTGATTCAGTTTTCATTCAACCCGAATCTATCAAATTCACACTTTCCAAAAAAATATGAGAACTGAAACATAGCCATCCTACGAAATTTGAATTTTACTTGAAATTTGCAATGCAATTTGCCAACCAATGTTTACAAAAATGCTTATGTTAGGGGAAAGTGTGCATAAAAATGAATAGATGAGTGAAAATAACATACACAAATTTATCATGAGAAATTGCTTGCAAAATGTGTAAATTGGTCAAAAAAGGCTAAAAATTGTGTTTATTAGGAGAAATTCACACTAAAATACTGGAGAGCTTTCATGAGGATTTTTTTTTAAAAAAACTGCAACTTGCTGCCGAAATGTGGAGAACTGCATCTACGATTGGAAAACTGAGGAATTGAGCGAACAAAAGTTGACAGATCTTTCTATCCCTACAGAGAACTGGGGCTCTGATAGCTGTAGTGAAGGCTGGTGGCTCCAATGTCAGTGGGCATTGAATCATCTCTGTGTTTTAGTCTGACTTTCAAGGAACTGTCCAAAGTGCTAAAAACTGAAAGCACCATCGGCAGTTCCTTGAAAGTTTGGACTAAAACCCATAGAAGATTCACTGCCCCCCTGACACTCGAGCCACCAGTCTCCACTGGACAGCTACTCAACACTGCCAGATGCAGATGCTGACCATGCACTGAACCTAATTTTTTGACATCTCTTGAAAATATCACCTACAAAGGTCCCTTGGGAAACATGTGGTGATATATGGACAGCCAAGGAGGGCATGATTTATACCATTTTATGTGTTTCTTATATGCTAGTTTCACACTCAAAAGAACTAGCTTTTTTTAAAAAATTAACAACCAGCAACTATTTGTATTGTTTACCTGTCCCTCTCTCCCTGAAAAAAAAATGAGTCAATTTAGATGGTCTGACCATTGTGGATAAATCTAATTCCAGACAGACCTATTGCAAAATAATATATTCATTTTATAGATATCTTCCATTAATTTTATTCTAGCTATAAGTAATGATCTTCAGATATCACACTGACAACAGAGTGGAACTAAAGGTAGAAAGCATTTATGATCCTGGCTGAAGCCAGATGCTCCCAAGTGGCAAAAGAGGAAGGCATAACTCAATTTATTTACTTTTTTTTAAAAAAAACCAACTAATATTGTTATCTTTTTTTTAAAAAAAAGTTGCCATTAAAACATACTTTGCGGCTCATCCAATCTCTGGATTGCCTCTGATTTAGAATATGGTGAAATTAATATTTTTTTGCTGACTTGCAAGAAATACTTTGGTACATACAAATAGCAGGAATGCTTGGGAATATGCTCAGCTAACTATAATATCAATTAATTATTCCAGAATAATTATTTTTCTACACTTTAGACTTTGACTTGTATGCATATTCCAGGAGTGAAGTGAGTTAAAAAGAGTCTCTGGCAAAATTGGGAACTCTTGACCCACTCTTCATTTATCTTGCAATAAGTAGTTATATAGACCAGGGACAGGGAATCTGTGGCCCTCCAAATGTAGTTGGATTCTCATTTGTCCCAGTCAGCGTGCCATTGCTAATATAAACAATAAGAGGTGTTTAGTTCTGGCTGGAGGATTTCACTCTGTGTGTGTGTGTGTGTGTGTGTGTGTGTGTGTGTGTGAGAGAGAGAGAGAGAGAGAGAGAGAGAGAGAGAGAGAGAAAGAGAGAGAGAGAGAAAGAGAGTGAGTGAGTGAGTGAGAGAGAGAGAGAGAGAGAGAGAGAGAGAGACCCCTGACCTACCAACAGTCCTGTAGCCAGGGTGAGGCAAATGAGTGCATACACATCCCCGAGCTGTGCTTCCCCCATAATTTTTTTTAATCATCTTTTTAATTTGTGATGTGACAGACTATGGCAGCCTCCATTTAAAGAATGACAGCTTGCTTTAAGAACAGGAACAATTTAAGAATAGAACTCTGAAAAATTCAGTGAATAAATCAAGTTGAGTGCAGAACAAAAGCTTCATGTGGAAGATCCCCCAAAGGCTGCTCACTAAAGACTTTCCCTGGCTGAAGGTAGATTGTTCATGATCACAGTCACAGATCACTTAAGAGATCCTGAAAAATAGTCTGTGTTATAGTAACATGACCCTTGAATAGTCAAATATTAGAACTTGGTATTATGGACTAGAGTTAGACTCCATTTCTTGGACTTCCCTTTGCTCTACTTTTCATTTTCAGTTGTGCTGTACTACCAACCCAGAAATAAAAAAGCATGTTTGTTTGCTTGCAATAAGAATTAAGAGTGTGTTTATTCTGCAGTTATTATGATGAGTAGAGAAAGACTGAGTGCTTACTGCTAAAGGGTGAAATAAAGAGATCTGAACAAATTTGTACCGTAAGTTACCCTTTACCCTTTTAAAGTGCTTACAAAACTCACAATCATAGTGACTATTTTTTTCTTGAGTGTTTGATGACAAAGGATGAAAACAGACCTAGAGGAATAGAAAGCACAGAAAGTTGTCTGGCTGGCCACGTAGGCAGTAACTCAGCCCTAATTTCATTTTTTCCCAATATGTGCAGCTCAGCATGAGCTTAGACCGTGGCGCTGATTGGCCTAGCAATTCAGCACACAGCCTGGCATCTGTTCCTTCCCCCATCAAGCTTGGCTTGGACTTAAGTACTGGACCTGCCTTGTGCTAGGCCTTGACAGTCTCCTGATTCTCTCTACAGCCTGATAAGTACTTAGGTGACTCACAGGGAATCATGGACGTAGCACGGTGGTCAGGGCCGGCACCAGGCATGACTGGGCCCTTGGGTACCAGCCGGACCCAGGTTCACCATGAGTACGTCATTTAGATAGTTTGGTAGACAGTGCTGGGAAGGAGTCAGTGGTCGTGGTGCACGTTGGCACCAACGACATGGGGAAATGCAGCCGTGAGGTCCTGGAAGCAAAATTTAGGTTGCTAGGTAGGATGCTGAAAGCCAGGACCTCCAAGGTGGCTTTCTCTGAAATGCTACCGGTTCCACGCACAGGACCAGCCAGACAGGCCCAGCTTCGCAGTCTCAATGCGTGGATGAGACGATGGTGTCGGGTGGAAGGGTTTGGATTTGTTAGGCACTGGGGAACATTTTGGGACAAGCCGGGCCTGTACAAAAGGGACGGGCTCCACTTGAACCAGAATGGAACCAGACTGCTGGCACTTAAAATTAAAAAGGTAGCAGAGCAGCTTTTAAACTTACTGAGGGGGGAAACCCGACAGGAGCTGAGAAAGGTCCGGTTCGGAATAAACCTCCCCCCTGGGATAAAAACCAAAGAAATGATGAAATGTTAAAAGGGGTAGGCCTAGAAGTAGGCATTGTGAGAGCAGGGGCACAGGATATAAATTCAGAAGAGCAAAATTACCACAGGCCTAACCACAAGTGCCAAAGACACTTGAAGAGAGACACTGCTTACAAGTGCCTGTACGCTAATGTTAGGAGCCTCCGAACCAAGATGGGAGAACTGGAGTGCTTGGTCTTAGAGAAGAGCATTGATATAGTGAGCATAACCGAGACCTGGTGGAATGGAGAAAACCAGTGGGATACGGTTATCCCTGGATATAAACTATATCAGAAGGACAGGGAAGGACATATTGGTGGCGGAGTCGCTCTATACATGAAAGAAGGCATTGAATCCAGCAAGCTCGAAACCCCAAAAGAGGCAGACTCCTCCACAGAATCGTTGTGGGTGGTGATACCGTGCCCCAGGAGGGACTTAATACTGGGAACGATCTATCGTCCCCCTGATCAAAATGCTCAGGGAGACCTTGAGATGAGATATGAAATTGAGGAAGCATCCAAACTAGGAAATGTGGTAGTAATGGGTGACTTCAACTACCCGGACATAGACTGGCCGCATATGTGTTCCAGTCATGACAAAGAAGCAAAGTTTCTAGATATTCTAAATGACTATTCCCTAGATCAGTTGGTCATGGAACCGACCAGAGGGACGGCAACCCTGGACTTAATCCTCAGTGGGGACCGGGACCTGGTGCGAGATGTAAGTGTTGTTGAACCGATTGGGAGCAGTGACCACAGTGCTATTAAATTAAACATACATGTAACTGGCCAATTGCCACGAAAATCCAACATGGTCACATTTGACTTCAAAAGAGGAAACTTCACAAAAATGAGGGGATTGGTAAAAAGAAAGCTGAAAAACAAAGTCCAGAGGGTCACATCACTCGAAAATGCTTGAAAGTTGTTTAAAAACACTATATTAGAAGCTCAACTGGAGTGCATACCGCAGATCAGAAAAGGTACCGCCAGGGCCAAGAAGATGCCAGCATGGTTAACGAGCAAAGTCAAGGAAGCTCTTAGAGGCAAAAAGTCTTCCTTCAGAAAATGGAAGTCTTGTCCGAATGAAGAAAATAAAAAAGAACACAAACTCTGGCAAAAGAAATGCAAGAAGACAATAAGGGATGCTAAAAAAGAATTTGAGGAGCACATTGCTAAGAACATAAAAACCAACAACAAAAAATTCTATCAATACATTCAAAGCAGGAGACCATCTAGGGAGGCGATTGGACCCTTGGATGATAAGGGAGTCAAAGGTGTACTAAAGAACGATAAGGAGATTGCAGAGAAGCTAAATGAATTCTTTGCATCTGTCTTCACAGTGGAAGATATAGGGCAGATCCCTGAACCTGAACTAACATTTGCAGGAAGGGATTCTGAGGAACTAAGACAAATAGTGGTAACGAGAGAGGAAGTTCTAAGCTTAATGGACAATATAAAAACTGACAAATCACCGGGCCCGGATGGCATCCACCCGAGAGTTCTCCAAGAACTCAAATGTGAAATTGCTGATCTGCTAACTAAAATATGTAACTTGTCCCTTGGGTCCTCCTCCGTGCCTGAGGACTGGAAAGTGGCAAATGTAACGCCAATCTTCAAAAAGGGATCCAGAGGGGATCCCGGAAATTACAGGCCAGTTAGCTTAACTTCTGTCCCTGGAAAACTGGTAGAAAGTATGATTAAAGCTAGATTAACTAAGCACATAGAAGAACAAGCCTTGCTGAAGCAGAGCCAGCATGGCTTCTGCAAGGGAAAGTCCTGTCTCAGTAACCTATTAGAATTCTTTGAGAGTGTCAACAAGCATATAGATAGAGGTGATCCAGTGGACAGAGTGTACTTAGACTTTCAAAAAGCGTTTGACAAGGTACCTCACCAAAGGCTTCTGAGGAAGCTTAGCAGTCATGGAATAAGAGGAGAGGTCCTCTTGTGGATAAGGAATTGGTTAAGAAGCAGAAAGCAGAGAGCAGGAATAAACGGACAGTTCTCCCAATGGAGGGCTGTAGAAAGTGGAGTCCCTCAAGGATCGGTATTGGGACCTGTACTTTTCAACTTGTTCATTAATGACCTAGAATTAGGAGTGAGCAGTGAAGTGGCCAAGTTTGCTGACGACACTAAATTGTTCAGGGTTGTTAAAACAAAAAGGGATTGCGAAGAGCTCCAAAAAGACCTCTCCAAACTGAGTGAATGGGCGGAAAAATGGCAAATGCAATTCAATATAAACAAGTGTAAAATTATGCATATTGGAGCAAAAAATCTGAATTTCACATATACGCTCATGGGGTCTGAACTGGCGGTGACCGACCAGGAGAGAGACCTCAGGGTTGTAGTGGACAGCACGATGAAAATGTCGACCCAGTGTGCGGCAGCTGTGACAAAGGCAAATTCCATGCTAGCGATAATTAGGAAAGGTATTGAAAATAAAACAGCCGATATCATAATGCTGTTGTATAAATCTATGGTGCGGCCGCATTTGGAATACTGTGTACAGTTCTGGTCGCCTCATCTCAAAAAGGATATTATAGAGTTGGAAAAGGTTCAGAAGAGGGCAACCAGAATGATCAAGGGGATGGAGCGACTCCCTTACGAGGAAAGGTTGCAGCATTTGGGGCTTTTTAGTTTAGAGAAAAGGCGGGTCAGAGGAGACATGATAGAAGTGTATAAAATTATGCATGGCATTGAGAAAGTGGATAGACAAAAGTTCTTCTCTCTCTCTCAGAATACTAGAACTCGTGGACATTCAAAGAAGCTGAATGTTGGAAGATTCAGGACAGACAAAAGGAAGTACTTCTTTACTCAGCGCATAGTTAAACTATGGAATTTGCTCCCACCAGATGCAGTAATGGCCACCAGCTTGGATGGCTTTAAAAGAAGATTAGACAAATTCATGGAGGACAGGGCTATCAACGGCTACTAGCCATGATGGCTGTGCTCTGCCACCCTAGTCAGAGGCAGCATGCTTCTGAAAACCAGTTGCTGGAAGCCTCAGGAGGGTAGAGTGTTCTTGCACTCGGGTCCTGCTTGCAGGCTTCCCCCAGGCACCTGGTTGGCCACTGTGAGAACAGGATGCTGGACTAGATGGGCCACTGGCCTGATCCAGCAGGCTCTTCTTATGTTCTTATGTTCTTACCTGCTCATCCAGTCTACCTTGTCTCACATCATGACATATGCCTGTCATCAACCAAGATGGCAACAGGGATGTCAGCCCCTTAGGTAAGCCCCCATCACCATCTTAGTTTAAGGCAGGCTGGTGGGCAGGCAGAGTGCACATGGCATTCTCAGAGACAGGAGAGGCAGGTGGGGCATGTGTGCGTGCATGCTTACTGAAGCCCATACTGTCTGTATTCAGTGGGTGCCTGTGAGCTTCCTCTCCATGATCCTTGGCAGGGTTGGGACCCAAAGCTGCCATGGATCATGGAATGGGAGCGCTACCCTCCCACCCTAAGAAGGGGCCCCTCTGGGCTGCAAGGGCCCTCAACCAGGGCCTGACCTGGCCACCCTCTGGTATCAGCCCTGAGGGTGGTTGCGCTTGGAGGAGAGGTTGGGGCCTCAGCCATGGGCTGCAGGGCAGTTTCCCACCTGAGGAGGGTCATAGGCTTTGGCAATCCCCCCCACTGCATGCTAATTATCCTGTTGGCATTTTAATCCCTTCTCTCATCCTTGGTTGCACTTTGGGAGTGTTGCATGATGCTTTCTGGTTGTATTGGGAGTCATGCGTTGCCTGTTGGCTTTGCATTCCTTTGGGATCTGTTCATACATGAGGGATTGGCCTTCCTGTCTGCTCAGTGGCTGCTTACCTTGGGCAGGGTTTTCAGGCTTCCGAATTGACTACATTGGGCCATGTGTTCCAGTGATGTCATCCCATCAACTTGGAGGCTGTAATTTTGGCTAAGCGCCAAAGAGATACCAGCTGACATTATTTCTGGCCCTTTTCCCACTCTGATTTTACCTGAACTTCGGATTTCCCCGTTGGTAATTGTCCCAAAGAAGCAATTAATACCACCTCACTAACAGCCTTTCCTCCTCCAGGAATCTGCATTGAAACGTTTGGGAAGTGTGAAAGCTGGTGGACATTGAGTTAGGATCTGCAGGTTAATCTGGGAGGTGTGGATTAGCTCACTTTGTATCAGACTTCACAAAAAGATCAGATTTCTCAAGCATCCAAAGTTCATTGGTTAAAGTTAAAACATGTTGCTTTCTCATAACGGTTTGGATGTTTCCTTAAATCCCATCCTAAAAGAAATCATGATTTCAAATCATATTCCATGTTCTACTCTTTGGGGAAAAATGTCATTGCTTATGTTGTCAAAACAGCACCAGCCACATGAAAGATGGAGGTATCAGCAGATGTGGGGAAACTACATACAAGTTCCCCACTAATTCAAAAAAAATGGAAATAAAATGCTAGATTTCAGTTATTAGTACTAAAAGCATTGGACCTCAAGGACTTGAATAGTGCTACTCATAAGGGGTGGCAAACATATTACTGCTGCCATGTGGGGAGACCACTTGAAATTCAAGTCATGTAGAGGATTTCACCACATGGCAATCCATTTTTATGAACTGGATTACCATGTCTACACCATGGCAAATGGTGTGTGGTGGTGATAATGGTTTCTGATGGCATGTAGGAAATTATTTAATTTATGCAGTGGTTTATCCACTGCACAGAACCGGCTTGCCACATGAAGACAGCTGGGGAGCAGTTGAAGAGACCTTCACACATGATGGTGCCATTTCTGAGGAGCACACCATTTGAATATTTACATATGAATGCTGGGCACTGGCATGGGATGCACTGCTCGAAACATAGGGAACAGGAGCATCTCTTCTGGATAGTCCTACTCTGTACCAGATAACGTAGATAGAAGAGTTGTGAGAATCACCATTCCATTTAGAAAGAGTGGGGTGTGTGTGTGTGTGTGTGTGTGTGTGTGTGTGTGTGTGTGTGTGTGTGTGAAACTCTTTCAGCTATACCCAAGTTTTCCCTTCAGCCAGCTAGAATTTATAGTTCCTGTCTGGTCAATTGTTTTTTAATTAAAAATTTATTGAGTTTCTCAAAACTTGAACACATAAATAGCTAGCTTTTGACTAGAAGAATGCTTGTGTGCACATGTTTAAATCACCGCTCTCTACTTTGACCCTGCTGTGTTTCTACATTTCCATTTGATCTTATTAAAAAACATTTTTAGTCGTACTTATTTTATAGGCAACAAAACTTCATTGATTTCACATTTATTTATTATTTGGTAGATTTATTTTCCACTTCTCAACTAGAGTCCACAAAGTGGCTAATAAAGTTTATGAAACACAACCAATATACCAAGAACCACATGCCCACAAAACAAAGGAAGCAGCCCCACTGGAGCAGGATGAGGCATCAGATGTTCCTTCCCACAGGTCAGTTGCTGTAAGCTGACTCTGTGGGGATCAGGGAGAGGATTGTCCAACTGAAATAGTCCCTGAAGTTGTCTTTGGTTGCCGCCCTTACTCCCTTCTTTCTTCCCACAAGGCAGTTGTTGTAACATCCAGCATTATCAATATTTTCTTATACGAGAGAAATGTTGCGTTTGTTTTCATTTTACCTATTGCCTCTACACTTGGTCCAACAAGCTCAGGGCAGAATTTTACCATCTTGGCCTACCATCTTATTTTATATAACACATAGAATAGCCTTAAAAATACCAGTTAAACCAGAGTACTTTTTGTTTAAGCTGACCACATGGGTTATACTGGCCAAGTGCTAGGGGTGTGCAGTGACCACAAGATGTGCCTTGTTTATATAGCATATAGAAGCAGTCATGATCTGTCTTGGATCCACGCCGTGTTGATTCATGATTCATGTCGAAATCTGATGTGTTAAATCCAAAGTTCTCTCTCTCTCCCCCCCCCCCCACCTATCATGGAGGAAAGGATACAACTTTCTTACTCTTTTCACATAAGTGGATGACATTTTCAGGCAAAAGAATTCCTCCAGAGTGGATTAAGCCTGGTAAATCGAGGGTTTTCATGCAAGGAACCTTTAAAGTTTGGAAGAAGAAGAAGAAATCATCTGTAACTTTTTTATTTTCTGCCAGAATTGGATGCAAATTGCAGGCATGTTTGCCTCTTCGCCTCTTCTGAAGGGAATGACGCTTGCCAAATTAAAAAGGTAGGTGTAGCTGTTCTCCTGCAAGGGCAGATTTTACCATGTTGGGGTGGCAAGTTAGAAATCACATTCCCGCCCCTAGAGGGTTTTTTGGGGGGGAGGATATGTTTGAAAAATGGAAAGAGGTAGGTGGCCCTTAGAAAGAAACCTGCTCAAGTTCATACAAATGGGTCCAGGACTAAATTTGTTAAATTTGTTATTAAAAAACAAAATCGGAAAAGTCACCGTTTTTTCTCACCACTCTGCTTCCTGGAAATGGCACTGTATTTAACTTCATGGAAAAACCGAGGTGGTAAAACTGCGGTACTCGGAGAAGGTTGTGGACTTCCTGATTCACCCTGACACACCTTGTTAAGACTGTGTTCTGGCTCAATAATGTGAACAACTACCCTGAATCATCCCAATTTGCCTCATTCTTTGTAACACATATAAAGCTATTTTCTTTCCAAGCACATTAAGGTTGGGAAAATCTGGCAAGTTCAGTTCTCTCAGTTTCTCATTTTCCCATCTTAACTTCAGTTCTCCATATTTTTGGGGAGATTTGTGATTTTTTTAAAAAAAATAATCATGAAAATTTTCCAGCATTTTAGTGTGAGTTTCTCCTTAGAAACCATTTCTTGTCATATATAATGCATTTTGCCCGTTATTTTCACTAATATGTTCATTTTTATACTCTTTTCCCCTAATATATGCATTTTTGTAAACATTGTTTGGTTGCTGAACTGCATTACAAAATTCTAATAAGTGTGAATTTCAAAGAATGGCTATGTTTCAGTTCTCACATTGTTTTGGAAATTGCAAATATGGCTTGAAATGTAAACTGAATCAAAATTATCGCCCATCCCTAAGGCATACACAGGTAGATCCATACAGATCTTTCCAGATACATCCAGGTCTTTTTATTTTTACAGAGGTCCAGAGCTTCTGCAGCACTGAGAATTATGGCTGGATGCAAACAGCAGCACAACATATATTTATTTTCCAATGTACTTGTGGAGCTATGATTTTTCCCCACAGTCATCTTGATAATATGGTGATATGGTTACATTTCAGTTTGCAAAACTATGATAACTCTACAATTGAACATGGTAACCCTGTGATATTTTACATCTGCAGTTCTCCTAAAGATATTATCCAAGACCCAGTTTGATTGCTCCCAACTAGAATGTTCCCCCACTATAACTGATTAGAAATCTCCTGTTTTGGATAAGAAATAGACTTTGCCTATGGAGTAGGAAATACTATTACTGCCCTTACTGTTTCTGCATATATTATCAGGGAACATACGGAAACAAGCAGGAAAGTTGTAACATACCTATTGTTATTCTGTATAAACAATATTCAGGTGCCCCTTAGTTGTATATATGGAGGGTCCATGAGGCTGCATTCTGTGCTGCTATCCCTTCACCCCCAACCTTCCTGCACTGAGTGAATGGGGAGGACTGTGAGTGCATTTGGCTGAACAACACTCTCTCTCCATTTTCTAGAACACTGGGATATGCACACATAGACCAGGGTACCTGTGAAAAAATGCAGACTGTATATCATTACTTTAAAAAGAGCAAAGTGTGTGCCCGTATTTTATTTTTTATGTATATGAAATTGCCAAAATCTTCATTGATTTGGAGTTTATTGAACTCCTGGGTAGCAGAAATAAATGTTTTTTTTTATATCATTAACCAAGTTGCATTACTTTATCATAGTGTCACTATCACTTTTCTCATTGCTGTATTTTCAGTTCCCATCATATGGCAATAAGGCAGTTAATGGGAAAACCAATTTTGTGTTAACGGTGATAAGTTTTCCTTTACCCTCTTTTATGAGCATGTGTAGTTTTTCAGTGTCCTCTGATAAGTTTTCATCTTTTTATTCCAAAGCGGCTTTTTCACATACTTAGCAAAGTGCTTCCTTTCCTAACACAACTTTTAATGTAAGTCTTTATTATTCCCATTTTACTGATGTTGGCCCATAACAGAGTTGGAACAGAGGTGAAGCAAAATTTCCCAAGACTAAGCCTTGATCCCATGGACCAAAAATGTTGTGCACAGCAACAGTTGTGCTGTTTGCACAGTAGATGTTGTGCTAGATCCAATTCTCACTTCCCTTGTGTCCTCACCAAGCAAGATATTATTTAAGTGCTTATGTTGTCCCACTTCAGTGGGGTTTTATATTTAAGGCTGCCATTGGGCAAGGCAGATGCCATTATTATGAGGAGCTCATCTGGATTTTTTTAACTACTTGTAGAACTGTTTGAGTGGACATTGGGAACTATTAATTGCAAGAAGTGTTGTACTGTACATGAATAATAAATACGGTTTTTCTCTTTAAAATATTGGGGGTAGGGGTCCTGATGCTTTCCAAGATGCAGTTCACATGCATTTTGAATGGAAAAGTCATGACTGATTGATTGATTTGCAGAATTTTTATATAGCCTATTAACAATAAGTGTGTGATGAACAAAATAAAATAAAATAAGCCCATCAGTATGTTCACAGTGTTGGATTTCTCCAGTTGGTGTCTGTGCTTTCTGCTGATGTCACAATATGGTTTGGAATGCCTGGGTTAATATGTGAAATACTGATGTATATAATCTTCCATCTGTATGGGGAGACACACTTGATAGTCCCTTCTAGACCTATGCCTCTCCAATTCTCAGTGTCTTTTATCCATGAAAGCTTAATAAATTGTTCATATTGCTAACCCAGATACTCCTCTGTAAATGTCATTTAGGTCAGGTCTAAATATATATATATCCCACAGTGTTTTTATATTAGCTTTATGAAGGCACATAATTATTGGTTGCTATATACGAGTCATATGAATTATTTTTTGAACATTTTCTAATTTACAGTAGGAATAGACAAATCAATCTATTTCCAGTCCATGTCATATTGGCATGTTTTCAATCATGAATCTATTTGATCCACTTTCTGGATCACATGATCTTTCAATTAAATATCAAAACATTTGGAAAGTGTAAAAGCTGATGGAGATGGACAACTAAGGCTACAATCTGCCATGCTGGGGGTGAGGATTGGAAGTCTCTCTCCACACAGCCCAAATAGTTCCAGCAGCCTCTGCTTGCAATTGATGCCAGCATTACTGCTCCAGCATAGAGCTCCCAGTTCTGTCTATGAGTGGAAGTATTGCCAGCAGGGTTCCCACCAGTGGCAGATAGGGATGTCAGAGGAATCCATAAAAAATTGTCTGTCAAGCAGATTTGTGAAGCTTCGCTTACCTGCGCGAAGCTCTGGGGAGCGGAGCATAGTTGCGGCCAAGGGTGAAGCCGCAGAAGCCATTTTAAGGAAGGGAACGTCGCGCGTCATCTCAAGGCGACGCACGACGTTCTGCACGGAGGAGGCGGAGCTAAGGGGCTATTTAAGCCCACGCCGCCGCCTCCGACTTCCTCTTGGCTCGCGATGACAAAGAGAGGAAGAATGACGGCGTGGGACAAGACGGAGCTACTGAACAGCGAGGGACAGAGAGCGGTGGCCATTTTCTGGCCGCATGGTCGATGCTTGGGCCTGATCAGCCCATTTAAGGTTGCAGCCACGACGGCAACGACTGTTAATGCTGCTGTGTGGCTGCAGGTGGCCTGGTGGTGAGGCCTGCCCAAGTTAAGCAAGATTACACAAACATCCTACCCCCTATACAGGGAGGAGGGAGTGGATGTTAAACAAAGATTACAACCACATACATTTAAATATTACGCAAGTATATTTAGGCAGTTAAAGGGATAGATAGATAGATAGATAGATAGATAGATAGATAGATAGATAGATAGATAGATAGATAGATAGATAGATAGATAGATAGATAGATAGATAGATAGATAGATAGACACATCCCTGTGGGTTGCTGATTCCCCCCCCCCCCATAAAAGGGGAAGGGGGTGAAGGTAATATAAGAGTACCACTTAGATATATTGAACTTTTACATTTAATATTAAATAATTAATGATAAACAGATATGAGCCCAATGCCTCCTAAGAAGGGAAAGTTGGGCCAAAAGGGGCATGTGCCTAGCCAGCAGGCCTCGTTAAAAGGGCCTAGTGGGCGGGAAGCGTCTGGGCTGATAATGGTAAAAGAAAGAAACACATTCATAAAATAAAGTGAAATACAATAAACATATCAAGCTAACAAACTTGCTATATATATATTTGGCAACCCCTTGCTGCCTAGGCCTTTGGGCATTTAAAACCACACACACACCCTTAGCCCAGGGCAGATTGTGGGAGAAAAGGTGGTTAATGTAGTGGTTAGGGTGTTGGACTGCGACCCGGAAGACCAGGGTTCGAGTCTCCCCAACAGCTGTGAGGCACAATGGGTGACCTTGGGCCAGTTACTGCAGGCTCAGAGCAAATTATGGGAGGAGGCTGCACAGGCTTTTCGAGCCTGCCAACACAGGCCCTATTTCCCCCTTTGATTGCCAAGGCTGGGTGTGAGTTCAGTCTAGGTAGGGGGCGCAACACAGTGAGGGATGTGGGTGAGGCCCTGGCAGCCTCTATTGGCAATTGTGCGGGGCTCTTTGATTAGGCTTACAGTTTTTTTCCTAGACCCAGGCCTATATTAGGTTGCAGGTACTTTATTCTATTAATTTATTACATGGTGGCTGTTGGGGGATACGGAGCTCTTGGTTAAGCTTCCGACTTCTTGCTAGGCCCAGGAATATATTAGGTTGAGGTAATTAATTCTATTATCATTATATTATATGGTGGCCTTGGTGGGGCCGGGTGAGCCTTCTGGGACTTTGTGCCTGTCCTGTTTAGATACTAGTGGTGTGCACAGATGACAAGGTTTTGCTAGAAAATGTCTAAATCACCATAACTTAGTTGACAGTGATCCTTTTTCAAGTGTCAGTGCCAAACTAATTGTTACCTCTGAGACAGAAGTTGCATTTATTTGAATTTAGTCTCGTATCAAAAACAAAGCATATGGCATTTGTTGTATTAAAGAAGGGCATGCAAACTTCTGTAGGGAATTGAAGGTCTAGCAGATTATAATGTGGCTTGATGGGAGGATAGGAATAAAAAGGAAAACCAGACTGCTTATAAGGCTCTTATCCTAATTCCAGGATCTTAGACTTTACTAAGACAGGATATTAGATTCTTGTTGACACAGAGGCTGCCTTTTAAGTTCCAGGCAGACTCTTCACCCTTTCCTGATGATTTTGTAACAACAACAACAACAACAAAAACCTTCTTTGTTAGGATTTCTGATATCATTTACCTGCAGTCATATATAGCATGCAACTTTTACATTGGCACTTCTGTTTTGATATCAGTTACTTGAAATCAATGTAGCATGCACATTTTGCATTTGAACATTTATTCTTATGGTTGTTTGGAAACCCGCTAGGAGAAAGCTGCAGTGGGTCCAAATATTGGTGACAGCAGCATATCCTCAGTCTCTGTGCTTTAGGGGAACTGGATTAGCTGCCATGGAATAGTAGTTGGTAAAGTGTACTTACTCATAAATGATTTACTTCCTTTCTTTGCAGAAGGATGTGCACAGCAGTGAGATATTAGGCCGGAGGCCTTCAAGGGGGTAAGAGGAAGCCCCCAGCTTAAGCTGCTCAGGGACATGTGTCCCTCCCCAGTTAGACTTGAGGTACTACGAACTTCGCTTACTGGCTACCCGGTTTAAAGGGAGGTTTGTCTGTGTTATGGTGTTTTTCTTTTGGTTTCCTGATCCCAGATTCCAACTCCCGGCTGGCCTTCAGGCCATACAGACTTAAATCTGTCGTAGTTATGGCCCTAGGATGCAGAGGACATATTACACCTGATTCACCACCAGCCTGTTTAAGGGGTCAGGCAGTCATGGGTTTATACTGGGTAGTCTGGGATAGTGCGCTGCACTTCATTCAACATGGTGCACGCCTGTGATAGAGATGCCTTATGCATTTTTATGTGGCAGAGCATTATCTATGGACTGCTATATTTCTCACATGGAGTGCTTCAGCTCCTTCAGGGGGGGGCAGTCATGGTTTCCAACTCCCGGCTGGCCTTCATGGCCTACAATCTTCAATCTGTTTTAGTTATGGCGGTAATTGCCAGGGACAGAGTGTAAAGATGTACAGTTGGGCAGAGTTCTTGGCCCCTTCCTGGCCACCCCAGTCGGGTAGGGCCTTAAAAGGCAGTGGGCAAATTATGCCTGATTCACAACCAGTCTAATTTAAGGGGTCAGGCAGTAACGGGTTCATACCTGATAGTCTAGGAATGGTGCTCTATGCTTCATTTAATATGGTGTGCACAGGTGGCAGAGCATTGCCTATGGACTGCTATATTTCTCTCATGGAGTGCTTCAGATCCTTCTGGTAGGGGGCAGTCAGGAGACAAGTGGACTCAGAAACAGTGGGGCACTATCTGTATGATGGGCTGTTCATCGGTTGGGCAGATTTTGGGGTGCATGTTAGCACCTGAGGTCACAGCTTATAGTATGGATATGTAACTGGGGGTTCCCTTGAAAACTGGGAATATGGAGAATTCTGCCCCAGTGTTCACCTTTCTGGGTATCAAGATTGGCTCTGTGCCAGTGTTCACCTTCTGGGTATCAAGATTGACTCTGCGGCCCAGGGCTGCAAGCTGCACAGGGACATGCTTTAACTGTTGCAGATTAGGATCCTGGAGTTTTTCCACTTCTAGCTAAGGCACAGGGTTTTCAAGATCATTCCACGGATTTTAGGGTCCGGTGCATGTTGGCTGGGTGGGCTAGGGAGCACCCAGCTGCCCTGATCACCGCCGTCCTATATCTCCAGAGCTTTTAGAGAAACTCATGAGCCAACAGTCAGCAGTATGCTCTTCCAACTATGAAATCCGGCTATTTCGAGCAGTGTCCCTTACATTATTTTGGGGGCATTTCAAATTGGAGAAGTAGTGGCTGGGTCTAAGTTGGACCAGTCACAGCGCGCCCTCTTAATTTCAGATATCAACATGAAAGCAGGCAGCACTTACCTTACATTATGTAGGTCTAGGACTGACCAGAGGGGAAGGGGACGGACTGATATTTTAGCTCCTTCCCCTTTGCCACACATTTGCCCAGTGCAGGCCCTGCAAACCTTTATGACAGCTAGAGGAGCAGTGAGTGGATATTTATTTGTTCACAGGAATGGTGATCCTCTCACTAAATATCAATTTTGGGCACTTACTACGAAGGCTCTGCACAGATTAGGAATAGACCCATCAGGTTTTGGGACCCACTCTTTTAGAATTGGAGCGGCTTCCACAGCAGCGGGACTGGGTTTCCCGCGGGCCAGGCTGCAAGCTGTTTATTTATTTTATTTATTTATTTGTTGGATTTCTATACCTCCCGACTAGCATAGCTCTCTGGGCGATGTACAACAGAGGAATATAAATATACACAATAAAATCCAATAATTCGGTGCAAGGAACGTGTATGTAGGCATCCACAAATCTAAAATCAGTTAAACATATTTAAAAGACTAAAATAGACTAAAATGCCTGAGAAAAGAGGAAGGTTTTAACTTGGCGCCGAAAAGATAACAACGTCGGCGCCAAGCGCACCTCATCGGGAAGACTATTCCACAGTTCGGGGGCCACCACTGAGAAGGACCTAGTTCTTGTTATCATCCTCCGAGCTTTGCTGTGAGTCGGAACTCGGAGGAGGGCCTTCGATGTGGAACGTAGTGTACGGGCAGGTTCATATCGAGAGAGGCGTTCCAGCAGGTATTGCGGTCCTGCGCCATATAAGGCTTTATAGGTTAAAACCAGCACTTTAAATCTGGCCCGGAAGCATATTGGTAGCCAGTGCAAGCAGGCCAGAACAGGTGTTATGTGTTCAGACTGCCTGGTCCTCGTTATCAGTCTGGCCACCGCATTCTGCACAAGCTGTAGCTTCCGAACCATCTTTAAAGGCAGCCCTACGTAGAGCGCATTGCAGTAGTCCAACTGAGAGGTTACCAGAGCATGGACAACTGAGGTGAGGTCCTCCCTGTCCAGATAGGGACGTAGCTGGGCCACCAACCGAAGTTGGTAGAACGCATTCCGTGCCACCGAGGCTACTTGAGCCTCTAGTGACAGGGAAGGATCTAAAAATACTCCCAAACTACGAACCCGCTCCTTCAGGGGGAGTGTAACCCCGTCCAGAACAGGGTGGACATCCACCATCTGATCAGAGAAACCTCCCACCAACAGCATCTCAGTCTTGTCTGGATTGAGCCTCAGTTTGTTAGCTCTCATCCAGTCCATTATCGCAGCCAGGCAACGGTTCAGCACCTTGACAGCCTCACCTGAAGAGGATGAAAAGGAGAAGTAGAGCTGAGTGTCATCAGCGTACTGATGGCTACGCACTCCAAAACTCCTGATGACTGCACCCAGTGGCTGCATGTAGATGTTAAAAAGCATGGGAGACAAAACCGACCCCTGCGGGACTCCACATTGGAGAGCCCACAGTGTCGAGCAATGTTCCCCCAGCACTACCTTCTGGAGACGACCCGCCAAGTAGGAGCAGAACCACTGCCAAGCTGTACCTCCAACTCCCAAATCCGCGAGCCTCTCCTGAAGGATACCATGGTCGATGGTATCAAAAGCCGCTGAGAGGTCAAGGAGAATCAACAGAGTAACACTCCCTCCGTCCCTCTCCCGACATAGGTCATCGTACAGGGCGACCAAGGCTGTCTCGGTGCTGAAACCGGGCCTAAAACCCGATTGAAATGGATCTAGATAATCGGTTTCATCCAATAGCACCTGGAGCTGGCCAGCAACCACTCGCTCCAAGATCTTGCCCAGGAATGGAACATTCGCGACTGGTCTATAGCTATTAAGATTTTCAGGGTCCAAGGAGGATTTTTCAGAAGTGGTCTCACTACCGCCTCTTTCAGATGGCCAGGGACCACTCCCTCTCATAAAGAGGCATTTATCACTTCCCTGGCCCAGCCGGCTGTTCCAACCCTGCTAGTTTTTATAAGCCAAGAGGGGCAAGGATCTAGAGCAGAAGTGGTCTCACGCACCTGTCCAAGTACCTTGTCCACGTCCTCGAGCTGAACCAACTGAAACTCATCCAATAAAACATGACAAGACTGTGCTCCGGACACCTCATTCGGATCAACTGCTGTAAACTGGGAGTCTAAGTCCCGGCGGATGCATAGGATCTTATTTCTCGATACCACACACCCTCTGTAGGGGAAAAGGACCTATTAGAATGGTCCGCCCCAGACGCCTAATGGATCCAGAAGGATTCCTGACTGCGCTTGGGGAATTGGAACCTGCTGAAGGCCGCACGGTCGATACCCTGGTGATGGAGTGGAATGAGGGGATCACCAGGGCTCTGGACCACGTGGCGCCGAAATGTCCTCTCCCCCTGAACAGAACTCAGTTAGCACCTTGGTATACTCCATGGTTGCGAAATCTGAGACAGGAGGTGAGACGACTAGAACGCCGGTGGCGGAAATCCCGTTCCGAAGATGTCCGGACACAGGTTAGAGCAGCAGTAACTGCCTACCAAGTGGCAATAAAGGCAGAAAAGAAGAGGTTCTTTGCTGCCTCTATTGCGTCCGCAGAGTGCTGTCCCAGGAGGTTGTTCCAAGTGGTCCGAAGCCTGGTCGGTCCAGTTGCTCAGGAACCCTTGGAACAGTCTAAGGCCTCCTGTGACAAATTAGCAAAGCACTTTGCCGACAAAATCGAACATTTACGGAGCTCAATTCCATACGCCGTGGATACAGCAAATGAAACAGAGTTGGCCAGTTGCAATCCGGTCAAATGGGATCGGTTTCGACCTCTTCCTTCTGAGGATGTGGACAAGGTGCTCTCGACTGTGAAGCCTACCACCTGTCTAACTGATCCTTGCCCATCGTGGCTCCTTGTGAGCTGCAAAGAGAAATTGGGCAAGGGGATTAAGGCGGTGGTCAATGCATCCTTGGAGGAGGGTGTAATGCCATTAGCACTCAAGGAGGCAATTGTAAAGCCCATCTTAAAGAAGTCCTCCTTGGATCCCCAAGTTTTGAATAACTTTCGCCCAATTTCGAACCTACCATTCCTGGGCAAGATCATTGAGCGAGTGGTGGCTAATCAGTTGTCGACACACTTGGATGAAACGGATTATTTGGATCCATACCAATCGGGTTTCAGGACTGGACATGGAACTGAAACAGCATTGGTCGCTCTAGTTGATGATATGAGGAGGGCATTAGATAGGGGAGAATTCACCTTTCTTGTCCTCCTCGATCTCTCAGCGGCTTTTGATACTGTCGACCACAGTATCCTTTTACATCGCCTGGAGGAATCGGGAATAGGAGGCACTGTACTACGGTGGTTCCATTCCTTTCTTTCCGACAGGCATCAACAGGTAGCATTGGGGGAGGAGGTTTCAGACCCTTGGCCTCTCAATTGTGGTGTGCCACAGGGCTCTATCCTCTCTCCCATGCTATTTAATATCTATATGAAGCCGCTGGGGACAATCATCAGGAGATTTGGGCTGCAGTGTCACCAATACGCGGATGACACTCAGCTCTATCTCTCGTTTAAATCTTCACCAGAGTCTGCTGTGGAGACCATGTCCAAGTGCCTGGAATCCGTGAGTGGATGGATGGGAAGGAACAGGCTGAAGTTGAATCCTGATAAGACTGAGGTGCTACTCGTGGGAGACAAGGGAAGGCTGGGAGATGTTGACCTGGTGTTCGACGGGGTGAAATTGCCCCTGAAGGACCAGGTCCGCAGCCTTGGGGTTGTTCTTGATTCCAAGCTGTCCATGGAGGCTCAGATTTTGGCAGTGAGCCGGGCAGCTTGGTATCAATTACACCTCATTCGTAGACTGCAGCCCTACCTTCCTGCTCATCAGCTCCCACTGGTGGTACATGCCCTGGTCACCTCTTGGTTGGATTACTGTAATGCGCTCTACGTGGGGTTACCCTTGAAAATGGTCCGGAAATTACAACTTATACAAAATGCTGCGGCTCAACTACTTACAAACTGTCGCCGCCGGGAACACATCACCCCAGTGTTGTTCGACCTACACTGGCTCCCAGTTATTTTCCAGGCCCAATTCAAGGTGTTGGTATTAACCTTTAAATCCCTATACGGTCTCGGCCCAGTTTATCTGATGGAGCGCCTCCAGCGCCACCAACCATGCCGTCCAACAAGATCAGCCACACAGGACCTTCTCTCAATCCCGCCAACTAAAACAGCTAGGTTGACGGGGACAAGAGAGAGGGCATTTTCAGTGGTGGCCCCCACTCTCTGGAACTCCCTCCCGTATGACCTTCGACATGCCCCTTCCCTGAATGTATTCCGCCAAGCTTTGAAGACCTGGCTCTTCAGACAGGCCTTTGGGACTTACAGAGAGGGTTAAATTTTTACGACCAATAGCCTACTACTCTGTACTGGAACTGTTTTATTGTTTTATTGTTATATTGTATTTTATGATGTATTTTATTATGATGTAATGTATTGTTGTTAAATTGTACGTCGCCTAGAGTGGCCATTGGCCAGATAGGCGACCCACAAATTAAATTATTATTATTATTATTATTCTGGAAGTGCCCAGCAAACTTATTACAGTGGGCTACTGATGACACTATCAAGTCCTTAGGACCAGAATGAAGTAGCCCTCGGACAACTCTAAAGAGCTCCGCTGGTCGGCAAAGAGATGACTTAATAGTGGCAGCAAAATATTGTTTTTTTGCCACCCTCACTGCTCCTAAGTACAACTTAGTAGAGGCACTTACCAGTGCATAATTGCATCCGTCGCCTCCACCTCTGCTCAAGCCGCCTCCTGTCTTGCTTCATTGCTCTCAGCTCTGGAGTGTACCATGGAGCTGTATGATCTCTACACAGGAGAGGGCGTGCAGGAGCAATCGTGTCAACAGCCCGAGTCATCTCCACATTCCACAGTTCAACCAGGGCTTTGACAGGAGCGCCAGTCTTATCAGCCAGAAAATCCCCCAGAGCCCACTGGCAGATGGGCTTCTGGGGCATATAGGAGTTACGTCCGCCCCATGAGTGGGCATGGTAATATGGAAGCCTAATGGTGTTGCCTTGTTTTGGCAGGTTGCCGGAGGGGAACGGAGTGGATGCGCATCCTAATCTGTGGCCACAGCATGATTTTCTGGGCGGGCCATAGGGCCGCGTCGTCTTGAATGGGCTCACAGCTGGGGCTCAGTCAACAGCTACTGTACAATGGCTTGGCCGGCGAGGGATGCGCTGGGATGGGCTCCTACCCACCCTGTTCCGGCAAGGGTTAGTGCATGAAGTTCCACACATTTTGGTCATTCACCTGGGAGGTAATGACCTGGGTTTACTTAAGGGCAGGGCCCTTACTGTTCAGGCATGTAGCGACATGCAGGTTATAAGGCAGCGTTGGCCTTCAGTTTGTCTGCTTTGGTCAGACATCCTGCCACGCAGGGAGTGGTGTGGAGTTTGGGACCCCAGGAGGATAGACTGGGCACCTAAGAGGGTCAACCGACAGATTCGGTTGGCGCTTCTTGGGGATGGTGGGTTGCCCATTCCACATCCATTGATACAGCATTCTAGGGTTGAACTCTATAGGGCAGATCGCGTTCACCTGTCAAACACAGGGAATGACATATTTTTACAAGACCTGCAGAGGAATCTGCTGGAAGTTCTTCTACGCAGTGGGGAAAAGGGGACTAAATAGAGATTTGTCCCCTTTTTGTGGCGGTAAAGTGTTGGAGGGGAAATAGGTAACGACAGCTAGGTGGCCCCCTTAGGCACCTTTCAAGGTGATTGGTGGTTCCGGAGGCCTGTCTCTCAGAGTTTTACAGCCCAAGGGCAGGATATGGGCTGCTTTTGGGGCCAACTTACCTCATCCACCCGAGGGTTCTACGGCCCCGGGGGGGGTGACGTGGGAAGGCCTCCCTACTCACCTATAAGGTGTGGCCAGGGCAAGGGGTAAGCAAAAGGGGCTTGCCCTTTGTCCCAGCAGGGGCTGGTCGCCCGAGAGCTGTAGGGCAAGCTGCTTGCCTATAGTTAGTTCCCGCACTTAGGTTTCACCTCTGCAGGTCGCTTTAAACGTTCTTGTTTGTTATTTAATAAAGTGGCCCTTTATTCAACCATAGCTGCTGTTGTCTGCGTATTATTTCACCCGTCGACTGCAAGTGCAGCTTTGCTTACCTGCGCAAAGCTCTGGGGAGCGGAGCATAGTTGCGGCCAAGGGTGAAGCCGCAGAAGCCATTTTAAGGAAGGGAACATCGTGCGTCGCCTTGAGATGATGCGCAACGTTCTGCATGGAGGAGGCGGAGCTAAGGGGCTATTTAAGCCCACGCCACCGCCTCCGACTTCCTCTTGGCTCGCGACGCCCACCCCGCCCACCCTCTTTTACGGTGTGCCCATGGTCGCTTCGGGGCCGAGCAGGAATTTTTATCCTGCCCACCCTTGTTAGCGGGCAGGTTTTTTGCCTGCTCCACAATTTGGGAGATGGAGGGAGCTGGGTTAGGGGGGGTTGTGATTAATAGGTTGTATTTTGGCTAATTTGGCTAATTTGTTTCAAATCAAAATCTTAATGTGGACATTTGAGACACGGATTCGGTAAAGCGCGGGAGGGGAAATAGGTAACGACAGCTAGGTGGCCCCCTTAGGCACCTTTCAAGGTGATTGGTGGTTCCAGAGGCCTGTCTCTCAGGGTTTTACGGCCCAAGGGCAGGATATGGGCTGCTTTGGGGGCCAACTTACCTCATTCACCCGAGGGTTCTACGGCCCCGGGGGGTGGTGATGTGGGAAGCCTCCCTACTCACCTATAAGGTGTGGCCGGGGCAAGGGGTAAGCAAAAGGGGCTTGCCCTTTGCCCCAGCAGGGGCTGGTCGCCCGAGAGCTGTAGGGCAAGCTGCTTGCCTATAGTTAGTTCCCGCACTTAGGTTTCACCTCTGCAGGTCGCTTTAAATGTTCTTGTTTGTTATTTAATAAAGTGGCCCTTTATTCAACCATAGCTGCTGTTGTCTGCGTATTATTTCACCCGTCGACCACAACACTCCATCCATTTGACTCTCATTGTGGCATGGATCCTTGCTTTGAAAACTGGATCCATTTCAATCGGGCTTCAGGCCTGCACATGGGACTGAAACAGCCTTGGTCGCCTTGGTAGATGATATGAGGAGGGCGTGGGATAGGGGCGAATGCACCTTCCTTGTCCTCCTTGATCTCTCAGCGGCTTTCGATACCGTTGACCACGTTATCCTCCTGGACCGCCTGAAGAGGTTAGGCATGGGGGGCACTGTATTGCAGTGGTTCCATTCCTTCCTCTCTGGTAGGTACCAAAGAGTGGCATTGGAGGATGAGGTTTCAGATCCTTGGCCTCTCACTTGTGGGGTGCCACAGGGTTCCATCCTCTCCCCGATGCTGTTCAACATCTATATAAAGCTGCTGGGGGCAATCATCAGGAGATTTGGGCTACAATGTCATCAGTATGCGGATGACACACAGCTCTGTCTCTCATTTAAATCTTCACCAAGGTTGGCTGTAGAAACCCTGTCCAAGTGCCTGGAGTAGGTGAGTGGCTGGATGGGAAGGAATAAGCTGAAGCTGAACCCTGACAAAACCGAGGTACTGTTTGTGGGAGACAAGGGAAGGCTGGGGGATATGGACCTGGTGCTCAATGGGGTACGTTTGCCCCTGAAAGACCAGGTCCACAGCCTGGGGGTCATTCTTGACTCCCAGCTGACCATGGAGGCTCAAGTCTCGGCTGTGAGCCAGGCAGCGCTGTATCAACTCCATCTGATACGGAGGCTGCGCCCCTACCTTCCCAAGCATCTGCTCCCACCAGTAGTACATGCCCTGGTCACCTCTCGCCTAGACTACTGTAATGCGCTCTACATGGGGTTACCCTTGAAAATGGTCTGGAAGCTGCAACTGGTACAGAATGCGGCGGCTCGTCTGATTAAAGGCAGCCGCTGGCAAGATCACATCACTCCAGTGCTGAAGGAGTTGCACTGGCTACTGGTTGTTTACCGGGCCCAATTCAAGGTGTTGGTTTTGACCTTTAAAACCCTATACGGTTTTAGCCCAGTCTATCTGAAGGAGTGCCTCCAGCATCATTAGGGATGCCGCTCAACAAGATCAGCCTCAGAAGACCTTCTCTGGATCCCACCGGTTAAAACAGCTAGACTGGTGAGGACTAGAGAGAGGGCTTTTTCAATAGTGGCCCCCACCCTGTGGAACTCTCTCCCAAATGATCTCCGCCATGCCCCTTCTATGATAAGCTTCCGCTGGGCCTTGAAGACCTGGCTCTTCAGGCAGGCTTTTGGGGTGGGTTAGGTTTCTTACTGTTATGGTTTTAAATTTTAATGTTTTAAACGTATTGTTTTATCTTGTACGTCGCCCAGAGTGGCTGGACAACCAGCCAGATGGGCGACTAATAAATTTAATAAATAATAATAATAAATAATTTGCTTTAAAAAGTTTTTTAAAATATGCACACATTATATGTAAATAGATACATACAATGCTTTGGCAATACATGTTATTTATATATTAATTGATGAACATAGATGCCTCTATGTTGCCAACAGGCAAGAAAATTCAAGAGATTTCAGAGGCAATGAACACTCAAGTGAGGGGTAAAGTTACAATGCTTTGTTTGAAAGATTTAGTGGTTTATGGCAGGCAATAAATAGATAAAACAGCTAATGAGTGCAGTTATCTTATGTCTCCCTTCAACCATTGGGAGCCCTGGATGAGCAATGGTGGAGAGGTCCCCAGCTGGCCCCTACACAGCACCCCCTCCTCAGTCTGTATTGAGGCTCCCCGAGCAGGAGTTAGGGACCCTCATTTATACTCAAAAAAGTCCCTAGACCTGGGTGCAGGTTTGCACCTGTGATTTTAACTAGCTATACCTGTGGGGATGTTTTTTCTTCATGTCTCACACTTCTGCCTTTGTTTATCCTTACTTTGTAGCACCCTGATTCATTGCAGCTGCCCTCAAAGGCCAAGTTCCCAATCTTAGCAGCGTGTGTGAAAACATCCTCCCTAATGGTCTGTTGGCATCCACTATCTAATTTTGCCAATTAGGAGCCTCTCTTACCTCATCTGTGTTATATCAACAAAGCTTCTCAGACTTATGTACTATTGTATTCAACATAGGTCAAGTGAAAAAGAAAGCAACAAGCCCACCTGGCTGGGATGCAGGGGCTTGAGACAGGAGTAAGGGAGAGGGGGATGAAGCCTGCCACACTATGCCTCCTCGTACATCAAGATATCTTGCGGTCATTTCCCATATAGCCTCTTTGCTTCTCTTCTTTCTGAAGTGCTGTTTGTTGCCAAAGACAGACTACATGCACTAAGATTGCAATCCTAACTATGCATGTGTATTGTTTGCTAGGTACAAAATACATTTTAAAAAAATCCATGTTAATGAAAAAGGGAACAGACTTGTGCAAAATAAACCAATTGCAGCGGAACAGAAAATACCAGCAGAAGTGTGAATTAATATCAGAATGGATTGAGGCTTGTTTATACATCCCTATGGAGGTAGTACTATACTATACTATACTATACTATACTATACTATACTATACTATACTATACTATACTATACTATACTATACTATACTGTTTATTACGGTCGAAGACCAATACAAGAGGAAAACATACAAAAGTAGAAAACACTGGGATGGAAAATAGACTAATTCAAACATATAGCATGATTCATACAATAAAATTCATTAAAAAATTTAAGACAACATAAAAATCTAAAAAGTTAAGAATTTAAAAATTAATTGTATATCTAGTTTATCATTTGTTTTCTACAAGCAATAGCCGCCACACAATATTTTGCTACTTTCTTAGTAACATCTGGTTGTTTATCAGCAAGAAGATAATCCACGTAAAAAACTTCATTTCTGCCCGGTATAGATCGTAAGATAGGGGATATTACTTGCGATCTAAGATCTGGATAAAAGGGACAGTGCAAAAGAACATGTGACACCGTTTCTACTGTTCCTTCCCCACATGGACACTTTCTGTCATTGTATGGGATTTTCTTAAATCTTCCTTCAAGAAGAGCTGACGGGAGGATGTTAAACCTAGCCAATGTAAAAGCTTTACAATATTTAGCTATTGTAAGTTCTGTTAGATATCGCATGGGGCATATAAGGGTTTGAATTGTACTTCTGCTTAGTTACAAGCATTAGATGTTGCTGATAGTCTACATCTTTAAGACGGAGCAAAATGTTCGATTTAGCTTTTATATAGCCCATTTCTAGTATTACTGGGATAGAGAACCCTAATTTAGTAATTTTATCTAGTAACATTCTCTTCCAGGTAGATTGGAAGTTGTCTAATAGAATATAGGGCGCCAGTCCTAATGGGTTAAATAATATTTTTAACCAGGCACATATTCTGTAACTCCATATTCAAAATTCAATTGAAGGCAATCCTACTTCTAATCTTAAAATAAAACTATGTATGCACGAAGGCACTACAAGTATGGATCTTAGGAAACTATTTTGGACAGCCTCCAGCGGAGTATAATTTTCACAAGTACTGACCTGGATCCCATATAGTAATTGGGGTACAATTTTTAGCACAAAAACTTTTATGGCTGCAGGGAGGAATTGCCCACCTTTATTAAAATAGGATAGAAGGGCTTTCAACGTTCTTTTCGCCTTTGCAACCCACGTTTTAATATACAGTTGCCACGCTCCAGACGATTGGAAAATCATCCCCAAATATCAAAATGCAGACACTTGTTCGATTTGATGTTCATTGATCTGCCAGCAATTTTTAAGCGTTTTTTGGTGAAAATCATAACTTTAGTTTTATCATAATTTATTTCTAGATATTCCTCGGAGCAGAATTTAGCTAGCGCAGCCAATAACCATCTTAATCCTACCTGAGTTCTGGCCATCAAGACTAGGTTGTCTGCATATAAGAGAACATTTCTTGAATGTTCATCTAGTCTGGGCGGGTGTGATTGGATTAGAGAGAGACTGTGAACAATCAAATTGATATATATATATTAAAAAGTAGTGGGGCAAGGATACATCCCTGTTTAACCCCTATAAATGAATGAATGAATGAATGAATTTTTTATTAATACAGCCAAAGGCCATTCATATACAACAATACAAAAATAAAAATATTATCAGAATCGGCGATTGACTCAAATCATTAAAATAATTAACTTCAATTAAAATCATTAAACAGTTTGATTATCAGATAGATGATTCATTATTATTTTTCTGGTTTGGATATCACCCGCAGAAAATTTGGCGACTGCAAAGGTCACCTCTGGTAAGTGGTCACTTAATAAATAGTCTACATAAAAAGTTTGAGCCCTTCCTGGAAGAGGTCGTAAGATAGGTGCAATTAATTGGCTTCTCAAGTCCTTATAATGTGTATATCGAAGGAGAACATGCTCATTAGTTTCAGGTTCTTGAATATCACATGAGCAAATTCTCTCTGAGTAGGGAGTTTTATTGTATCTGCCAGTGAGGATGGCAGACGGTAAGATGTTAAGGCGCATTAAAGTAAATGCTCTGCGATAATTAGGGAGCTCTAGGGTCGACATGTATGTCATTAGTGTACAGAACTTAGGGTTATATCTCTGCTTCTTGATGAGAAGTAAGTGAGTCTGGAAATCGATGTCTTTCAACCTTTGCTTAACTAGCTGGGTAGCAGATTCGAAGCTCAATTGTAATATATAAGAAGGAGAGAGCCCTAGACTTAATAATTTTTCATGGATCAGTGTCACCCACGAAGAATGGTAATTGTCAAAAAGAACAAGGGGGGCCAGCCCTAAGGGGTTAAAGCATAGCTTCAACCAGTATGCTATTCTCAACTTCCATATGTACGATTCTATAGATTGGAGGCCACATTCCAATCTTAGAATGTGGTTAGGTACACAGGTAGGCACTCCTAGAATAGCTCTTAAAAAGGAGTTTTGGGTAGCTTCCAGTTTTGTGAAATTCATAAATGTACTAATCTGGGTTCCAGATTAGTAAATTGGGGGATTATTTTGGCCAGAAAGACCTTAATTGCCGGGGGGACTGATTTGCCTCCTTTGGTATAGTAGAAGGATAATAGTGATTTTATTGTACGTCTGGCATTTAGCAGATTAGAATTTATATGCTGTTGTTGGGAACCTGATACATGAAAAATAATTTCCAAATATCTAATGGTACTAACCTGATCTATGGGCCAATTATCAATCCTCCAGACATGTTTAATCTTTTTTTTAGTAAAGACTAAAACTTTGGTTTTTTGGAGGTTGATTATTAGGTCTTCCTCAAGACAAAAAGATGTTAAAGTTGCTAATAGTCTTTTGAGGCCTATCGGCATTTGTGATAGCAAGACTATATCGTCTGCATATAATAAACATGGTCTGGGAGTATGGGCCAGAATCGGGGGATGCAATGAAATTGGAGCGATAGTAGATACTACGGCGTTTATGTATATATTAAATAATAGGGGAGCAAGGATGCATCCTTGCTTAACACCCTTGGAGTTTTGAATTCGTTTCGTTAGGTGGCCTTTATTGTTACAACGAATTTGTAAGGAAGTGTTTTGATATAGACCTTGTATCAATATTAATAGGCGCCTGTCGATTCCCAAATTTTGTAATTTTAACCAGAGTCTTGATCTTGAGATGGAATCGAAGGCCGCTTTTAGGTCCACAAAAGCTGTATATAGGGCTTTCCCATTAATATTGCTATACTTAGAAGTCAAATGCTGCAAAACCAAAGCATGATCACCAGGAGAGCGACCGGTGCGGAAACCTGCTTGCTCCAGTGCTAGAATGTCCATCTGAATGACCCAGTCTGAAAGTTTCCTATATAAATAAGTAGCATATATCTTACTTATTATATTTAGGAGACTTATTGGTCTATAATTAGCTGGGTCTAAGTGGGATCCTCCTATAACGGTAAAAATGGGATTCGTGAGATGACCCTTACTATTACATCTAACACGCAGGGATGTCTTCTCATATAAACCATGAATTAACATTAACAATCGCTTGTCTATATTTGTATTAAAAAGTTTCTTATGGAGGTAGTCCATGAATTCCCCTCCCCAAAAGGGGCATTCTGGGGGCAGGAAAAGGGAGGAATGGAGCTGGTCTGGGATTCACTGGTTCCTGAGCTAGCATCACTGCTGTCACTTGATTGTAATGGGCCCAATTCAGGCCCAACAGTTATGCCAGCCCCAGGCTGGGGTAGCATGGAGCAAGGTTTTGCCTGTCCTCACTTTCCACCCCAGCTGGTATGAGCAGCAGGGCTATGATGGTGACAACACCACACAGTTGTACCCTACTGCTGCCACAATGGGGTTAGGATTGCTTTGTCTATTCTGATCTGAACTTTAGCCTCGTAGGTGCAAACCAAGCCAGTTTGCATCAGAATTAACAGATCAAATTTCTCAAGCACCCCTAATTTAAAAGCAGCATTTCTTCATGCCTTGCACTGCCTGATGAGCACAAACATGAAAGCCACGTTAAATCTTTTGCACTACATCCAACACTCATGTGTGACAACTGTCTTGTTTCTTTATTGCAGTACCTTCATAGGACTTTTTCACCTTAACTTGCATATCTTTTTGCCCCCTCAGAAATGGTGTCATAACTGCATTGATTTTATTTTTGAGTTATCTGTGTTGAAGCATTTCTTTAATCAAAAGTAAATTATGTAAAGGCCATTTGGGTCAGTTCAGCCAGCAAAATGAAAAGAGCAATGCATCATTTATTTGTAAATGTCAGTTAAATCGATATCTTTTTCCAACTTGGATTATATTTTTGATTTTGTGTAAATTTCAGGCTAAATGTCTTGTTTCTAGAAGTAATTCCTGTGCAAAATGGCAGGCTGAAGCACATCTGAACTCATCTCTGCCTGAATGCCTGTTTAGTTACCTTCTTAAACCCATTTGCTGTTGGAATGTTCATTTGACTGCCTTTAACCCTAGAGGGCCCTGGGAACATCTGTTTTCAGTTCAGTATGGCCCACTCTAGCATTATAGCCTCACTGGATATGTGGACACTAAAGGGTAGATTCTGTGCCTTAGCTCCTAACGCACACAGCACAGATGGTCCATTTAGGAAAGGTCTCCAAAGCTAAGCAGGCCAGTACCTGGGTTACTGTCTCGGAACCTCATGCATGCCATTCAAAATTCCACTGAGGAAATATGGCATTAAAATGTAAGTACTGTAATAACTTTTTTTTAAGAGTTCAAACTTGAAATAATAGCCTTTGACAACATCATTGAGGATGCATGTAAGTATAAATACAGTTTACTTCACTTATGCTGTTTGTGCATTACAAAATATAGGACACATGGGGGGCAGAGAAAGCTTTAAAACAAATCAAAGTACAACACAACATTGATTTTTAGCAGGCACAGAAAATGTTTTTAATTGAAAACTATCCAATGGATTGTAGTGCATTTTAAGCTATGTTGCTTTTCATCCACAGAATTTTGATCTACTTAACATTTTCCTTGAAACAAGAAGGTGAATGGCATCCATAGCCTGAAATTAGTTGTCTCTAGTCACACAGCAATTAGCTACTTACACTGATGGCAAATATATATATATATATATATATATATATATATATATATATATATATATATATATATATATATATATATATATATATATATGTGCTTGTCATTTCCCATTAGCGAAATGACTAATGCATACCTTTTATACTGCATAATATGAGCTTGAAACAACATCAGTGCATCTTGAATGAAAAGGATGTTCTGTAGCTTTAGATAAAATAAAGATGTCAACCCGATACCTTTGAAGACATATTCTCTTGCAGAGGTGGTGTCTGTTTATGAAAGAAAATATGGACATAGCATGCAGATTCATGCAGTGCCACTAGTGTTTTGTATTTAGGTTGTAGCAGGACTCAGAGCATTTTGCTTCTGCTACTATCAAACAGTATCCACAAGTCATTTCAGTTTAGTCAAGAAAGCCAGAACATGAGCAAACTTAATTCTAGGTCTTTACATTTGAGCTGTGATGTTAAAAATGTATATGCAATTTCAGTGCACCCGTGGGTCTCATGGAGAATTGCCAGCATGGTCCTTGCCGAGTTTTTGGACACCTCTGGCTTAGGCATTTAAAATGGCTAGTGGCGCTGAAATCTCATGCATTTAAATATTATTGTATCTTGCATGACTAAGAGAGATTAAATAGCCTTCAATGACAAGCACCACCTAGTAGAGAAAATTGTCATCCTGTAAATGCTGGGGGCTGTATGAAGGGATAGAAAAGAATCAGATCAAAGCCAACCTTGCTACTTAACACTTGAGATCCTGGTGCATGTTATAAAAACATAACAGGTTCTAAGAGGCTGCCATTTAGTGAAAAAAAAGAGATGGTCCCTGAAAAACATAATACATAAAATATAGCACTTTCATGAATTCAGTGCATTTCTTTTTGCAATCCTTAACAGCTCTCTAAGGCTGGGGCATTTTTATGATCCCCATATTGCTGATAGTTGAGAAAAGGTGACTTGGCTCAGCCTACCTAGTGACATCATGGCAACAGCAAGGTTAGAACTGGTGACTTCCGGATTCATAGTTTAGTGTCTTAGCCGTTACACTACATACCGAATTTCAGAAAACAAGGGGCAGGCCATTATCATGTTAAGGTCAGCAGTACTTTAGTGTAGGCAAATTTAGAAGTATAGGGTCCCTTCATAATAGTCACACCATGCTTCCTCACACCCACGTCCTCTTCTAAGATTATGCAGCCCTCTTTGTTGTTGTTGTTGTTCTTGTTATCTGCCTTCAAGTCGATTACAACTTATGGCGGTCCTATGAATCAGTGACCTCCAAGAGCATCTGTCGTGAACCACACTGTTTGGATCTTGTAAGTTCAGGTCTGTGGCTTCCTTTATGGAATCAATCCATCTCTTGTTTGCCCTTCCTCTTTTTCTACTCCCTTCTGTTTTTCCCAGCATTATTGTCTTTTCTAGTGAATCATGCCTTCTCATGATGTGTCCAAAGTATGATAACCTCAGTTTCATCATTTTAGCTTCTAGTGACAGTTCTGGTTTGATTTGCTCTAACACCCAATTACTTGTCTTTTTCACAGTCCATGGTATGCACAAACCTCTCTTGAGTTAATTTTTGTCTTATCTGCTTTTTTCACTGTCCAACTTTCACATCCATACATAGAGATTGGGAATACCATGGTCTGAATGATCTTGACTTTAGTGTTCAGTGATACATCTTTGCATTTGAGGACCTTTTCTAGTTCTCTGACTGCTGCCCTCCCCAGTCCTAGCCTTCTTCTGATTTTTTGACTGTTGTCTCCATTTTGGTTAATGACTGTGCCAAGGTATTGATAATCCTTGACAAGTTCAATGTCTTCATTGTCAACTTTAAAGTTACATAAATCTTCTGTTGTCATTACTTTAGTCTTTTTGACGTTCACTGTAGTCCTGCTTTTGTGCTTTCCTCTTTAACTTTCATCAGCATTCATTTCAGATCATTACTGGTTTCTGCTAGTAGTATAGTATCATCTGCATATCTTATTGATATTTCTCCAGTTTTCACACCTCCTTCATCTTGGTCCAATCCTGCTTTCCATATGATATGTTCTGTGTATAGATTAAACAAATAGGGTGATAAAATACACCCCTGTCTCACACCCTTTCAGATTGGGAACCAGTCAGTTTCTCCATATTCTGTCCTTACAGTAGGACTTGGGAGGCTGGGCCTGGCAACCAAGAGGTCTTCTATATCTTTAAAAGTTGTGCAGGGGGAAGGGAGAATTTCACCTTGTGGTTTTTCCCATTACAGTGCAAGAAAACCTGCACTTGGCTGAATTATCTCTTCTCTTAAAGGTACAGAATCATTCTCAGGCCCTGAGCCTGGCAACCCTAATCTGCACACACACACCCCTCCTCAACTAGGGTTGCCAAGCTCAGGGCCTGAGAATTATTCTGCATCTTTAAGAGAAGAGAAAATTCAGCCAAGTGCAGGTTTTCTTGCAACACTGTAATGGGAAAAACCACAAAGTGAAATTCTCTCTTCCCCCTGCACAACTTTTAAAGATACAGAAGACCTTTTGGAGGCTGAGCCTGGCAACAGAATCATTCTCAGGCCCTGAGCCTGGCAACCCTAGTCCCTAGAAACTTGCCTTTGGACAGCAGAAGGCAGAGGCAGAGATGAACAATTTTCCTTATTGGGGACTGGATTAGAAGTACAACCTAGCTTCTCCAGTGGGAAAATGATGCTACAATCCTGGGGCCTTTTCTGTGGTGGAAATGGCACTTGTAGCCAAGTACTCAGCAGGAAAAGATGCTCTGCCAGAGACTGGAGTACCCAAAGTTGTCACCACATCTGCTTTCCCCAGCCCAAATGTATAGTTTCTTTGGGGGAGGGAACCCTTTGGGTAGGGAAAGGGGGAGTTGTAGCCTGGACACTTTACAAATACCCTTGTGGACTTTGTGTACATTCTCTCCAAATGCACACAAAGGGCTCATCTACAGAGAGGTTTGCTGTGTGTCTGGTGCTACTTACTTCCCTTTCTTACTTCCCCAGAAGCCCCAGGAGGGGAGAGTGTTCTTGCACTCAGGTCCTGCTTGGGGGCTTCCCCCAGGCACCTGGTTGGCCACTGTGAGAACAGGATGCTGGACTAGATGGGCCACTGGCCTGATCCAGCAGGCTCTTCTTATGTTCTTATGTTTTAATTTGCATGGTTCATATGACGTTACTGATGAACAGAAGCTATCACACGGTTCCTCCCCCCCAGTAAATCTGTATTAACCGAATCCTGTGATAATGTGCGAAGGGAAAGAAAAAACATCTCCACTCCATATCTCTAGCGCTTGCAGATGCTGTGCTCTGATGCTTTTAAGTGGGTGTGTTAATCATTCCCCTCTCCATTCCCACTCCCTCCTCCTTCCTTCTTTCATTTCATTTCCTGAGGGCTGAAGAGTAACTTCTGGCTGCGCTCTCCCATTCTGCTGGCATTTTTTAAGTTGCTGCAAATGGTGCCTTTCTTTTCTTTTCCCTGTAACTTGTGTGCAAAAGCATAACACTGCTCAAACAAAGATTTGTATTTCAGCTGTATTGTACCACTGAAAATATAAACAATCACACTTCTGAGTTGCTGTTTTTTTAAATGAAACTAACTGGTATAACAAACTGAACATGCTTGGTTGCTAGGTAACCAGAGGGAGTGGAAATGTTAAATTAGAGGGTGTGGTCATTAGGAAACTGTGATTGATCCTTCCCCTCCAGTGTGAATAGAAAACACCATGTTTGCAGTTGGCATTGAGCCCTTACTGTGGACAGTGCTGATAGAAAACAAGGGTAAAAGCAGCATCTTTAGTATGAAGTTATGCTCCCAAGTGGATAAGCCCAAAGCCTCAGCCCCTTTCAGAGTGAGCTCAGGGAGGCAAATATCCCTGCATCCAATTACACCAACAATTCCTGATCCAGCAAAAGCTTTTCCCCCCACTTTGATTCTCCCTATCTGAGCTGGGGTGCTTGGCTTTGGGAAATATCCTTGAACTATTGAGCTAATGTTTCTCTTGCTTAGCACCTTCTGGTGAAGAGTTTGGGAGAAGTTGCTCATTGCTCTGTGATATGCCTAATAAGGCATTGGCCTACTATGGATTTCGGTATATTATAAATGTTACCATATGGTTGGCAGGGGAAAAAATGGTCATGTGGATTACAAATCAAATTCAGGTCAGCATCAGCATCAACAGGAGTTTACAAAGAGTGTAAGGAAACATTTTGCCATTCACAAATTAATGTAATGATGTGGCAAGCTGTAAAATCTGTTAATATGTTTTAACAATTAGGATTTTTTTAAAGGGCATATTAAGGATTTAGATCCAAAGGGATTCAAACTAAGACTGCCAATATAATAATGTTATTATGCAAACCTATGGGGTAACCATACTGGTCATCCCACCTCAAACGGATATTGTAGAGCTGGAAAAGGTTTAGAACAGGGCAACCAAAACAACCAATGGTTGTATAAGATTATGCATAATGTGGAGAAAATTAATAGTTTTTCTCACTGTCTCATAAAACTAGAACTTGCAGTCATCCAATGACACGGAGCATTGGAAGAATCAGGACAGACAAAACTATGGTAGATTCAGGAAAATAAGATTTTTCACTATCACAAGATTTAAGGTTTAAGCCACCAACTTGGATAGCTTTAAAACAGGATTAGACAAATTCATGAAGCATAAGACTGACAGTGCCTACTAGCCATAATGGCTATGTACTATCTCCAGGGCTGGGAGCAGCATCCCTCTAAATGCCAATTGCCTGGAATCACAAGTGGGGATAGTGCTGCTCAGCTTATGTTTTGCTTGTGGGGTTCCCATAGACATCTGGTTGGCCACTGTGAGAACGGGATGCAGGAGTAAAAGAGCCTTTGATCTGATCCAGCAGGACTTTCCTTCTGTTCTTATGTCCTAAGACACATTGCAAGTTGACAATCCATCTAAAATAATGGAATCCTGTGAACATAATTGCTCTTACTATTCTTGTTATTTTGTAGAAGAGTTAGTCATTGGTCTTGAATTTAAAATTTGGAATCCACACCAGGATTTATAAGGTTCAGCTATAATCAGCTTCTTTCATATGTAACACAAATATGACACACCTGCAATATCTGATTTCCCTTATTTTTGCTCACATAGGCTGATATTACTTGCTCCTCAGATGGAGAGTTACTTAAAACCCTCCTGCATCTCTTTTCAAAGCCAGCACTAAATGGCAGGGATACTTACTGAGAGGCTCTTCATAAATCTGACCTCAAATCACAGTCACTAAGAAAGGTAAGGAGTGAAACTACTATATTAAGAATCCTATATTAATGCAACCTACATCAGTGATTCAGTGGGAGGAACTGCCAGCCAGCTTCCTTGATAAATGGCATCCTTTTAAGGTTGGAATAACAGGAGACACAGTGGTGCATTTTGTCTCATGCGAGAGACCTTCTGTTATACTGAGGGGATGGTTCCTTGATGGATCAGAAGCATTAATATTCCTATTGTGAAGGAATAAATATGAGTGTCAAAATGAAAGAGACCAAAAGAAGACCAGATATTTGCAGCCAGGGAATTCTGTAGTGAGACGGTCAATTACACATTTCATTTAACAAAGGAAGGGACAACACCTCAAGGAGTTGCTGTATTCAATCAGTTATTACAGTGGTTGGGAGTTGGAATGGGTGATGGGAAAAAGAGAATTTAACTTAGGAACATAAAGAAGAAATGCAATTTGATGGAAGGATCTAGAGAATAATTTCCAGTGCACAGCTATAACTTATGAATAATCAAGGTTCATCAGAGCACATGGAGACAATGGCTCCAAGATTACATGAGTGATGCCATGGAATGTCTTGACAGAAGTTTGAGAGCAGTTCCGTTCTGTTTCACCTCAGGGTGGAGAAACAAGGTGATTCTTAGAAGTTCTAGTCAAAATTTGCAGTACCCCAAATAACAAGGCAAATTGGGATGAATTGGGGCAAACTCATGCTCCTGAGTCAGATCACACCATTACAGGGCATGCCGAGGCTGATCAGGGAGTCCCCACCCTTCCAAGTAGCTCTGCTGCTTCATTTTTCCTAAAATGTTAAACACAGTACCTTTTCCCCCTGAGAAATGAAACCAAACAGAATGAGTAAATGCTCAGAGCTTGACAAGGGAGGGGTCAAGAGAAGATGGGAGTGGGTGCAGAGCTGGCGGAATGTTTTGTTTTGATGGACAGGACTAACTTTAAATCACAGTGAATTATTTTCCTGGGGAACTGCAATCACAATGATTTAGGGAAGGGATGTTGAAACAATAAATAGAGCCATTCTTCAAATGGATTATCATTCTCCATACTTCAGCTGTCAGGGCAGTGCCTATCTGGCAGAGTTAGATGACTGGTGTGCCCTGTTTCTTTCCCAATTGTTCTAACAAACAATCCATCCAAGGATTTCATGCAAGGAATCTTTTAAAATAATAAGTTTCTAAATTTTTTAATCTTGCACCAGAATTGGAGTAAATTGAAGGCATAGACATACCTTCTGAGGGGATGAACCCTGCCAAATTTCAGAAAGATAGGTGTAGAGATTCTTTCAAAACGAAAGATCCTCTCCACCCCATCCCTTTTTAAGCTCTGGATATTTCCCCTGTCATCTCAGTTTTATTTCTCAGGAAAACAAAGAAACACAACTTTCTTTCTTTTTTTGAAAGAGAGGGAGAGAGACAGAGAAAGCCCCAAAGCCACCCAGAAACTTAGAGAGTCCCTTATTTGTCTCCAGATGTCTTGTTAATGGTGTGATTCAGCTCAGAGATGTGAGAATCTTTGAGGACTCAGCCCAAATTGTCTTGTGATTCAGAGCACACAGAGCTTATGCACACCCCTAATTAGGAATGGACAAATCTGTCAGTTTTGGTTCTCTCAGATTTTAATTTTTCTAATTTTAAATTCAGTTCTTCACAGCAGTTTTTTAAATCCTCATTTCTGCAGCAAATTATTTTAATCCTCATGAAAATTTATCAGCATTTTAGTACAAATTCCTCCTAATGTACAGATTTTTGTATGTAGTTTTGAATAATATACACATTTTTGCAATTTCCCCAAACATAATGCATGAGTGCTTTTTCCCACTAATACATTACTTTTAAGGCACACTTTACCCTAATATATGCATTTTTTTTGTATACATTACTTTGCTGTAGAATAGCATTGCAAAATTTGGAGAAGTGCCAATTTCAAAGAATGGCTGTGTTTCAGTTACATATTGTTTCAGAAAGTGCAAATTTGGTAGGTTCATATTTAAATGCAAACTGAATTTAATACCTCCCCCAACCCTATCCCTAATATCCATCTACTCTAAAGATACGGATTTTCATTTTGGAGTGTATCTGGAGCATGTTTAAGTGTTCCTAAACATTTCATGCAAAAAGGGGGGGGGAGACTGACAATTAACAGCCAAAACTTTTAATTTTCCACAGGATAACACCAAGACCTTTTGTAAAGGTATTTGTTTTAAGTACATTTATGAGTAACCTGAGCTGGAACAATACTTCAGGCATGGCTAGCTGTTAAGAATGAGCTAATTTGGAAGATGCACATTTAAATAAATATAATGCAAAGACATAATGGCCCAAGATAATAATTTTGAATTGGGAATGATAATGACTTTGAATGCATGTTACACACTGAAATGCTGTGTCATTTGGCTGATGGAAGAAGGGTGGGCAGGAAGACTGAGGAAAGAAAGGGAGATGGTTGCACCAGATAAAATAGGGGTTGATTTTCTTTTCAGAAGGATTACTGCTTACAAACATCATAGGAGAAAAAATAAGCATGCCAGGTTATATAATGCATCTTGTAAAATCCAGAATGATTGGTTTCTAAAGAGGGCAATTAGGCTGCTTTTGCATATGTATGTGACTTCTGGGGAGAAGACTGCTGCCAGTTCTGGTTTTGTTCTTCTTCCCCTGCCTTTTCCAATAAAATACCTAAAATATATCTTATCCTCATTAAACTTCATGTACCATCCCTTTCATTTCATGAAAGGGACTGTTGCCAATGATTGGTGTATGCAAATGTCCTGGATGCTCTTAAGAGATTATTAGGTTTTATTGACACCAACAGAAGGTAACAAATGAGGGAACATAAACTGGGTTAGCTTTAGACTAGAGGAGCCTTAGTGTTATAAAATGGAAGTATTTCACAAAAGGACTATTATTCATCACAACAAGGAAGAACTGGCAACTGTCTGCAGTGCTAGAAAGGCTCTTGACTGCCCAGATGGCCTGCAGCTATTAAAGGACTATTATTCATAAAAGGAATGGAATATGTGTATTTATTTAGTCACACAAAAAATCTTAAAATGTATAAATACATAGTGTAGATTCTGTCTCTCCCCCACTCATATTCTTCCATGTAAACAGGGAGGGGTGACAGTTAGGCACCCTTTAAAGCCCTTCTGAAACTGTCCCCACCATCTATGAGCGGGTGTAGGAACCTATCCCTGTTCTTTCCATGTTATTCCTAACTCTGCTACCAAAGTTTCTGTTAAATAACTAATGTCCAGGAATGCATCTACTTTGTTAAGTGAGGTAAATGAGGTATTACTGTATAGAGAAATATTATTTGTGGGGGGGGGATGAGAAAAGTTTCAAAAATTACACTTTGGGACTGGAAACCCTATGACCTATGGATAGTTGAAAAGCCTGTGGCTTGAATTATGCAGTAAGGCAGCATAATGGTTCCTTCATATTTCTTATCTCTGAACCTTATTCTTTCTGCCCATCCCTACTGAAGTCTGTAAGTGGTCAGGGGCATTCTTGGAAAATAACAATCCGTCAGTTCTGGCTGTGGTAGTAATGGTGTTCTTCATTATATTTCCAACTAAATAATACATATGCTAACAGATGGTCCATTACCCAATTGTTACAGCAAGTTGCATTTCAGCAATTAAAATTTTCTGCAACAGCTTCAGAAATATGACTAATAGGCACATGTATATCTACACAACATTACAATATAGCAATTTTTGCAAGGGGAGGTGGGGAGGGGCAAAGGGAGCTGTGAATTGGGAAGGAATTCTCATGTTACCATCTTTTCCATCTCATTGGCTGAGAAGCAAAGGGAGCCTAACCTGTTAAATTATGAATAAAGATTGAAACATGGCATCATAAATTTCACTATTGACCACTAAGATGACACGTTTATCCTTGCCAAGAAGTATTTTCACATAAAATGGGGCATTACCAAAAAAAATATCATGAAAAAACAGTTTCCCACAATGGAGAAGATTAGTATGTAAAGAGAAGAACGTAAGATGAAATGTGCATCTGGACTAATAAACACCATTTACGTGGTGATATTTCTTACCTATTCTGAAGGATGGTGTCTTCAGTCTTTAACAGAAATGAATAAATGGAAATGTCATAGCAGGAAACTCTATTTGGAGAGGGGGAGGCAGGGAAGGATGGGAAAAGGAAACAAACATTTCACTTTTTTTTCACTTAGTTTCCAAAACCAAACTTTCAAAAACTAACTCCAGCTTCTCTACTAATTCTAGTAAGTTGCAGGTATCAGGGAAAGATTTGTCAACAGTCTGTAATTAGTGAATGAAAAACCAATGGTGGGAGCAGAAAAAATTAAAAATCTCTTCCGGAATCAGTTAATCTTAGGGAAGAGTAAAAATGCCCTCTCCATTTTTCTTCCCTTCGCAAATATGGGGAGGACATGTTTCACAAGGGTAGGTCCTTTTTTGTTTTTCATCCCCTTCCCACTTAAAAAAAAATTGTTCTAACTTTGTTGTCACAGGAGCTGGCAAGAGAACTTATCTTTGCTGGCACCAGCTGGCAGCTACCCATTTTCTCACTTAGAATGCTTGCAATGGTGGAAGGGTTTAAATGATGTCACACACAAAACACACATCATCATCATTATTATTTATTAGATTTATTTCCCGCCCTTCCTCCTAGTAGGAGCCCAGGGCGGCACATGTTTTTTGCACTGAAATTTCCCATGACAACTTTTGGATTAGCACTAGTCTTTGCCATGTAGGTCAACCCTTTCTTCTTTAACCATGCCCCTTTATCACCACACTCCTTATCTTAGACCATGACTAAGGCACAGATTCCTCCTGCGTTTCCTGCATGTGGCTGAGGTAGGTCCTGCCTGAGGGCTTCCCATGAGCATTTGGTTGACCACTGTGAGAACAGGATGCTGGACTAGAGGGGTCACTGGCCTGATTCAGCAAGAACATAAGAAGAGCCTTCTGGATCAGGCCAGTGGCCCATCTAGTCCAGCATCCTGTTCTCACAGTGGCCAACCAGGTGCCTGGGGGAAGCCCGCAAGCAGGACCCGAGTGCAAGAACACTCTCCCCTCCTGAGGCTTCCGGCAATTGGTTTTCAGAAGCATGCTGCCTCTGACTAGGGTGGCAGAGCACAGCCATCACAGCTAGTAGCCATTGATAGCCCTGTCCTCCATGAATTTGTCTAATCTTCTTTTAAAGCCATCCAAACTGGTGGCCATTACTGCATCTTGTGGGAGCAAATTCCATAGTTTGACTATGCGCTGAGTAAAGAAGTACTTCCTTTTGTCTGTCCTGAATCTTCCAACATTCAGCTTCTTTGAATGTCCACGAGTTCTAGTATTATGAGAGAGGGAGAAGAACTTTTCTCTATCCACTTTCTCAATGCCGTGCATAATTTTATACACTTCTATCATGTCTCCTCTGACCTGCCTTTTCTCTAAACTAAAAAGCCCCAAATGCTGCAACCTTTCCTCATAAGGGAGTCGCTCCATCCCCTTGATCATTCTGGTTGCCCTCTTCTGAACCTTTTCCAACTCTATAATATCCTTTTTGCGATGAGGCGACCAGAACTGTACACAGTATTCCAAATGCGGCTGCACCATAGATTTATACAACGGCATTATGATATCGGCTGTTTTATTTTCAATACCTTTCCTAATTATCGCTAGCATGGAATTTGCCTTTTTCACAGCTGCCGCACACTGGGTCGACATTTTCATCATGCTGTCCACTACAACCCCGAGGTCTCTCTCCTGGTCGGTCACCGCCAGTTCAGACCCCATGAGCATATATGTGAAATTCAGATTTTTTGCTCCAATATGCACAATTTTACACTTGTTTATATTGAATTGCATTTGCCATTTTTCCGCCCATTCACTCAGTTTGGAGAGGTCTTTTTGGAGCTCTTCGCAATCCCTTTTTGTTTTAACAACCCTGAACAATTTAGTGTCGTCAGCAAACTTGGCCACTTCACTGCTCACTCCTAATTCTAGGTCATTAATGAACAAGTTGAAAAGTACAGGTCCCAATACTGATCCTTGAGGGACTCCACTTTCTACAGCCCTCCATTGGGAGAACTGTCCGTTTATTCCTACTCTCTGCTTTCTGCTTCTTAACCAATTCCTTATCCACAAGAGGACCGCTCCTCTTATTCCATGACTGCTAAGCTTCCTCAGAAGTCTTTGGTGAGGTACCTTGTCAAACGCTTTTTGAAAGTCTAAGTACACTATGTCCACTGGATCACCTCTATCTATATGCTTGTTGACACTCTCAAAGAATTCTAATAGGTTACTGAGACAGGACTTTCCCTTGCAGAAGCCATGCTGGCTCTGCTTTAGCAAAGCTTGTTCTTCTTTGTGCTTAGTTAATCTAGCTTTAATAATACTTTCTACCAGTTTTCCAGGGACAGAAGTTAAGCTAACTGGCCTGTAATTTCCGGGATCCCCTCTGGATCCCTTTTTGAAGATTGGCGTTACATTTGCCACTTTCCAGTCCTCAGGCACGGAGGAGGACCCGAGGGACAAGTTACATATTTTAGTTAGCAGATCAGCAATTTCACATTTGAGTTCTTGGAGAACTCTCGGGTGGATGCCATCCGGGTCCGGTGATTTGTCAGTTTTTATATTGTCCATTAAGCCTAGAACTTCCTCTCTCGTTACCACTATTTGTCTCAGTTCCTCAGAATCCCTTCCTGCAAATGTTAGTTCAGGTTCAGGGATCTGCCCTATATCTTCCACTGTGAAGACAGATGCAAAGAATTCAATTAGCTTCTCTGCAATCTCCTTATCATTCTTTAGTACACCTTTGACTCCCTTACCATCCAAGGGTCCAATCGCCTCCCTAGATGGTCTCCTGCTTTGAATGTATTGATAGAATTTTTTGTTGTTGGTTTTTATGTTCTTAGCAATGTGCTCCTCAAATTCTTTTTTAGCATCCCTTATTGTCTTCTTGCATTTCCTTTGCCAGAGTTTGTGTTCTTTTTATTTTCTTCATTCGGACAAGACTTCCATTTTCTGAAGGAAGACTTTTTGCCTCTAAGAGCTTCCTTGACTTTGCTCGTTAACCATGCTGGCATCTTCTTGGCCCTGGCGGTACCTTTTCTGATCTGCAGTATGCACTCCAGTTGAGCTTCTAATATAGTGTTTTTAAACAACTTCCAAGCATTTTCGAGTGATGTGACCCTCTGGACTTTGTTTTTCAGCTTTCTTTTTACCAATCCCCTCATTTTTGTGAAGTTTCCTCTTTTGAAGTCAAATGTGACCGTGTTGGATTTTCTTGGCAATTGGCCATTTACATGTATGTTTAATTTAATAGCGCTTTGGTCACTGCTCCCAATTGGTTCGACAACACTTACATCTCGCACCAGGTCCTGGTCCCCACTGAGGATTAAGTCCAGGGTTGCCGTCCCTCTGGTCGGTTCCATGACCAACTGTTCTAGGGAACAGTCATTTAGAATATCTAGAAATTTTGCTTCTTTGTCATGACTGGAACACATATGCGGCCAGTCTATGTCCGGGTAGTTGAAGTCACCCATTACTACCACATTTCCTAGTTTGGATGCTTCCTCAATCTCATATCTCATCTCAAGGTCTCCCTGAGCATTTTGATCAGGGGGATGATAGATCGTTCCCAGTATTAAATCCCTCCTGGGGCATGGTATCACCACCACAATGATTCTGTGGAGGATCAAGCTCTTGTTATGTTACGGACATGCCATGGATAAGGAATATTTTAGTAGTCCCAGTTGCAGATGGCATGGTGCGGCAATGCCACTTACCTGACCTCTGGTAACATCACTGTTGCTTATTGGGAGGTAGAGAGCAAGGAGTGAGGCAACGGAAAAGTTGGTGAAGTGCAAAACACACCAGAGGAGCCATTCAAGTGGTCCTGCACCTTGTCAGCCTCACTGCTGCTCCCCCTCCCCTCTCCCTTTGCCTCCAAGGAAGCAGCAGCAACATGACCAACCAAGGGTCAGGTGACATTTGCCACCCCACCATGCCATCTGCTACTGAGTAGTCCCTGTGACTCTTCATTTTATCTCTTCCTATGATCAGTGTGTTGTTCTGTGGCATGGGAAACCTGAGTTCTAGTCTGACTGCCACTGCCCTTTCCACTATTACCAGTAGGACACTCAAAAGGTAGGCTTTGTCTTGCAAAACTGACATCAGCATATGCTAGGAACAGGAACTGAACTAGCAGCTCTTTTCTACTAGGCCACCATGTCCCTCCCTCCATTTGCAGAATGGCTATTCCCACCACAAAGAAACCAATACATATTTGTTGTGTTCAGTTTTATAGACATTCTCTGATGGGGAAACCACAAAGGAACCAGCCTCCTAATTACTTGTGGACTCTGTGTAGACTCTTCCTCCCCACCACCACCACCTTTTCCTTTATTGAAATCCAATAATTGTGACAACACAAAGCCATTAGAAACACTGAAATAAACACCATTGAGGTAGAATTAAAGTAAAAATAAATACAATGACCACATGGTACAAAGGTGAACCAAATTTCAAAGCAATTGAAAATTGGACTCTTCTTGAATGTATTTATGTGCATTGAGGTTGGGAGAGATTCAGTGGTATCATCTTGGTGTTCCTACCTTGACCATCTGTAGCATGGTATTTTCTATATACAGAGAATGTGGGACATTGTCACATGTTGAGTCATTCTTTCCATACATGGACATTGTCACAGTTGTTAGGTAGTGAAAGAATTGCCAGGGATGCTATGGTAGTGACCTTGGTGTTGATTCTAAGGCTATTCTTGTGGTTTTGATTCTACTGCTCAGTACGTAGGAACCTAATGTTATGGCAGTATTAGAGCTTGTTGCCAGTCACTAGTGGCATAAAATCAGTTTACAAACTATATGCCAGATAGTTGTTTTATTTTTTTGTCCTTCTATGGATATGGCACAAAATGATCCCAGCAGAAAAGTAAACTTTCAGGTTTAGCTAATCATCTGTTCTAATCTATGTTCAATTCTGAACTACTTACAAGAGCAAAAAAAATAACTCCCATAGACAATCTGAACAGATTATTTTAATGAGAGCTGGGAAGTGAAGAGCAAATGACTCAAAATGAGATTCTTCAACATTTTTACATATGTCTTTGAGGAGCCGTGGTATGCTTGAGTCAGCAGGAATGTAGCAAGAGACTGAGGCTGACAGGAGTTTAACTCCCTTTCCACTCTTGTATATTGTTTTTTCTTCTCTCTCTCTCTCTCTGCCCCCATCCCCATTAGCTAAGCTGAACATCATATGTGAAAGCTGTATGTTATCAGCAACTCTATTTTCTGCTTGTAATTGTCTTTTTATCTGGTACAGTCAGCAATGTCCAGTTCACACTTGCTGTTGATTCTCCCATGTAAACATCAAATGCTGAAAGATTTGATCTTCCTACCTGTGCAAGAAGAGAAATTAAAATAATGTTAATATTCACTAATAGGCAAAAAAACAAAACCTTGATATTTAAGAACGTACCTACAGCCAACATATATTTCTATCAAACTTTGCAAGGAAATTGGGCAGCTATAGTGAATGCACCAGGGGATCAGGAGACCTGACCTCCTCTCTGAGATATTGTACTGCCTACAGATGTGTAAAAATGCAAACACCATTTGGGTTGGTCTTTCACAGTCCAATCCACTTGCTGTGTAGCTTGACACAAGTGAAAAACATAAGATTGTGCATTAATTGTAAAGATGATTTTAATGTTAAATATATTTTAATTCTTACAACCTGCCTGAGAGGCCCTTTTAGGGAGGTTTATAAATAAACAAATGGCTGAGAAGAAACATATATTTACTTCTGTGTTCTGGGTAAGTCTAGGCAGTGATAGCTTTTAAAATGTTGAAAGGTAGGTCGATGGCAAGAAGAATGTTTGAAAACCTTCGTTGGGATGCTTCAAACAATAGCCATGGCATTTCCCCTTCTCTGTGTGCTTCTGCACAACCACTTCTCTCTGAAAACATGAAGACCCCCTGCACTTCACATACAGCTTTCCAGTAGCCAGCTCTCCTCTAGCTCCTAGTGCATAGATTACTTCCACAAAGAACATGAATATGCAACATACTGGAGAAGAGGAGACTACTGAATGTGTGGTGTAGGAAGGCCTTGCATTGTGAGGAATTGCTGGGTACATTAGAGCCATTCAATGTACATTGCAGCAGTGGACCACTGGTTGAGGGTTGATTGTTAAGAGGTTTCATAAAACACCTCTGGGCATTCATTCGGTGTAACAGATCCACATGTGCAAAGATTCTGCATGCACAAAAAGGAAAGGACTGTGACCAACATAGTTTAAGTTTCTAGATAAGCTAAAAAGAAAAAAGAAAGTGGGTGGTAAGTTTCTACTGATGTCATAAACACAATGCCAGGTTATACACATGATTATCTTTGGGGGGGGTGCAAACTGCAGAACCATTATTGTGTTCACATTTTTATGAATTGGCACCACTAGGAACAGCTGGTGCAGTGGGGTGATGTCACATATCTCCGAACACTGGCATCCCTTTCACTTACCTGAATAGTGCATGGGTGGACATGGTGGTGGCAAGGTTGGGACTGTGTGAGTGAGCATGCTGGCACCCATCAGTGCACCCACACAGCCCCAAACTCACCACCAGACCATCCAGGAAAGCAGCAACAACTCTGGCACTGCAGCACTGCCCTACCATGCTGGCCACTCCTGTAGCATCTCTACATAGACATCACACCTATGCTGCAGTTATTCCTGTGTAGTAGTGGCTTTCTTTAGCCACATCAAAGTAGCGGTACCAGTTGGTACAAATGACACATCCCATCCAGGTAATGAGCTCATTTTCAGTCTGGCTTGTTTCCCAAGGCAATCCAGTAGGAATTGCTCCTGTATGAAATTAGTCCCTATTATTCTAAGCCTGCCCAAAGAAAGATTTGGACAGGGACTTCTGAAATGATTTGGAGTCAGTCTAGTGTGCTGTCTTCTGAAGCAGTCCCAGTCCAGGATTTTATTAGCATTCAGGCCTTCTTTATATATAAAATTCCCCAGACAGAAATATCCCATTGGTTCAGTCACAATAGAGGAAGGAACATCTAATCTGGCAGCATGTCATGTGTTTCATGTGAGTATGACAGGTAATATTATGTTGACTAATCATCATTGTTGTTGTCATCGTCATTTAATTACCTGCCCTACACCCTAAGGTCCCGGGGCGGGTTATAACAATTTAAAATACAACGTTAAAAACAGGTGTATGTTTTAAAATACAATCACAAGAATGGGGTGGCCCCTAAAAACACAAGTATGCCAGTGTGGTAAGATATAGTTGATTTGGGTTTTTGGAATTTAGATTTCTTTTTTAAAAATTGACTTATTATGTAAGAATGCCATTTTATATATTTGATAAATTAGTTAATAAAAATATGGGAGGTGGGAAAGATTAACCAGGACTTACAAGATCTCAACAGGGTGGTTTACAACAGATGCTATTGGAGGTCGCTGATTCATAGGGTCTCCATAAGTCGTAATTGACTTGAAGTCACATAACACAGAGAGAGAGCTCTCTCCACAGGCTAGACCTGGCCTAACTCTCTAGTTCTGTTTGAACCAGAGTTGTTTTAATAAAGCCAGTCTTGTTTGCAAGACTCTCTGCATGATGTATCTTACTGCCTCCCTGCTTCAGATCAGAAATAACAAAGTCCTATAGAGAGATAAGCTTTGTGTTTTGAAGCTGTCTTTTCCCAGAGGCAGAAAGCAATAGATAGATGTGCTACATATTAATACCACTGGAATTGTACTACAGAAAGATTTGACCCCTTTGCTTTTTGTTGTCTATGTAAGTTCTTTCTCTTGTCCCCTTCACTGTAGTTTATTACAGAGCATGAGATGTGATTGCATCACTTATTTTATCTGCTTATTACATTTATATTTCCCTCTTCAGTTAAGGTCCTCAGCATAGGTGGAATGTTCAAGCAGTCTTTCATCTCAACTCCTCCCAGATCCTGCTGGGAGGAAGGGAGGGATATAAATCAAATAATAAATAAATAAACAAATAAATACCATACAAGTGATGCCCCAATGTAATTAGCTTCAGCTTCAGCTACACAAGAGGCCTTCAGACCATTCTCTGGGTCCCAGTTAGGGAGGAAGGATGAATCCATTTTAAATGGATTTATACATGGATTTTGGTGGTTCTGACCTGATCGAGCTTTGCTCACATTAGACTGCCTTTTGCATCTAGCGCCCACTTATGTCTGAGTTGTTCATGAAGAAACAAAGGGTGTGGGGCACTCGCTTTTCACTATGGATGGAAGGATCTGTCATTTTGGTTCTCTGAGTTTCTCATTTTTCCAGTCTTCGGTTTCCAATTCGGTTCTCCACATTTGTGCTACTATCTGTTATCTTTTCGACACCTACTGAAGACCTTCCTCTTTCAGCAAGTTTTTAAAGTAGAGACCTTATCCCAGTATGCGTCTGTGTTGGGATTGCTTTTTAATGTGTTTTTAAAGCTTTTTTAAAAAAATATGTTTTAAAAATTTTTTTAAAAAAAGATGTTTTTAAAGAGTTTTGTTTTAATATGTTTTTAGTGATGCTTTGTTGTAATATATTTTAAAGTCTGTTTTTATGATGTTTTAGACTGTTTTTAGTACTTTTGTTTGCCGCCCTGGGCTCCTACTGGGAGGAAGGGTGGGATATAATTTTTCCAATAACAACAACAACAACAATAATAATAGTGATTAAAAAAAGAAAATGCTCATGACTATTCTGAAGCAATTTAGTGCGAATTCCTCCTAATAAACAAATTTTTGTATGCGGTTCTGACTAATATACACATTTTTGTCAATTTATCCTAATATAAGGAACTTTTGTATGCTATTTTTGCTAAAATATTCATTTTGAACATTTTCCCCTGATATCCTTTTTTTTAAAAATTGCTTGGTTGCAGAACTGCATTGCAAAACTTGCATAAGTGCAAATTTTAAAGGAATGTTATGTTTCGGTTCTCATATTGCTTTGGAAAGTGCAAATTTGATAAATTCCACTTTAAGTGTGATGTGAATCAAATTTCTCCCCCATTCCTTCTTCTCATCGATATTAAGAAGCAAGATGGGAATTAGATAAAATCCATGTGGATAAGGTCAAGATACTGATTTTCAGAAAACTCCATCCTTGACCCTAATATAGACACAAATGTTATTAACCATGGTTATGAAATCATCTAGACCGTTTACAAAATCTCACCTGTGCATGTGTAAATATGCACAGGATCAGACTGCACATAAGGAGGTGTAAAAGCTGAATGACTCTGGGAGATCTAAATCTTTTTTCCCCCAAGAATGAGAGGATGTCAATATGCACACAACAGAAAAATAGCTTTTTAATGGTCAACAGTAATAATAGACCTATTCAAAATTTCATGAATAAGATAGATACAATCTATGATCTATGCATTATACACATGGCTCATAAAATTAGGATATTGGCTCAATTCCAGATTCAGATCTCAGTCACTCACATACACATGTTTTTGAGATGTCTCCTGCTACCTGTCGCATGAGTTATATATTAGTTATTATTATTATTTAAAATATTTCTGTCCTGCCCTTCTACCCTAAAATGGGGCACTCAGGGCGGCTCACAATAAAATCATAAAAAAACTATAAAATGTATAAAATTGATAAAAATATATAAAATACAGTTAAGAAACCTAGGGGAGTGATATTAAAAGGGGATTAAGGCCGTGACTCAGCTTTTGGGGGAGCTTTTTCCTTGCGGAGAGGGGGGACGCAAGGGAGACAAGTCTGCAGATATGCCATCCCCAGCATGTGGGGGGAGACTGTGGTGGCAGCGGTGGCTCCTGGCCTGCTCCCCATGTTTGTCTTCGTTGCGTGCTACCCTGGCGCGACCGAGGAGCCTTCCTTGCTCGGCAGACTCGCGGATAGGACTCTCCCAGAGGCGCGCCAGTGCTGTTGGTCACTCGACGCCACGGCTTGAGATCTGGCTGCCAGGGAAGAGCTACGGCAGGCAGTTGGCGGAGACTGGTGGAGTTTAAAAGGACTTTTGTTACTAGAAGAATGAGACTGTGAATAACATCGTGGGTGGGGTGGTTCTAGTAGCTAAGTTGAAGTTGAAATTGTGTTACTTCTTTTCTACTTTTGCCATATTGACTAGCTGTGTAATAGGATTGTTACAATGTGTAATGTTATATTTATAGTGTTGGTATGGTTTTTGTGTTGCTGTTATATTTGCCATTTGTTGTTTCTCTATTATTGTTGTATTATTTTGCTTGAAATTGTTTTTGCCATTGTTTGACTTGCTGTAAGCTTTTTTATATGCAATGTGTTTTTATTTTCCTTTTTGTACATCGGTTTGAGTCCTATTTTTGGGAAAAAGCGACTAATAAATGCTATTAATAATAATAATAATAATAATTAAAGAGGTTACACTAAAAGGGGGAGGAATAAAATCAGCTTCAGACTCAGCCTTCAGTCCCTCCCAAAGGCTCTCCAGAACAGGAAGGTTTTCAAAAGTCTCCAGAATGCCATCAGGGAGGGAACAGAGCGGGCTTCTTGTGGTAGGATATTCCAGAGCTATATATGTTGTTAAGTACCCTGTGGTGAGAAAGCCAGAATTAGTGCCTGGTGGAGACATGGGGTTGCTGTGAGAAATCAAATATGGCCACTTTCATATAAGGTGGCCATGTGTTCTACTTTACAGTGGAAATACTCTGTTAGAAGTGCTGTTGAAGGACACTTCTCTAATTGAAGGTGTCCTCTGTTTGAATTGCTATTTGTTCCAGGTCTGATTTAAGATAAATAACTATTAGAAGGAAGGAAGGGGCTCTGAAGTTGCCCATCAACGTTAGTACTGAGCAGGTACATGGGCCATCTAGTTAGTCTTTCCTGCTGTGGTGAGATGTTATTGTATTTCTTCTTGAATTATAGTAATCATTTCTAAATTTGCATCTATGTATTACTACTACTACTACTACACTTTGACTACTTTCAGATTTATTGCTGTTGTTTTTGCTTTAATTTATTACCCCCATTCATCACAAGGTCCCAGGATGGGTTATAACAATTTAAAATACTTAAAAACAATGTAAAACAATTTACAATAAAAACAATCACAAAAATAGGGTGGGTCCTAAAAATCTACATCTCAAGTGCCAAAGATGAGGATAAAGAGGTGCATCTTCAGCAGTTACCAAAAACTGTATAGTTAAGTTGCCAGACGCACCTCTTTGGGACAGCATTAGGTGCTACCACAGAGAATGCCCTCTCCTGGGCTACCACCACCCAAACTTCTGAGGGGGGGGCAAACTACCAAGAGGCCCTCCTCTGCTGATGTTAACACCCAGGACGGTCTGTACGGAAGGAGGTAGCCTCTCAAATATTTGAGGCCTAAGTCATTTGGAGCTTTAAACATTAGCGTGAACACCTTGAATTGGGCCCAGAAATGAACAAGGCAACCAAATTTTGAGAGTTTGACTTGGAGAGTTTCCTTTAAAAACTTTAGACAAATTCATGGAGAATACATCTATAATTTTGTCTTATAGTGGACCTAGATGGGTGCCAGCGGATTTGAGACCAAACAGAGCCACTAAAAAATGTTTGCAGAAGTGCAAAAAAGCTTTTTTAAAAAAATTCTGGGGACAACCCCCCCAACTGTTTAATGAGAAATGAGCATGCTAAGTAGGGGGGACTAGAATGAGCTTCCTGAGCCCCTAAGAGTTCTTCAACCTTGGGTTCTCAGATGTTGAACTACAACCTCCATCACCCCCAGCCAACTTAACCAATGGACAGGGATGATAGGAGCTGTAGTCCAAACAGCAGTGGTTAGCGGGCGGTGAAGGCATGACAGTGTTGCACACCTGGTTTCCCAACACCAAGTGCTACTGCCACTTACCAAGAGGGAGACTGGGAGGGGCAAAGCACAGGAAGCTCAGTATTGGGCAGGCCTGGCAGCAGAGCCAATCCAATAGTCCTCTTGCCATGCCCTCACCAGGCTGAGCTCCTCACTCCTCATCCCTCCCTGTTACCTTATCAGTAAGCAGCAGCAATGCTCAGCATTGGGAAGCCAGGTGCACAATGCTATCCTGCTTTCATCATCCCACTGATGGAGCCCAACAATATCTAGGGATCCAAGGTTGAAGAAGACTAACTATTTAGAATCATAGATGAGGAAATGATTTGGTGGCAGGAAGTTTGAATATGAACATTCCTGTTAAACATGAGTATATTGTAACTTCTTTTGCAGGTTCCACTTGTTGATAGCTGTTAACCAAGATAGCAATGGAATGTGCATTTTCAGAGGTGGCATAATTCTGTTTACCACTCAAGATGCTGGGAACACCCAACAAGGGACAACCACTATCTCCATGCCCTGCTTGTGAGCTTGCACAGGCATTAGGCTTGTCAGTGTCAGAAACAGAATACTCTGTTGGAATAGTTGGAAATGATGCCTAGAGTGTCATTATCAGCCAGGGATCATGGGACTTGGATGTTTCAAACTCTTATTTCAGTGAGTCACCCTAATCTCCATTTTTGGCTTTAGCCAAGCAGAAGGAACTTGTAGGGAAGGGAGGTGCACACTGTGACGCCCTTCCCTGGCTCTCCCTGTCAGGTTCCTACCTGCGCGTGGCTACTGCCTGTCACTAGGCACCACCAGGGACTCCACCAGTCCGGACTGTCCTTTATTTTATTTTTTCTCTCCCCGCTCTAGCACAGATCTCAACAGATCCCCCTGCTAGGCAACCACCAGTCGCGTCCTAATACTAGTATTCCCAGAGACACTGAATACTGGTATTGTTATTCTCTTCACCGCTGCCACCATTTGTTACAGTTCCCCTTCAGCCTTGGTCATTACCTTACCCTCCCTTCCGGTCTGTGAAACCCCAGCCAAGGATCAGGCCTTTGGTAAACCAAATTAAGTATTTATTAAAGATAACAAAGCTAACAAGATTAACAAGATTTCTTCTTAAGGCACATAAGCATATGGTTTTACTCAATACTAATCCGAACTCCACCCCCCTCCTTCTCCACTCTCTCCTGGCAAACAACTCTCTCAAACCCCACCAAGCAACCCACTCTTTCTCTTCTCCCCCCAGATTCCACTCTCACTCTTCCTTTTATACGTTCAGCCATTTTAAACACTCAGCCAATCATCTAGCATTCTACTGCCCATTCACTCCCCCTCCTCTTTCACTCCACTTACCATGTATCTTCTAAACAACCAACACTTACCATATATACATTAATATAGGAACATCACATTTCCCCCCCCCTTAAACAACGGCAGAGTATTATTCCTGTTCCAGGATTTATACGTCGCGTTAACAATATAAACAAGTCTCTATGGGGAAAATGTCTTTCTTTGTCTCTCCATCTGGTCACGTCACTGCAGTCCCAGCCACTTGCCTGGAAAGTCCATCGGCCAGTACATTGTCCTTGCCTTTTATGAACTGGAAGTCCACTTGATAGTCCTGTAGGGCCCAGGACCACCTCTGCAGCATAGTGTTATGGTTTTTCATAGTCTGCAACCGTAACAAGGCCCAATGATCCGTAGTCACTGTGAATCTTCGTCCCCACATGTATGGGCGCAACTTGTTCAGTCCCCACACGACCGCTAGGCACTCCTTCTGGACCGACGAATAGTTTTTCTCCCTCGGCGTCAGCTTGCGACTCAGGTACGCCACTGGATATCTGGTGCCTTCTCTCTCCTGTAGCAAGACGACTCCCAGCGCCAGGTCCGACGCATCTGTAGCCATGATGAATGGTTTCTCATAGTCTGGTGCTATTAATATGGGTCCTTGGCACAAGGCTTGCTTCAGTAGATCAAAAGCCTTCTGACATTCATCTGTCCATACCACACGCTCAGAACACTTCTTCTTTGTTAATTCATGCAAGGGGGTTGCTATTTCCCCAAAATTTCTCATAAACTTCCTATAAAATCCAGCCACACCCAGAAATGCCCTTACTTGTTTTTTGGTTAAGGGGATCGGCCACGCTTGTATTGCCTCCACCTTGCTCCATAAGGGGGTGATTTTCCCACTCCCCACCTTATGTCCTAAATAGATTTCTTCCTTTAGTCCATACTGGCATTTCTTAGCTTTTATTGTGAGGCCTGCTTTTCTTAAGGCCTCCAATACTGTTGTCAGGTGTTGGACATGCTCAGGCACCGACTTGCTAAAAATGGCTACGTCATCGATATAGGCCACTGCAAAATCTGACATGCCTCGCAACACAGTATTGATTAGCCTCTGAAATGAACTTGGTGAGTTCCTTAGTCCCATGGGTAAGGTCACAAACTCATATAACCCATCTGGTGTACTGAAGGCAGTTTTGGCTCTGGATTGCTCGTCTAGTTCCATTTGCCAAAATCCTTTACAGAGGTGTAACGTAGAGATAATGGTTGCTGCCCCCAATAACTCTAACATTGCGTCTACCCTAGGCATAGGATACGCATCTGGGACAGTAATTTTATTGATTAGCCGATAATCAATGCAAAACCTTGTCGTTCCATCTTTTTTCGGAACCAGGACAATACTTGAGGCCCAGGGACTGATGGATTCCCTGATCACTCCTAATTCCAGCATATCTTCCACCTCCTTTTTGATCTCATTCAAAACTTTCCCATTCACACGGTACGGAACAGATCTGATTGGGGCATGATCTCCAGTATCAATGGAATGTATAACTATACTGGTTCGGCCAGGTTTGTTGCTAAAGAGATTCCTATAGGTTTTCAAAACTCTCAGAATCTCTTCTTTTACTTCCTCCTTCACCTCCTCTGACCATTCCACTTGATCTACCCCTCCTTTGTCTTTGCTTTCATGTACCAAATCTGGAAGTTCAGGCCCGCTTCCCTCAGGGAATAAGGTAACTTGCAACACCTGTACATCCCTGGTATGGTAAGGCTTCAACATATTTACATGAACCAATTTGCTTTTGTTTAATTGGTCTGTGGTGATTACATACGTCACTGTGTCAAGCCTTTCTCTGATGGTATATGGTCCTTCCCAGTTAGCCTGTAATTTGTCATGTTTCCTGGGTATGAACGCCATAACCATATCTCCCAGATCATACACACGTTCCCTGGCTGTTCTGTCATACCAGTAACGTTGCTTCTCCTGTGCTTGACTCAAATTCTTTTTCACCACCTCCATCATTGATGTTAATTTATTGTGGAATTCTAATACAAAATCTACTACAGATGTTTTGTACTCTCCCAGGGTTCCTTCCCATGAACTTTTTAATAGTTCCAAAGGTCCCCTCACTTTTCTAGTGAACATGAGTTCAAAGGGTGAGAAGCCTGTTGACTCTTGAGGGACTTCTCTGTATGCAAATAAGAAGCATCCCAAACGTTCATCCCAGTCTTGTGGGTGATCTTGAACATAGCTTCTGATCATGCCCTTCAAAACGCCATTGAATCTCTCTGTTAACCCATTAGTGGCGGGATGGTAAGTAGTGGTCTTTAGATGTTTTAGACCACAACATTTCCACATACATTGCATCACTTCTCCCATTAATACACTGCCTTGATCCATCAGCACTTCATGAGGGAAACCCAGCCTCATAAAGATTTTTAATAAAGCCTCTGCCACTACAGGGGCTTCTACAGATCTTAGTGCTTCTGCGTCTGGGTACCTCGTGGCAAAATCCACCACCACCAATAGATATTTCTTGCCATGCCTTGTGGGTTTGGAAAAAGGGCCCACCAAATCTATTCCCACTCTATAAAAGGGTTGTCCAATTATAGGAAGGGGCTTTAAGGGTGCCTTAGTCTTTACTCCACTTTTCCCCACCTTTTGGCATATTCCACAAGATAGACAATGTTGTTTTACATCTTTGGAGATGTTTGGCCAATAATAGTGTGCCGCCAATCTCCTCTTGGTCTTTTTTATTCCCAGATGTCCTGCACATGGGACATCGTGGGCTACCTCTAGCAATCTGGTTCTGTATTTGCTAGGTACTGTCAATTGCTTCACTGGTTCACATTCATCCTTTCTCTCAGCAGGCATCCACAGTCTATATAAAATCCCATTCTCACACACAACTTGATTCCTCAGTTTGTCAGTGAAAGGAATCTGTTGGGTCAGGGCTTGTTCCTTTATCTGCTTCAAACTGATATCTTTATGCAGCTCTTCCCTGAATTGCTCTGCTTCTTTCTTATCAGAGACCACTTGATACAGTTTGTCTCCTTCAGCAGGCCTGCTAGTGGTTGCTATGGTGACTTGAGGCTGGTTAACAGATTCCACCCTGTTTGTTTCAGCCCCCCTTAATATGGCTTCTTTTTCTCTGCCAATTTGCTGTCTGGTCACTACATAGATCTTTCCTTGGGCTCCCATTACATCTCTTCCCAGTATTACTGGTTCTTGTTGCTGGGCATTAATGCCTACTTTATATCGGCCCTCTCGGCCTCTCCAAGTCATTTCCACCAGGGCCACAGGCAAACTTTCTGGTTGACCCCTCACTCCTTGGATAGTCACAGTTTCCTGAGGTAATATTACCTCAGATTTTATTAAATCTGGCCTCAGTAATGTCTGAGGGGCACCAGTATCAAGCAATGCCCAATAATTTGCCCCTTGTACACTCACTTCCTCTCTCAGACTTGAATCAAGGTCTGTTACTTCTGTCCAGTTTATCTGGCAAAACTGAACCTTTTTTGCTGTTTCTAAAGCCTTGGGCTCTGTTTTCACTGCCGTTGTCTGAGCAGGATTACTAATGGGGTTGGCAACCTCACATTGAAAACGTAGGTGCCCCAGTCTACCACATTTGTAGCATAATTTCTCCTCACTTTTAGGGTACACAGATCCACTCTGGGGTGTCCTGTGCCCTTCAGATTTTACTGGAGGACTCACTCGCTGTGGTACCACATCCCTTCTGCCAGCATTATATGGTCTGGGTTTAAAATCTCTTGATGTTTTCCCCACCCAGCCAGTTCTGTTGGAGGCGAAGTGATCCGCCATCTCTGCAGCCTCCTGCACCGATGTAGGAGAACGGTCTTTTACCAGGAGCCTTATTTCTGGTGGTAACTGATGGTATAATTGATCCAATATCATGAGGTTTTTCACCTCCTCCACAGACTGAGCTTTTGTACTTGTCAGCCATTTCCCAAATATGTCCATCAGTTTTGCCCCCAGCTCCACGAAAGACCTCCCTGTCTGTATCTGGCAGTTTCTGAAAAGCTTTCTAAAATAATCAGGCCCCAGTCTGAATCTTTTAAACACTGCTTCTTTGAATTCAGCATGGGTGACGGGCCTGTCTGAGGGGAAATATTGGTATACCTCAGCCAATTCCCCTTTAATCAGGTTTGATAAATACTGCATGTATTTATCTTCAGGTAGCCCCCACAACTGAGCTGCTTTTTCAAAGGTGCTGAGGTAAATTTGAGGATCTTGACCAGGCTCACAGACAGCAAAGTCCTTTGGAGTAATTTTTATTTTTGCTCCATCTCTGTCCTTTCTTGTTTCATCAGAATGAAACTTCTCTCTTTCAAATTTTAACTTTTCTACTTGTAATTCGGCATCCACCGCTCGTTGCTTCTCCCTCTCCTCAAACCCCAATCTCATTCTCTCAATTTCCAACTCCCTCTGTTTTTCCTTCTCTGCACCTTCCATCCTCAATCTCTCAGCTTCCAACTCCCTCTGCTTGTCTTTTTCCTCAGCCTCCCATCTTAACTTCTATCTGAAGTACTCTATATAAGCGGGATTGCTTAAATATCCTTCTGGGGTCTCTTCTCTGACAGGTTGTTTTTGCTGGGCAGTTGCAAATCCTATAAGTGCTACCCTCAATTCATCTACCCCTTTACCCTCGTGAGGTAAATTGAATGTTATGCACTTCTCCACCAGCTCCTCTCTTTTCATTTTTATGTATTCAGCCATGGTGTTTGAGTTCACTCACTCTTTGCCACACACTCTTTGCCAGTCACTCTCACAAGAAATCTTGTTTTGTTATTTCTGTTTGCCACACCACTGTTAGGGATTCTCTAGTATTCGTATCTGGATTCTCTGTTGTTCGTATCCCGCCTCTGACACCACCTGTGATGCCCTTCCCTGGCTCTCCCTGTCAGGTTCCTACCTGCGCGTGGCTAGTGCCTGTCACTAGGCACCACCAGGGACTCCACCAGTCCGGACTGTCCTTTATTTTATTTTTTCTCTCCCCGCCCTAGCACAGATTTCAACAGATCCCCCTGCTAGGCAACCACCAGTCACGTCCTAATACTAGTATTCCCAGAGACTCTGAATACTGGTGTTGTTATTCTCTTCACCACTGCCACCATTTGTTACAGTTCCCCTTCAGCCTTGGTCATTACCTTACCCTCCCTTCTGGTCTGTGAAACCCCAGCCAAGGATCAGGCCTTTGGTAAACCAAATTAAGTATTTATTAAAGATAATAAAGCTAACAAGATTAACAAGAATTCTTCTTAAGGTACATAAGCATATGGTTTTACTCAATACTAATCTGAACTCCACCCCCCTCCTTCTCCACTCTCTCCTGGCAAACAACTCTCTCAAACCCCACCAAGCAACCCACTCTTTCTCTTCTCCCCCCAGATTCCACTCTCATTCTTCCTTTTATACGTTCAGCCATTTTAAACACTCAGCCAATCATCTAGCATTCTACTGCCCATTCACTCCCCCTCCTCTTTCACTCCACTTACCATGTATCTTCTAAACAACCAACACTTACCATATATACATTAATATAGGAACATCACACACACACCTAAGCATTATCGTTGAACTTGCTGATGCACTATAAGCAGGGGCACTTGTCCATTACACAGAGCAAGGCAGTTACTTCAGGAAGCAGATTTTGGGTCCCATTAAGAGGCAGATTGTTGTAAAAAGGCAGTTATTTAGTATTGGGATTTTACTGAGGGGGAGGCAACATTTCAAATTTGTACCTCAAGTTCCAAAATGCCTTAAGCCAGTCAATGAACCTAAGCTATTGTGAAACATAATCATGAATAAGAATAACATATTCATCCATAGACTGTATTAGCCATGTCCTAGCCATGTCACTAAACCAAGACAGATGATTCAGCCCAATTTAATATGAATGACAGCTTTAGCTCAGAAGACGCCTGCTACCCAGTTACCATGGCGACAGAACTGCATCTCACTCTAGGTCCAGAGGTTAAAATTTCTGATGAAGTCTCTCCATCTGAACATTTTCCCCAGAAATACTTGCTTTACTCATTATATGTTTGTTTGTGTTTGTATGGACATATACAGACATACCAAACAGCATTGCAGACAAATAAGCTCTGTATCCTAGAAGGATATTGTCAAACACTAAGGCTGCAATCCTATATAAACCTAGCTGGGAGAAAGTCCCACTTAATTTAATAGGACTTACTTCTGAGTAGGCATGCATAGGATTACACTCTTAGGACACTGTATATGAAAAATAAGAATGACAAAACAGAGCTGTATCTGAAACTGCTACGTTAAATATTTCAGCCACTGTCTTCCGCAGAAACACAACTGAGATTTCAAATAGATGCTGTGAGGCAAGATGACAGTTTAGGGAATACTCAGGATGGAATAATTTTAAGGAATGTAGCATGTGCAAGAAAGTTCTTGGAGTTTCCAAGGGGAAAAAAAGCTAGTTATAAATGAGTGTTAGGATCTTGTGAGGCTATAGATTCAGAAGTTCTCTCTTCTAACATCCCTGGATTTGATAGTTGCTTTATAGTAAGGGTTGGGAACCTCTAGACCAAAGGCCAAACTTGGCCTGCCAGGCCTCCCCCATTGGCCCACAAGGCCATTTTGGGAAGCTATTCCCACCCACCCTACACCTAACATTATACATGTCAGGTGTAGGGCAGGTAAGGCTGAGGCTAAGTTTAAAGGAAGAATCAGGAGCTTAAAGTGGGTTCTCAATTGTTCCTCTGCTGAATCAAGGCATGCTCACAATCACCTATCAGTTGTCCACCAGCTCCAACAATGTCAGAGATACAGAAGAGAAGTGTTGGGAGGATCACAAAGTCCTTTCCTATCCTCCCCCTTTCAACTTCCAGTGTCACAGATTGAAAGGAGTGGTGTTGACTTGGCTTTACAAGTCTTCTCACCCTCCCCCTATCAATCCCTGATGTCAGGATTTTGACAGGTGGAAGCGGCAACCCACCTGTCAATCATGTGATGCCATAATGACATCAAAGTTAGCCCCTGGGTTCCTTATTTGTGTTTTCTAAGGAACATCTCCAGGTCACAGAAATTGTGGCCATTAGAATTAAAATGTTTTGAAAGGTGATCCATGCTGTGGACCCTGTGGTGGGAAAGGATCCCCTTTGAGACTCCCTCAAACCACACCCACAAAGTCAAGGGTCTTGGGAGGATCAGGAGTCAGGAGGGCCTCCGTCAACCAAGAGGTGGCCAGTCAGGCACAAACAGGTACATCTACAACTACTAGTGCTAAGGGCAAGTTAGACTTTCATATAACATGCAGGTAAGAAGGAGGTAGCAAAGCTATGCCTGCCTTAACAGTTATTCCAGCTCTTCTTATACATTTATGCTTGTTATAGTTAAGTAAAATTGTGAACATAAGAACAGCCTGCTAGATCAGGCCAATGGCCCATCTAGTCCAGCATCCTGTCCTCACAGCGGTCAACCTCTGGCCCTTCAGACGATGGTGATGATAATTTTATTTATATATCACTTACATGGCATCATGGCTTCTTGTTGGCAACTGTTGTTGGACTCCAATTCCCATCAGCCCCACTCAGCATGGCCAATGGCCAGGGGTGATGGACGTTGTAGTCCAACAACAAGTGGAGAGCAACAGCTCCCGTATCCCTGTTGTAGGTGATACAGAATAGTTTGAACAGTTTGCCATTTGTTCCATCCCTTTTCCTATATTTTAGATTGTTTTCTCCCATCTCCAGTGCATAGCATTGTGCGTGTGACTCATGTCACATCTAGAAGGTTTATCACTGGGCAGCTAAGTGTCAGTGACTCTTTGACCCTCAAGCTGTAGTCAACAAAGGGGAAGCTGTGGATTGTTTCCAAAGATCTTTAAGCTTTGCCATCAATAAAACTGTCCCACAGTTTCCCTGTTTATTTATTTTTAAATTACATATCAGAGTTTCTAATTAATTTACCAGGACCCAATATTGTTATCCCCTATTCAGGACAGGACTGATAAGGGAAAGTATTCTAGATGCTTGTGCTGATAAAAGTTCATCCTCTATGGTGGTGATTAATAAGTCTTTCAAGTTGGATTGTTCTAGCCAATAAAGCCATTTCAGAGTGGTTATCAGGACAGTACACATTTTCATCTTAGCTGGACAGATTGAATAAAATGTATGCATACCTTTAAATGCAGCTCATGTGTAAACTGATGTAGACAGAAGGCAAGCAAACTCTTTCCTATGGTGGATAACTAGGTCTTTCTGCATTCAATCAATCCTGAATTTCTATGCAAAGAGCAGAAATGTGAAAATCTTATGCATTGGTTAATAAAATCAGCACTGCTTTCATTGTGTCTCTGTTGTATTCCAGGGCTGCAGGGCTGGCAGTCCAATCCACTTCCTGAGTAGCTTGGAAGAATTTGGTAACGTGCTTCTGAACAGGTGGCAATACCTGCCATCTCCAAATATGGACAATGACATTTTTGTATGTTTGTTGGTGTTCTTCTTACTTTGCTTCATTCCTGTGTTACTATTTCTATAGAGAATCTAATATAGAAAATGTTATTTCTCTCATTATTCATTCTAGAAACCTGTGTCAAACATATTTTTATTAATTTCAAACCCTTTTTATTGGTCAGTGTCATATGATGGTGAAGACAGCCTTTTATGTTTCAAATTGGAGGTTATGTTCTATTTTGATTTTGGGTGCATTAACTGAAACTGCAGTTTGAGGTAAAATCAGACTGATTACCACATGTTGCTACTTAAGCAATTACTCTAGCTGTTGGAAAAAACAAATGTTGCCTGCCCAAGTTGCATATTTTCAGCCTGCTATGCTTAAACCACTTCACTTAAGGAAAGGTGGGCATCATCAATTAAAAACATAGAGCACACCTAGAATTTTGCTAGAACATATTTCACCTCCCACTGTTTTATCTTGTGCAAACTGAGACACTCCTTATATCCATTGGAAAATATTCTGCAGAATAGTCAGTGCAATTATTCCACAATTGTTTTGGGAGTTTTTTTAGTGTTGCAAAGTGCTGCTGTACTTAACATATTAACAGAAACAGAAATAAAAGAAAATGATTTACTATAGGAAACGTCACTAAAATTGCAAAGTAAATCAAACATATTTAAAGTGACTATCTGAACTCTATCAACTGTCTTAATATTGTTGCTTCCTCCCTGCTAAAACAAGATCAGCACAGCACGTCTTGTTTCTGTTATTTGGGCTGATTGCAGATGTTGCCACAACTCACCATATCCTCAGAGGCACGTTACCAAATTCTTCCAAGCTACACAGGGCGTGGATTGGACTGTGAAAGACCAACCCAAATGGTGTTTGCATTTTGACAAATTTGTAGGGCAGTACAATATCTTAGAGAGGAGGTCAGGTCTCCTGCTCCCCTGGTGCATTCACTATAGCTGTCCAATTTCCCTACTTTTTAAAGTTTGATAGAAATATCTGTGAGCTATAGGTACATTCTTAAACCACAAGGCTTTTTGCCTATTAGTGAATTTCTCTGCTTTTTAATCCGGGAGGTAAGAAATGGGATCCTGTGTAAGCTTGCTGAGAATGGATTGATCATTTGCATGCATATTGAGTTCAGTGGGATTTACTCCCCTGCAATCATGCTTAGGATAGGTGAAACTGGCCACAGGGGATGGGGAGGGGGGGGAGGGGAGGAGGGGGAGGGGAGCAGGAAGGTGGGGGAAGGGAGGAGAAGAGCAGGTTTGATCATTTGCATGCCCCTTCCATTATGGACCTTCAGGCAGGCTTTTGGGGTTGCCTAGATTTTATCTTCACTGTTTTTAGATTTTTAATGTCTAGGTATTGTATGCCTATTTTGTATGTCGCCCAGAGTGGCTGGACAGCCAGCCAGATGGGCGACTAATAAAGTCAATAAATAAATAAATAATAAATATTGAGTTCAGTGGGATTACTCCCATGCAATCATGCTTAGGATAGGTAAAACTGACCGGGGGAGGGAGGGATGGCTGGACTGGGCAGGGAAGGGGGAGGGAAGGAGGAAGGGAGAGGAGAGGGGAAGGAGGGGAAAGCTAGGTCTGATCATTTGCATGCTTATTGAGTTCAATGGGATTTACTACTATGTAATCATGGTTAGGATAGGTAAAACTGACCATGGGGGAGGAACAGGGGGAGGGGAGAGGGGAGCGGGAGGGAGGGGGAGGGGATTGGAGGGAGAGGGGATTGGAGGGGGAGGGGCAAAGGAAGGGGCAGGGAAGGGCAGGTTTGATAATTTGCATGCTTATTGAGTTCAATGGTATTTACTCCCATGCAATCATGCTTAAGATAGGTAAAACTGACCACGGGGAAAAGGAGGAGGGGTAGGGGGAAGGAGAGGATTGGACGGGGAGGGGAGGGAAAGGGCAAGAGGGAGGAAATAGGAGGGAGGAGAAGGGAGGGTAGGTTTGACCAGTTGCATACTTTTTGAGTTCAGTGGGATTTATTTCTGTGCAATCAGATTAGAAAATGGAAATGGACTGCCTTCAAGTCGACCCCACCTTATGGTGACCCTATGAATAGGTTTTTCATGGTAAGTGGTATCCAGCGGGGGTTTACCATTGCCTTCCTCTGAGGCTGAGGGGCAGTGACTGGGCCAAGGTCACCCAGTGAGCTTCATGGCTGTGTAGGGATTTGAACCCTGGTCTCCCAGGTCATAGTCCCACACTGGCCTGGGGGAGGGGTGGGGAGGGTAGGAAGAGGGGGAGGGAAGGATATTGGGTGCGTGGATGGGCACTGGGCAGAGGGGAAGCCCCTTTCCTTTCCAAAAGGAAAACATTGTGAACAGTATCATTGCTTTTCAGCATTTTCCCCACCTTTTTATTCTACAGCAGGCACATGTAGCCTCCCACCCAAATTTAAACTAAAGCTGTCCCTGGCCTTTATTTCACTTTAGACAGTCTTGGCTTCTCTCCAAGAATCCTGGGAAGTGTAGTTAGTGAAGGGTTCTGAGAGTTGCTAGGAGATGTCCTGTTCCCCTCACACAGCTTCAATCAGAGTGGCTGATTGTTAAACTACTCTGGCCAGCTCTGTCAGGGGAATAGGAATCTCCTCTCAGCACCCTTCACAAACTACACTTCCCAGGATTCTTTGGGGGAAGCCATGACTCTCTAAAGTGAAATAAAGGTCAGGTGTGGGTGTGGCCCCCTGATTAGGCAAGATAAGCAGCTGGGAGTCTGGCTTTTAGAACACTGACAGTTGGTTCTTACTGAGCATGCCTGACACTATCATAGGGTCTCAGCCAAAATTTCTTAAATTAATTAAAATTCAGCCAGGCATTTTTTAAACTTTAAACTGCAGAAGATGAAGGTCAGAGTATGGGGCAATGTCAGTAACAGGATTACAGGTACTCTGTGAACATGGCTGATTTTTAATGAATTTCAACAGATTATGAGAACTCTGAGAGAAAAAAGTCCAAAAGGTGTCTGGGTTTTTTCTCTTTCTCTTTAGATTTGAACTCTCAGTTCTTTCTAACTGTTTTGTGTATTGCCATGAAAATTGAGTAGGTTCCCTTGCAGCCTAATTTTATGGGTGGATTTTTTTTTAAAGCAAGAACATAAAATTGTGCAAGATTCTACCTTCAGTTAGAAGTGGTGTAGCCCAGACACAGGTTTGCCACCACCTCTGTAAGAACAAAGCCTAAGTGAAGGGCAATTGATTAATGTCAAGCCTGGTTTGCTTACTGAGCAAGCAACTAGGACCAATGCCAAGTTCAAGCCCAGTGTATTTGCTAACACCAGACTCAAGAGCAACAGCAGACAGAATGTTTTTGTGGTTAGTACTGTTCCCTCCAGGCCACCAGGTTTTGCTCTGCATTTTTGAAATCAAAAGGACAAGCATATAAATAAGGGCCATATCACACTAAGATTGGGTGCTGGAGGTAATTTTGGCCTCTGATCTTTGGGCAGGTTGAAAGAAGATTTACTCTTTTAACTTTTGTACATTCCACTAATTGGGGAGATAAATATTTGTTCTGCTTCTTTATATACCTTTCCTTGCACAAGAACTTCTGCCTTTTTATTTTTTGTACCTTTGCGTACTAACCTGCCCCTTTTCAATATTCCTTTTGAGTCACAAGGCATCTTTTTAAAATCATTGCTTAAGAACATGCTTGAAAAATAACCTAACACTTGCATCCCCTTACCTAGTGGGTGTTACAGTTCACACCTCCATCATAAATTCATTTTCTTGGAAATAATTACTGTCAATTTTTAGAGCTTCCTTCTAAGTGAGTGAGTGTAGGATTTCTACCTCCTCTGCTAAAGATGTGAAGATGGCTTATAATGTTCTCCACTTCACATTTTATATTCTAACTTTCTTTGTACTGCAATCTGTTTGTTCTTTAATTATAAAGTGCTTAATATTTCACTAACATTCCATCCCCTCACTAATATGGGGAAGATGTGAACTCTTCCTCTGTGTGCAAAAGGATCCAGCTCTTCATTAGAAATCTCCTTGAACCATGAAGTCCCTTCAGTAAAGCTTACTGCACCACATGGAAGGGAAGCATACAGAGCAGAATATTGGTTATTTTGTGGAACAGAAACAGGAGATGAGAAAATAAGTGAATTTGCTGAATGAAACAGAGCAAATTGAGGGAAGGGCTGGCCTTTGCTGTGCCCTTGCTATATTTCTTCTCTGGATTAATAAAGCATCTCGGTCTCCAGGGCTGTCTGCAACATTACATTCATTTTAAAGGGATACAAACACTCACGCGGAGAGAAAAGCTTCGTCTTGACTTATTGAGTAAATTCACTAAGGAAGCCACTGAGGGAGAATAACTTCCTCAGCATGGAATGTCATTTCCTGGCACTTTAATAGAGTAGAGGTAAATGTGCATGTGCGGTGTGGAAAGAAAAGAGCCATTTTAAAATTTTAACTGGTTTGTGCAGAAAGACCAGCTATCTATAAAAAGCATCTGTAGAATACAATGGAGAACATCCTCTTCTGACAACTCAGCTCTAAATCTATTGGTATGGAAATGTCTGTTTAGGTGATTAAAGGGAATGAGATGTACAAAAAAAAAGAGTTACAATTTAGAAAGGGAGCAATATTTGTCTTTGTAGTGCATCCAGCAAAGTTGATAGATGTATTTCAGATTGATTCTGGTGGAGTTCAGGGTAAAGTTTAGCTTCTGCTTAAAGAGTAATAAAAATGGGGGGGGTAGCCTGGATTCCCATTAATAAATAATAGCAGCTCAAGTAAAAAAAGATTAAAAACAAAGCTATAGCAGTTAGCATTGAGAAATCTAATTGCCCGAAGCAAATTGCTTATGAATGCACTATTAGTATGTGATAAAAGCAAGCTTCAGGGAATTGAGGGGGGACTGCCTGAAAGGCTCAGAGAACCAGTAATAAGAGAAAAGTCCTTTTTTACCTTCAAGGCATGGAATAAAAATTTATCCACACCAGTTGTTATGGGAAGCTGCTCACATGTGATGCTAATTTCTTGGTCTGCCTAATATAATACACATTTATTTATTTATTTATTTATTTATTAAATGTATATCCCACCATTCTTTCCAAAGGACCCTAGGGCAGAAAACAACAAGCAATAAAACAATAAAAACATCTTTAAAACATTTCCAGTGCAGATGCAGACTGGAAAAGATCTCTATTTAAAAGGTTTGTTGAAAGAGGAAGATCTTCAGTAGACACCAAAAAGACAACACAGACAGCACCTGTCTAATGTTTAAGGGGAAAGAATTCTAGGGATGGGATCCTCTTACTGGTTCTGATATGCTGGCATTCCATTGGATTGTTCTGTCCTGTCTGTGTTTGTTTCTGGTATCTTGTTTTATGCACTTTGATTTAAATATGTGTGAGAGAAATCGCAGAATCGGCAAATAAGGGTTCAGTAATGGTTTAAAGGGTTAATACCACAGAGTTTAAAACACAAGCCTAGAGAGCCTCACCCATATTAAGGAGATTTTCTAGGTTTTCCTTTTAATCTCTGTAGTATTAGCCCTCTAATTTTAAAGATTTAGCATTTAGAAGGTTTTAGACCATTTTAGCATTGAGAGGCTAAACACTACAGAGATTGGTCTTTAAACATTGTTACTGCTTAGGCTTTCTTCCCCTAATAAACCAACATAGTTGCTTGCATTTACTCAGAGGTATATTTCAGCAATTTTGGTAGAACTTACTCCCAAATAGCTCAGTAACCAAATTATCATGAGACTGATCTACTAATAAGGGCACTGAATAAGCCACATTTTCAAGAATACAGGACAAGCAGAGCAAGACACTGGAACAGACAGTAGATAGTAGAGTAGATTGCAGGTATGGTTGTGCGGGTGGGAATCATCACAATTTTTTATGCTTCCCCTATTAAGAACTCCATGCAAGTAGAAAGACGGAAAGGGAGTTGGCTATAAAAAGTGCCCCTCTCTTCCTGATTTACTAGCTTTCTGGTAACAGGGAGTTTTAATTAATGGGAGCCCCCAGTACTAGTGCTCACATGCATTCCACCCTTAAACTTTCTGTAACCTAATTTTGTTGCCTCTAAATCTGCAAAAGGTATTCCAAACATTTCTTCTTCCTTATTATCCTCAGTCACAGCTAGCAACATAGTCAGACAGTTCTCTGTGTAACAGAGACAATTACCTAGAGAGGTAGTGGGGTCTCCGACACTGGAGGCATTCAAGAGGCAGTTGGACAGCGATCTGTCAGAAATGCTTTGATTTGGATTCCTGCATTGAGCAGGAACTCTACTATTCTATGATTCTATTTAATTTATTTGCTTATTATTTGATTTATATCCCTTCCTCCCAGTAGGAGCCCAGGGCAGCAAATTTCATGTATCTTCAAACCAATGTAGATTTTAACCGTTGAAATACAGATGTAGGGCCATAAACTGAAAACAGTTTTACATCTTAAAGATACTGCCAATTATTGAAGTATTGGTAGAACAATTTGTGTTTACAGTATTTCATATCCACATACTATAATTAAGCTAGAGTGAGCCAAAATTCTTTTCTGAGAAATTCTCGGGGGGGGGGAAATATTATCTCCCCCCACTGTTGGAGAACTTTAGCCATCCACTGAAAATATCCAAGCACATGAAACGCGTAGTAGATACTGATTTGTACCTGACATAGTGGCAGGATTAGATGTCGGAGGGCTCAGAAAATGTGAATGACAACGAACTGGCTTTTCTTTATTGAACAAGAGTAGAGAGTAGTAGTATAGTGGCAAATTCAGAAGTGCAGGGTTCCTTTGTGTTAGTCATACCCATGCCCCCTTTTTTACTGCTGAGAATGAGATCCTTATTAATGCCTTCTCCCACAACAACAGATATCCCTAGGAGCCAATAAGCATGAAACAGGAGAGTGTTAGCTACTGAGAAGTCTTCTCAATGGCTGACTCACCTCCTTTCATTCTGATTGGCTCCAATCAGCAGGAAAGGACAAAGAAGCATATTAGAAGACTCTTCTCAGTGGCTAACAGGCTCCCCTTTCATGCTGATTGTCTCATAGGATGCTGAAGACATAGGGACCCTGCTCCCCAAAAGGTAAAGGGTCTAAGACCCCCTGAGACCCTGGACAACTACACCCCTGATAGAGTATTTGCCACCAAACAAAGTGTCAGAGAATGAGGCAATTAAACAACTGGGAAGGTAGGTATAGAGAAAATCTGCCCTGCCTCTGTGCTGCAGTTAGAAGATACCCACCTTGAGGCTCATCCACCAGCATTAAGACACTGTATTTTCTTTAAAATATAATGTCATGGCCATCATGAACAAAGAAAGAGGAGGCAAAAATGACTATTCAAAATCTCTCTATGTATGTATCTATCTAAACACACACACACACATACACACACACTCTATATATGTGTATATTTGCCCAATCTCAGTACCTCATTCTCTAACCTCTGCAGGCATTAAACCTGTTTATTAGCAGCAGTTGCCAGTGGCGTCACTAGGGTTGGTGTCAACCGGTGCAGCCCGCAGCGCCTTCTCTGAGACAGTGAGCGATCGCGTGCGCACGGCCTCTAGGAGCGCGCGGCTGAAAGACACCGCCTCGCTGCCGCCGCTTCCACCTTCTAACAGCCAAGGAAGGCAGCCGGCGCGGCACGTGAAGGCTCTCGTTGGTGCCTAGGCGGTGCCTGGGGGGGCGGCTCTGGGTGTCACCCCCGTCTGGTACTGTCACCCGGTGTGGCCCGCACCTGCTGCACCACCCTAGTGACGCCCCTGGCAGTTGCTTTGACACATTCT